>NW_020837951.1:50151857-50588149 GCF_003676395.1 Aethalodelphis obliquidens
AAATGGGCAGAAGACCTAAATAGACATTTCTCCAAAGAAGATATACATATTGCCAACAAACACATGAAAGAATGCTCAATATCATTAATCATTAGAGAAATGCAAATCAAAACTACAATGAGATATCATCTCACACCAGTCAGAATGGCCATCATCAAAAAATCTATAAACAGTAAATGCTGGAGAGGGTGTGGAGAAAATGGAACACTCTTGCACTGTTGGTGGGAATGTAAATTGATACAGCCACTATGGAGAACAGTATGGAGGTTCCTTAAAGAACTAAAAATAGAACTACCATACGACCCAGCAATCCAACTACTGGGCATATACCCTGAGAAAACCGTAATTCAAAAAGTCATGTACCAAAATGTTCATTGCAGCTCTATTTACAACAGCCAGGACATGGAAGCAACCTAAGTGTCCATCAAGAAATGAATGGATAAAGATGTGGCACATATATACAATGGAATATTACTCAGCCATAAAAAGAAACGAAATTGAGTTATTGGTAGGGAGATGGATGGACCTAGAGTCTGTCCTACAGAGTGAAGTAAGTCAGAAAGAAAAAAACAAATACCGTGTGCTAACACATATATATGGAATCTAAGAAAAAAAAAAAGGTCATGAAGAACCTAGGGGCAAGATGGGAATAAAGACACAGACCTACTAGAGAATGGATTTGAGGATATGGGGAGGGGGAAGGGCAAGCTGGGACAAAGTGAGAGAGTGGCATGGACATATATACACTACCGAACGTAAGGTAGATAGCTAGTGGGAAGCAGTTGCATAGCACAGGGAGATCAGCTTGGTGCACTGTGACCACCTAGAGGGGTGGGATAGGGAGGGTGGGAGGGAGGGAGGCACAAGAGGGAAGGGATATGGGGACATATGTATATGTATAACTGATTCACTTTGTTATAAAGCAGAAACTAACACACCATTGTAAAGCTATTATACTCCAATAAAGATGTTAAAAAAAACAACAAGAAAACAAAAAACAAAATGAGTGTTGTAAAATGATCATACAAGAAAAAAAAAAAAAAGAAAGTGATATGCCATCAACCGCAGATGAAATTTTTGATTTAGGATAGAACAGTATTATGAATGTTGCTATATTAGTCTTTTACAATTATTACAGTGTAGACTGAGACATTCATCATAAATGTGGCACAGTGTAATATCCTTAATGCTACCCTACACACTAGGGAAGAAAGTTTCATTTGTTTGTATATTCAAAAAAAATTGTATTTATTTAATACAGATACAAATGTAGATTCAATAAATAAAAATAAGAAAGGATTGAATTTTCATCCTTCTGGAATCAAAAAACCCTACCTTACCACAGTCTTGAGTATTATATTTCCTGGTAAGGGGGTGTCGATTTTAAAGGTAAACTATTACATTGGTGCTAAGCACTGTTTTGGGGGGAGGAACACAATGCTTATGGCAGATGTTGCTAGCTGTCCCCAGTATCCCTTCACCCTCCTTGTTTAGTAGTTGTTCTCAATAAGCGTTGATTTTGTCCACCAGGAGACATGGAACAGTGTCTGGAGACAATGTTGGTGGTCACAACTGAGGAGTGCTACTGACATCTATTGTACAGAGGCCAGGGATGCTGCTCCTACAATGCACAGGATGGCCCCCACAGCAGAGAGTTATCCAGCTCCAAATGTCAACAGTGCCGAGGCTGAGAACCCCTGTTAGACGCTAACAGAAACTCTAATTGGGTAGTTTGCTTGGTTCTCTTGCAGCTAGGTGTAGTCACGTGTTTAATTTCCGACCATCAAGATGTGAGAGAAAATGTGTCCAACTCCCAGGTCACACTGTTCACAGGGAGGGGAATGTCTTCTGCAGCTGTGATGGCCGGAGCTGCAGCAGTCCTCCTCATTTGGAAGCTGTACATTGAGGACGACAGAAAAACAAGATAGAAACCTGGGCCCCTGATGACTCGAAGAGCAAGTAAATTACCTCTGACTCTTATGCGAGAGAGAAACAAATTTCAACTTTGCTTAAGTCAGTTATTCACGTTCTTGCTTTTACATATAACTGAACCTATATTCCAACTGCTTATAAACCTACGATATTATGACCAAGTGAAAAGTGATGCAGACTCAAAAATATCTCAAACTGAAAGAGAAATGTCTATACAGATAGCATTGTTTAATTAAAAAAATTAAATTGTAGCCCACACTCACTGAGAAAAAGTCAAACAACTAGGCTATAGAAAGTAAAACACAAATGTGCCTTTCTCAATCTTCCTCTTCAGGGTTAACTACTGTCACTTCTTTAGTGTGTATCCTTCCATGTTATCTTTTCTTTACACACTTAAAATACATGCACATGTATATACATTAAAAAATATAAAAATGGGATCCTGCTATTCATGCTCTACTGCACTTCGTTTTTTTCACACATCCTTCCATGTCTATCTGTACAGATTCTCATTATTTTTAATAGTTATACAGATTTTCACAGTTTGTATGTAAAAACAACTGTTTTAACTACTCTCCTATTGATAGACATTGAGGTTCTTATTCTCTTTTTTAAATTTAAATTTTTAAAAATTATTTATTTATTTATTTTTGGCTGTGTTGGGTCTTCATCGCTCTAGTTGCATTGAGCCCCTGGGGGCTACTCTTCGTTGTGGTGCGCGGGCTTCTCATTGTGGTGGCTTCTCCTGTTGCGGAGCACGGGCTCTAGGTGCGCGGGCTTCAGTAGTTGTGGCACGCGGGCTTCAGTAGCTGTGGTTTGCGGCCTCCAGAGCGCAGCCTCAGTAGTTGTGGCATACAGGCTCAGTTGCTCCGCGGCATGTGGGATCTTCCCAGACCAGGGGTCAAACCCATGTCCCCTTCATTGGCAGGTGGATTCTTAACCACTGCGCCACCAGGGAAGCCCTCTTACTCTCTCTTTTTAACAGCAAAAAATGCTGTAATGAATGTTCTTGCTCATATAACTTTGTACGCTTCTTCCTTGCAAATTTCTGCAGCATCGATTCCTAGAAAAAGAACTGCTGAGTTAAAGGATATGCACATTTATACTTTTGCCGGTACTGCCAAAATGCTCTCCAAAAGAGATTTCATCAGTTTGTACACTCACCAACAGAAGAATGCACTTGTCATCAACCCTTCACCAACACTGGTACCATTGATATTGTTAATTTTTGCAAATCTTGCTGTTTTAGTTCCCATTTTCCTGACCACTAGCGAAGCAGACCCTCTTTGTGTGTTCATTGTATTATTTGCCTTTAACTTCATAATTTTTTCCTGTTTTATGTTTATACACTAATAACATGCTCAAATATTTTATACCAATTAAACTGCATTTACAAAATAATCGTCCTGGAAACTCTAAAATGAATAAGATTCCATGCCTGCTCTTAGGAGTTTTTATTGTTAAACTTATTAGCTCTCACAGGGCAGAAACTGTAGGTATTCTTCATCATCTACCAAATAGTTCTTCTTTATTCCTTTTTACTATAATAAAAATTTGCACTTCTCTAGATAGCTTTTGAAATTTGAAAGCAGTTTAGAAGAATTTATACCCATATTCACAATTTTTTTTTTTTTTGCAATAACAAATAAGAGATGCACTCCATAATCGGCTGATAGGGACAAGGGATTCTTTTGGAGGAATATATACCAACAGCCTGCCAGGTGTTTGGAGGGTTGAGAAACACACCTGGGCAGAGAGACATACAGAGAAACTGTAAAAGTGCATGTTTAGGGCTACCCTGGTGGCGCAGTGGTTGGGAGTCTGCCTGCTAATGCAGGGGACACGGGTTCGAGCCCTGGTCTGGGAGGATCCCACATGCCGCGGAGCAACTACGCCGTGAGCAACTAGGCCCGTGAGCCACAGCTAGTGAGCCTGCGCGTCTGGAGCCTGTGCTCCGCAACAAAAGAGGCCGCCATAGTGAGAGGCCCGCGCACCGCGATGAAGAGTGGTCCCCGCTTGCCACAACTAGAGAAAGCGCTCGCACAGAAACGAAGACGCAACACAGCAAAAATAAATTAATTAATTAATAAACTCCTACCCCCAACAAATTCTTTAAAAAAAAAAAAAAGTGCGTGTTTAACTATCCCTTTAGAATCTTACACTATAGGGTTGAAAAGGACCTTTAGGATTAGCTTCCCTGTGGTGAGAAGCAATCAGGTCTCTTTAGCTGGAATTGTTTTACATTATGGTAGTATCTTTCTTGCCATACTTCTGCTTCATTCCTTTTAGGCGGGAATGAATG
This sequence comes from Aethalodelphis obliquidens, assembly GCF_003676395.1. Lineage (NCBI taxonomy): Eukaryota > Metazoa > Chordata > Mammalia > Artiodactyla > Delphinidae > Aethalodelphis > Aethalodelphis obliquidens. The sequence goes on from NW_020837951.1 coordinate 50,156,092, forward strand.
AAGCACACTGAGAGCACTTCACCATTCTCCTATCTAGCTGGCATTTTCTTTTTTCCCACGTGAGTGAAGCCATCTTTATTTTTTTTTTTAACATCTTTATTGGAGTATAATTGCTTTACAATGGTGTGTTAGTTTCTGCTTCATAACAAAGTGAATCAGTTATACATATACATATTCCCCATATCTCTTCCCTCTTGCGTCTCCCTCCCTCCCATCCTCCCTATCCCACCCCTCTAGGCGGTCACAAAGCCCCGAGCTGATCTCCCGGTGCTGTGCGGCTGCTTCCCACTAGCTATCTATTTTACGTTTGCAGACCTACTAGAGAATGGACTTGAGGATACGGGGAGGGGGAAGGGTAAGCTGGGACAAAGTGAGAAAGTGGCGTGGATATATATATAGCTGGCATTTTCTGAGGGTTTATTGTCTGTCTAGCTAGGCATTGTCCTAAGTGTGTTAGAGGTATTTTCTCCTTTAGGTGCATTTATGTCAACACAACTTGACAAGGAATGTAAAACTATTACTCCTGATTTACCTAAGATAAAACTGGTTCAGAAAGATAAAGAAGCTTATTCAGAGCCATGCAATGAGGAAGTGACAAAGCTGGCCCTTAACCCCAGATCTGTTAACCCTGAGTCCATGCTCATAATCATCACATCTGACATCATAACTAGACACAGGAATACAGAGATATCAGCTTTGCCAACTGTGCCTTTCAACTTAGCACACACCCAGCTAAATTCTATGGTTAGTCTAACTACTTGTTTCTTGGCTGTGTGGGCCTATTTCCAAGCAATATCAAGCCAGCTTCTATTCTTTTCATCTGTGCTCTCCATTGACCAGCAAGTTCATGGTTAACTCTCTTTGCCCAGAGGTGTGGAGGTGGGTCAGGGACAAGCCAAGCCTCACTCCTCTAGAGTTCCCACGCGACAGTTTCACAGAACTCTGCCAGTTAGGTACACGGAGACGTGGGCACTCGATTGAAAGGCTTCCTAGATGGGGCCAAAGTAGAAAGGTTTCACTACAATATTGGCATTTTGGAATCTTTAGAAAAGGAATTAGAATCTAGGCTTGTCTACCAGCTTTCCATAGGGCAGGTGTAGGACAACCAACCAACCCCTTTCCGCCAAAAGAAACCCTCGAGGAACCTCCACTCTCTTATCCATCCTTCCCAGCCTTGTATTAGCCCCGCTTACTTTGAGGGGATACTAACCGCTGCCCACCTACACCCCTAGCCTCTTATGCTCTTGCTGCATATGAAGACAGACAGACAGACAGACACACACACACACACACACACACGCACTGCTGTTGTTGCTGTTTTAGGGAATGGGAGGGGATAATTACAACTCCTTAAGGGAGGCTAAGACATACAGGGACATTTAATATACTTCTGGAACTACCAGTGGTATATAAGATCTTGTTGTTCTACCTTTTATCACCTACTTGAAGAGACTGCAAACCTTTCCTTTTCATTCCACTGACTTCTTCAGTTTTTAAAAGAAGAATGTCTTTAGTTAAGGAGGAGAAATAACCCAGCACCTCTCAGTGCTCCAGTACTGCTGGCAGGGCCACTGGTCACTATTCAGGAGGTAAGGTCTCTGACTTCATGAAACAGGTGGGCTTAATTGCTATACATTTACTCAAATAAAGAGAACAAAAACAGAAATGAAACTTCTTCCTGGGGCAGGGATAACTGGATTTTTTTTTTCCATTTATGCTTCGATTTGTGTTAGTCACAGTGTTTTTAATAACTAAGTTTCTTGATCTATAAAAAATAGATAAAATGAGAAAAATAATAAGTGGTATAGAAGCAGACATATACCATAGTATAAAATAGCTTTGCTGCTTCTTTCAAATCTCTACCAGTTTAATTTTTTTCCCCTCTTAGTTTAATTTTCATGACAAACTCTTTAAGTAGGCCAGAGGAGACTTTTATGAATATCTTTTTAATATATATATTATATATATAAATATTTTATGTATAATATATATTAAAATATTTTAATATGTTTTATATATTTAATGAATATATATTAATAAAATATAAAATATATAAAGTATATATTTTATAATTTATTGGAGTATAATTGCTTCACTATGCTGTTAGTTTCTGTTGTCCAACAAAGTGAATCAGCCATATGCATACATATGTCCCCACATCCCCTCCCTCTTGAGCCTCCCTCCCACCCTCCCTATCCCACCCCTCTAGGTCGTCACAAAGCACCAAGCTGTTCTCCCTATGCTATGCGGCTGCTTCCCACTAGCTGTCTATTTTACATTCGGTAGTGTGTATATGTCCACGTTACTCTCACTTTGCCCCAGCTTCCCCCTCCCACCTCATGTCCTCAAGTCCATTCTCTATGTCTATGTCTTTATTCCTGCCCTGCCACTAGGTTCATCAGTACCATTTTAAATTTTTTAGATTCCATACATATGCTTTAGTGTACAGTATTTGTTTTTCTCTATGATACTATAATATATACATATCCATACGTATGCTATAGGAATAAATAACACTTATGGAAAAATATACACACGTATGTATATATATATATTTTTACAGGAATAAATAATATTTATGGAATAGAGAGGCAAAGCTCAAGGATCCAAGATTTCTGGGACTTCCCTTGTGGCGCATTGGTTAAGAATCCACCTGCCAATGCAGGGGACACGGGTTCGGGTCCTGATCTGGGAAGACCCCACATGCTGCGGAGCAACAAAGACCATGCACCACAACTACTGAGCCTGCGCTCTAGAGCCCGCAAGCCACAACTACTGAGTCAGCATGCCTCAACTACTGAAGCCTGCTCCACAGGCTTGTTGCTAGCCCTGTGCTCCACAACAAGAGAAGCCACCACAATGAGAAGCCCATGCACCGCAACAAAGAGTAGCCCCCATTTACCACAACTAGAGAAGGCCTGTGCGCAGCAATGAAGACCCAATGCAGCCAAAAATAAATAAATAAATACATAAATTTTAAAAAAAAAAAAGGATCCAAGATTTAGAGGGAAGAAAGAGGAAGGCTTATAATTGCTAAATGTGACAGAATCATACATAAAACAAAAATAATTTTACAAACTGAAAATACAGTGATTTCTGTAGATTGACAATGAAAAGCATCATTTGCTAGAAATGTGTTGTCTGTCAATCTTCGACCCCTCTTCTATAGGTAGGCCCTAACGCTCCTTATAGAACAGAACCAGCAGCTGTCAGACCTAGGAATGATGGATGCTGACAAAGGATGAAAAAAATGGCTCCTCTTTAAATTCCTAGGATCAAGCTGTCTTTTCTGAAAGAATGGAGAGTGAAGCTCTCCCTCCTTTCACCATTAAGTTAGTTTAAATGATCGTCACAGTAATTGTTAACAGTGGTATTATTACTTGCTTGGTAGTTCTGCCCATATTTCTGATAAACCACAGAAAAACAATACCAAGAGAGTTTTTAACAAAAAGATCTGAAATGTTAATGCTAGTATTTATCTGATGGGACATTAAAATTTGGAATTTAGGTGTTTCCTCAATACAAAAAGATTGGTTCTAAGGATTTAAAGGCCCTAATATAATAATTCCTTTTGTGAGATAGATATGCACATATACTTCTATAATACTGCCTTAGATTCTGCTGTAATTGTTTTAAGTGCTTATTATGTATGGGCCAGGTCAAGTTACTTGCATTAGTGATTTCTCACCATAACCCTATGATCTTCCTCTTATGGATGAATACTGAAATTCAGAAACACTGCACATCTGAAAGATAAATTCTAGGTCATTTTGCACAAAAGACTATGCAATTAAAATGTATAGACAGAAGTAGAGGTTATTTATGAATCTTTCAAGAATCTCAATAATCAGGTTAACGTTAGGGGATAATCTGAAACATTGTGCACAGTTTCAAGTAGGGATTAAGCATTCTTTGCCCATGTAACCTGTATGTTTCAAGATCTAGGATTACATTGCATTCAAGATGTGATTTTCTCCCTACACATTTTCTCTTTTAGAATCATGGAACCATTTCCAAAATCTTCTGTCTTAGAACCCTGTGCATTTGAACAACAACAAAACCCCAGCCATTGTAGGAGCTCAGGACTTTCCCATCTGCTTGCAGCTCCTTCGATCCATGTCTGATGGCTTTTTCTCCCTTGCCTCTGGGTCCCTCCTATCATGGCCCTTTCAAATTACTGTGGTTTTCCTGGTCCCAAAAGCTATGATCAGCCCCTTCTGCCAGAAAAGCTCCCTACGTCTCTGTAAGAGAAGCACTATCAAAACCCAGCTGGACACCTGGGCTGCAATAAGGATGGAAGGGAAGAGTGCCTGGCCAGCGGGCTGCCGGTCACTGAGGCGAATGTGATGGACTGACAGGGGCCAGTACCTCCCCCTGAATCCCTGAGAAGCTCTGCTGTGGGGTCCTGCCTGCCTAAGACGCTTCTGCATTCACCACAGCTCCGGGCCGCTGGAGAAGCTTCTCCCAGATCCTTTCCATGGCACCACGCCACCACCTGTTGTCCCAGGCCCTCTCCCTCCTCTCATCTACAGCTGGATGCTGGGGGTGCAGGACAAGGCCCAGACACAAGTGAAAAGACACTTGATTGGAGGTTCCTAGCTCTGCCAAACCAGCTTTTTCACCAAAGGGAGAAAAAGAGAAGAAAAAGCATTCACAGACAACGACTACTGCCCATATTTCATAAGGCCCACCATATTAATGAACAAACACAAACAGACATTTGGGATCAGCAGTACGCAGAAAAATCTGAGTTTGGGACCCCTTCTGCTACAGGGGAGGTTGTGAGACTGAGAAAGTTAATGGTATCACTGGGCCTCAATTTCCTGCTCTGTAAAATGAAGGCATTTGACGGATGATTGCCAAAATTTCTTCCCATCTAAAATTCTATAAGTCTACTTTCTAATTTCACTTATTTTTCAGTCTATGCAGTCACCAACCAGAAGCCACTTGTTTTGCAAGGTTTAACGTATTGCATTCCAACATTTTCTCTCTGCTTTTTTTTTTTTCCCATTACAGTTGCTCCTTAAAAAAATACAACCTAAGTGTTAGCATACGGTATTTGTCTTTCTCTTTCTGACTTACTTCACTCTGTATGACAGACTCTAGGTCTATCCACCTCATTACAAATAACACATGTATGGAATTTAAGAAAAACAAATGTCATGAAGAACCCAGGGGTAAGACAGGAATAAAGACACTGATCTACTAGAGAATGGACTTGAGGATATGGGGAGGGGGAAGGGTAAGCTGTGACAAAGCGAGAGAGAGGCATGGACATATATACACGACCAAACGTAAGGTAGATAGCTAGTGGGAAGCAGCCGCATAGCACAGGGAGATCAGCTTGGTGCTTTGTGACCGCCTGGAGGGGTGGGATAGGGAGGGTGGGAGGGAGGGAGATGCAAGAGGGAAGAGATATGGGAACATATGTATAGCTGATTCACCTTGTTATAAAGCAGAAACTAACACACCATTGTAAAGCAATTATACTCCATTAAAGATGTAAAAAAAAAATACAATGTAAGTAAATGCATTTTGCCTACTTTAGACTACAACCCTTAAAGTAAGTAAGACTGATACTGAGAAAGGAGAACAGGGTAGTCTTTTCTCACAAGAGAAGCAGAAGGAAGCAACCTTGCTTCACCCATGAGCAATTTCCAGAAGTGCCAGCTGGGTAAAGCTGGAGGTGCTAATTATGTGTTTGGTCTTTTTCTCTTGAACTCAGAGCATCATTAAATAGATTTTGACATTGCCTAAGGTCATAAAAGTTGGTGTCAGAGTTACCGACAGATAAACACCTAGTCTGGGATTCTTCCTATGGGAGCTCGCCACCAGATTCAGGTAACTTTCTGGACCTTCAGGTGATGTGACTGTTCTTAGCAAGTTTCTCAGAACCTCTTGACTTGATCCCAACAAACCAGCCTTCCAGTGGCCCAGCTCAGGATGGATCACGGATGGCCCCAGCTGGTGGATGACCTGCTATTAAAGTGAAAGTGACTGACCCACAGTCCAGTGCTCGATAGAGGGCTGCTTCCTTCCATCTTTCTTGGTAACAGTTAGAGGAAACTGCGGTGGGTTTCTGCAGCCCAGACCTCCGACCCTATACTCACTCTCTCTCCAACTGTGCTAACCTGTCTGCCATCTACCACAGCACCTCTTTAGGCCCTGCGGTAGCTAACTCTCAGGATGCATATAAGGAAGCAGTTTTCTGTCTAGAAATTTCTGTGTTATGTTCTCTTACATGTTCCTTTAATCTGCTGCAGAAAAGGCCTGGCTGATTCCCGACCTTGTCTTGACTTCCGATGGCCTCCACCTGTGTCCTGACCCACACCTCTAACTTCTGCTCTTCCAGGTCTACTTTGATATGACCTGGACCTGTGCACAATCCTTGCACCCTTCTTCCAGCACGAGTATCCGACACTCGGCTTCAGGCGGCGACGTGGATGGTTGCTTAGAAACGGCTTGGCTTGTGAAACAGACATACCTGGTATAGTATGTGGCTTCGGGGAAATTTCTGCAGTCTGGCTGGGTAAGAAAATAGCTTTTCCCAAGAGGAGCGGTGTCTCACTGTGAACTGAAGGGAAGGAAAGCAGCCCCAGTCTCTTCAATCAACCACCACCAACCAGGGCTGCTAGACAAAAGTGCAGATGGTCCTGATGCGAAGCACCACAGCCACTCCTACTGATGGGTTTGCATCGTCAAGAAGCGTTAATTTCATGGGAGTGGAACCACCTGCCATCAGCCCTGCAAAATGAGCGTGATTGGAAATACCTGTGTCTCTAGCCCATGATTTAATGTGGTTGGAATTTAACCACCTGGTAATGGGGAAAAACCCAAACAATATGGAAATTTTTTTTTTTTTTCTTTTTGCAGTACGCGGGCCTCTCACTGTCGTGGCCTCTCCCGTTGCGGAGCACAGGCTCCGGACGCGCAGGCTCAGCGGCCATGGCTCACAGGCCCAGCCGCTCTGCGGCATGTGGGATCTTCCCGGACCGGGGCACAAACCCATGTCCCCTGCATCGGCAGGCGGACTCTCAACCACTGCACCACCAGGGAAGCCCTTTGGAAATTGTTTTTTTCAAAGATTCAAAAAGGAGCAAGGAAATACAAATCATTCTTATTACACTCAGTGCCTGAGTAGAACACAGCGTACGGCCAGGGCTCCAGCAGCCTCCTCGCCACGTCTTCCCTCCCTGGACCCTTCTCCCTTTTCAACTACTGTTGTCATAGTAGACTTCGCCACAACTTGACCATACTGAGGCCTGATTCCTCACCTGCCATAGGGTTCCCTGATTGGGCTGTTTTTGTAAAGAATGGATAAGGGTAAGGCATTCCTTAGTCTTTATAATCTTAATTATCTTCTTTAATACTATGTTTGGTTATCTAATTATATCATGACCCCAAAACAAAAACAATACATCTAAATCCCCAACCACAGAATCCACAGATGTGAAGAGCAGAGGGAAGCTGATTTTCAGTTCTAGTTGCTGAGAAGAGAGGCCTGAAAGACAGTGCACAGGGGCAGTTCTGGGACTGGGGGGCAAATTTATTCCTTTACCTAACTGGACTAGGGAAACTTCCTCAAGCCATGTATTATACTGGCATGTTTATTGCACAATCTAAGCTGTTTCTAAATTAATCAACTCTTCACATAGCCTTCTAAAGCCAAGTATCAGTTAAGTCATAGATTCCCTTAGGCCAGGGTTTCTCAACCTTGGCACTGCTGACATTTTAGACTGGATAATTCTTTGTTGTATATGTGGGGTCTGTCCTGTGCATCGTACGATGTTTAGCAGTATCCCTGGCCTCTTCCCACTAGATGCCAGTAGCACTACTTCCTCCAAATGGGACAATCAAAAATGTCTCCAAACATTGGCAAAAGTTCCCCGAGGGGAGGGGGGACAAACTTAGACCTGGTTGAAAACCACAACTTCATCTAAGTGCAAAACTCTCACAATATACACCAAGATAAATCACCTCCTATCTGCTGGTGAAAGTACCGTGTTGATGCTTAATTTGTCGTCTGCGTATATGGTGTCCACGTCAAAAGAATGCCTTGCATGTTAGGTTTATCAAGAACAATGTCTTGAAGTTTCACAGTTGTTTTAATTCATGTTGTGTTGCACCAAGCCAAGTGCAGAATCTAATTACTGAAGCGATTGATAAACAAAACACCAACGATACAGCAGGACAGGAAAGTGCACTCTGTTCACCTGTGTCATGATCCTGGTCCTTAAAAATGCTGCTGGCGTAGTGTGTGTGTGCAGACGAGCCTGCCCACCCTCCCTGCCTTCCATGTCTACTTGCACACGTACACACAAACAGGGGCTACTGTGGCCCAGAGCAGATGACTCTCCAGTTCTCCAGGGTAAATGGCACAGGAAGTATTTCGGCCATCTGCTCAGAAGAAATGCCCACGTGGAAATGGACATGAAGGGTGTCTCTGGGGCAGATGGCTTGGTCTGCTCACCCCCGTACGGCCACCAAAGCCACTGGCAACAAGTGCAGTGTGCTGAGAAAGGCTGAGGACCCAGAAACTTGCAACTTAAGCTCCAGCTCTGCTTCTTGACTCAGCACATTCTTGGCTAGAGATAAGTATTTGGGCTTTTACTTCCTTACATGTTAATGAACAGTTTTATCAGAGGCATTTCCAACTCTTAACAGTTTAAGTTTCTAAGAATATAATGCAGACAAATGTCACTCCCACCCACCCCACAATCCTTCTCCTTCTAAATTCATCATTCCTGTTATTTCCATCTCGAGTGATGACGAGCATTCTCAATTCAACAGAAACTGCAAAAATGCACAAGATATCCAATTACTTTCAAGAAAAAGGACTAATCCTGTCCTCGGAGGTGATGACCTTGTTCCTATGTTTTTGCCCAAGATTAAATCTCTGTGGATAGCTAGTGTTCCATTTCCAAAGAACTACTAAAAAGGTCCATTCTAGTTAACCCAAACTGTGTGCTGAAAGATGGAAAATACCAGTCCCATGGCGCATATGAAGTCACCAGAGTATTTATAGCCCTTGATTCCAACCTAGGGATCACTTGACTCTATACCCCATGGAGAGATTTTCCATAAATCATTTCCTTCTTCCAGACATGCTTCATAAACATGACCTGCTTCTGTAAACACTGAAGAAATCACATGGCAAATGGTACTGTGGGAGATGCATAATAATACAGGAAATGATGGACACCATCTGTACTATCTCCAGCAGCGAGATCAACATTTGCTTTTCAAAACTGTGTTCAAAGATTGAAAAGTAATATGGCTCATGTTACTACTGTAACATGAAACAGTAGATCTTTGAACACATGAGCCATGTTTGCTTTTTAATCACATGGAATAATATCAGAAGCCCAGTTTCATGCTCACACCTTGTAAAATGATCTCTTATCTATGTAAATTTATTACAGAAAGATTTAGGTCCTGGAGATATGTTTATTACTCTTATTGATTGGAGGGAGGGAGTTAAATAGAAGCGAGAGGGGAAAGAGAGGAGGAAAAAGAAATACAGACAGGAGATAGTCTACACCTCAGGACCCCTACACCAAGGTCTACTGACAGTCTCAGACAGACATGATAAAGGGATGGAAAAGTGCTCTAGGTACACAGCGGAAGACGCTGTTAAATTATATTAAGATCAACCCCTAAATATGTCCATGTCCTAACCCCTAGAACCTATGAAACCTAAGAGAATGTTACCTTAGAAGGCAAAATTTTACCCTACAAGGTTGCAGATGCAATTAAGGATGCTAATCAGTTGAACTTGAGATGGTGAGATTGTCCTGAATTATGCAGATGGGCTCAATGTAGTAAATGTGGGTCCTCAAAAGTGAAAGAAGAAGAGGCAAAAGAGAGGGTGAGTGAGATGTAAAAAGGACTCAGCTGCCATTGCTGGCTTTGAAGATGGAGGAAGGGGCCACAAACCAAAAAATATAAGTGGCCTCTAGGAGCTGGAAAAGGCAAGGAAATGGATTCTCCTCTAAAGCTTCCAGAAGGGAATGCAGCCCTTTGGGACACCTTGATTTGAGCTCAGTGAGATGCTACTGGATATCTACCATACAGAACTGTAAGATAATAAATTTGTGCTGTTTTAAGCCACTAAGATTGTGGAAATTTATTGCAGCAGGGAAACTAATGCATGTATTAATTTTAAAACACTCTCAATACTTTTAGGTCCTGTCTACCTGAGGCACCCCACCTTTTCATCCACCAGCCCCCAAAAGATGGATCTACTTATAAACAAAATGTTCTACTGGGACCTGTCTGGAATGGTTTATCTTTTTTTTTTTTTTAAGGCAAAAGTCACACGCTGGCAGCACACAGTAAGTTTAAACACACTGAAGTCTGACCAAGGGGACTGATTGTTGGCTGACTATCTCTTTAAACTCAATACTTACAAAATTACTTCCAAGGCATTCTTCGCAGCTAATTTGCACTGGGCTAAAACTAAGGAGATGGGTTTATATCTCTATAGTACCAGTGAATGGCAGAAAACAGGCTCTAAATGACCATTTGTTGAATGAATGAATATATGGGTGACGGGTTTGACATGGAAGAGTATACATCTGGCCTTCCGGATGGGAGACGGTCTCTACAGGACCTCTGTGGACTAGAGATGACCAAGGATGGACCCAATAGGAACACAGCACTCTGGTCTTTCTCCTTTTCTTTCCATGAGACCACTTCTATATCTTAGTCTCTGGTTATGTCATGATTCCCCTAGGCTTGAAGAGCAAGTGGGGTAGGGTCAGAGTGCCATGCTTTGTACACACTTATTTTAAGCTTATACACACTTCAGTTTATTTTATTTCCTTACAAGATTGTCTTGTAAGTCTCATGACAGGCTTTTGATCATTTTCTGGTGTACTCATTTTCCCTGGACCATAGAAAAAGGGGGAAATCTCTACTTTTTCCCATAGAGGATTAATCTTTTTAAACCCATAGAGTCATTTGAGTCTCTAATCCACAGGGTATTTACGAAAGGGTGGGAAAGTATGCAAGATATTATCACCTTTGCACCAAAGGAAAACTAGCACAGACTTTCTTAAAGCAGTTGAGAAGTAAAATGTAACCTCCTGCCCACCTTTCACCTTCTTCACTTTCACTTTTCTATAGCATCCTGCGTGCACTTAGTAAAGCAATTGCTGCAGGGGATGATCACAGAATCAAAAGCAAACAACAAACAAAACAACATTAAAAACCTGAGCAACTCAAAGGGTATTTGCTTGTCATCCACAACCTCAATTTTACAAATGAAGAAAAAGAAGATCAAATATAATACAAAATTACATTCAAAAGTAAAACTGAGGGCTTCCCTGGTGGCGCAGTGGTTGAGAGTCTGCCTGCCGATGCAGGGGACACGGGTTCGTGCCCCGGTCCGGGAAGATCCCACATGCCGCAGAGCGGCTGGGCCCGTGAGCCATGGCCGCTGAGCCTGCGCGTCCGGAGCCTGTGCTCCGCAATGGGAGAGGCCACAACAGTGAGAGGCCTACGTACCGCAAAAAAAAAAAAAAATGAAAATTAGGGCATTTTTCACTTATCCTGTTGGCAAAGCTTTTTGAGAAGAATCGTGCTCAGTGTTGGTGAGGACCTGGGAAAATATGCGCTCCCCTGATCAGCTAGAGGGAGTCTAAAGTGGGATAACTTTTTGAAAGGTAATTCAGTAATAGTGCTAAGATGTCCAGACAGTTTAACTTGGTTCATGAGGTCAGGGGCCAAGTCCCTTGTATTCCCTGCTGTATTCCTGCTGCCTAACACCAGTAGGTGCCCAGATTTATCTACTGAGTAAGAACACATGAGGAGATAGGTATCCTAAGGCCTTGGAAAGCTGAGAACAAAGATTCTATCCTGCCTGGGCCATTGGGTGCTGAATGCTCTCTGGTCATTTGAGTTTCTAATCCACAGGGTATTAGAAATCAAAATCAAAATCACTCAAGGTGATTTTGCTGAGGATGAGTCTGGGTCAATAAGTAGGAAGAGTGTGGACGGTTGTAATGTTTGCTATTCAAGAGTAGAATGCTAAATTCCTCCTTCATGGGGCTGGAAGCCTGAGGGTAAAAGGTTATGGCCTGGTGCCTCGCGTCTGGCCAGACTCTCCCTTGGGCACCAAGCACTGTGTGTGTCCCTGAAAGGATTCTGAGGTCCAAGGGATGCTCCACTGGCATATGCTCCATCTGCTGCTGCTCTGTGCAGCCACTTGTCTTCTGGCAGGATACCTTTCCCTTGTCTAGAGCACCCAGCAGCTTTATCATACTGTGTAGCTTCTTCCCACCCATTTGTAAACTTGCCTGAAACATTCCAGAACCTCCGTAATCCAAATAAATAAATAGCAATACATATGCCAATGGAAGTATTCAATATGCTTTTAAAAGCCTGCTTACAAATTAAATGAATGAATAACAAGTGTGGTGATAAACATCAAGGTGGCTTAGGTAGGCATATTCCAGATTTTGAAAGGAAATGGAAAACTTAGGACATTTTTATACGTAAAACTCCCTTGAGAAACAGGATTTCATCTTACCAAGCAAAATTTCAGAAGACTTCATCCTTTGATTTTGTTCACAAGTGCAACTTCACTGCTTCAAAATCTCTTTTGTACTTACAATTCTAAGACACCCCTAATTTATATGACAGTTATATCCAAATTAAATGTTCCATAGAACAGAGGAGGGGAGGGAATGGTGGAATAGATTTGCTTTCAAGTTTCAAATAATTAAGTTAAAAATAAGGAAATGATCTTGGGGGAGGACCGTGCTGATCGTGCTGCTTAGTTTTTCCATGATTTTCTTGAAAATGCATGTAATGCAAAGCTGGACTTCCCTGCCCATCCCCACTTCTCCCCTCCTGCTGTCTTCCATGACACATCCTCACCCCATTCTACTGCACTCTGTGTCCTTGGAAAGAATGACTTTTCATGTCCTCAGGAGAATTCCACTGGCCCAGGACGAGCAGCTAGAACACTTAGAGGCAGAGACAAATGAGGAGAAAGGGCTCTTGAAACACTATCCAGTTACCTCAGACTATTTCAGACCCTGGGTGATGGTAAAGCTACAACAGAAGACCTCAAATTTTTATTTAATATGCTGGAAAGGAAAGAAAACATTTCCCCTTCCTGGATGCAGTCTTTTATTTTTTTTCAGGTTTCTTTAATGGACAAAAGTTAGATTTCCTTGTGCCACTGAATCCCACTGCTTTTCGAAAACAAACTGTCAATAGTAGGAACTACCATCAAGAGAGGACAGAGTCTCAAGCTACTTGGAATTCCAAATTCGAGCAGGGTCCCAGTGTGGAGAAGGGGGCACTAATATCTGTTGCTTCACTAAGAGCTGCGTTCTGCCGGGTCTGCCAGGTCCTTGCTCTCAAGCGGCTTAAGTTCCATTGTGGGTGAGTGGGGATCCAGCAACAAGAGTAGAGATTTAACATTTGTACAGCCAACTACCATCTTCCAAGTGCCTTCTCATACATCCTCAGATCTAACGCTCAAACCACACTGTGGTACTCCTGGGCGCAGACATTCATTGTCTTGCACGAGGCTGAGTTCACAAACGGCAGAGCCAGCCTGACTGCCCAGCCACACCCCCTCTCATCCGTGGCTGGTGAGGAAGGCAGGCAGGAAGACCCAAGGGCCGGCACTCTCATCACTGCCTGTTTTTGGGTCCTGCGTGCAGCTTTAAAGTCTGCACTCCTCCACGATTTTGTGAGGGACGGAGCTGCTTTTAAAACTGCTAAGTTATGATTCCCTCTCCCTCCCTCTGAAATAGCAAACCTGAAAAAATCATGGATCCTGTTTCTTTGCAAACTTTTGTAACTTTATGTTACAAACTGTATGTTTGTAACATAAAGTTACAAAAAAAAAAGGGTGTTTACTATGCTGCTGTGCCAAAGAAACAGACTGCCAACCAAATCCCAATCCCCCTGACAATTACTGGCATCCATCTAGGGCAGCCTTTAATGGGGCCAACATCCGGAAAGAAGAGAACCTTTATATGACAGGGATGGGAGACGAATGCCTTTTAAAATTCATTGCTGAAGCTCTTCCCTATGTGGCCGATCATAAACAGTCTGTGGACCACAGACTAGGGGACTTGACGATGCCATGTCATGAACAGCCAATTTTCAAACACCCATATGGTGACCCATGACACAGACAATCACTATCACCTTTGAACAGAAAAAGCCAGAAGCGAACTGAGCTCTTTCAAAGTGTTCTTCCCGTGATCTGCACATTCAAAGCCCAAATTCTACCCACTTCTTCCCCGCCTCCCTCCCCCCAAAATATCTCACCTCTAACTGCAGATCTGGAACTGTAGGCTCAAGAACATATCTCTCTGGAAAGTCTACAACAATTTTAGAATTAAGAAGAAAAAAGTGATACATTTCTTCAACGCTATGTGTCAGGCACTGTGTGGGCCCTACGGATGTCAAGATGATTGGGCAAGGCCCCTGCTCTCCAGCTGCTCCCAGAGCAGTTGGCAGGACATAACTTCAAACGACTATTACAAAACAAAGTCATCCATGATAACAGAGGTAAGTGCAGGAGGCCTGGGAAGCAGTGACAAACAGTCACTACCTGGCAGCATGGGCAAGGGCCATGAGAGAGCTGTTTCTGGAATGCAGCCATTCTTCAGTGACCAGCATGGGCAGAGAGGTACAGGGATGGACGCATTCAGTGTGCCTTGAGTCTGGTGTGTGTTGAAGGCAATGGCAGAAGATGGGTTAAGACACACCCAGTGCAGGGAGGACTGCAAACGATTCGTATGTTGTGCTGTGGAGTGTGGGTTTTCCCTGTAGGTAACAGAAGGCCAGTGGAAGATCATAAGGGAATGACTTGGCCAGCTTTGTTTATTTCAGGAATCTGACACTCTGGAGGAGAGGGTATTAAGAGGTAATATCAAAATGTGGGTGTTCCTTGGTCTGGGGGCCTCTCTTTTCCATCTGTCTCACTAATTCCTGTGAATCAACAGCTTGACAAACTGAAGCGGAACCTGGACTTCTCCCCAGTGTCCCCAATCCACACTTCCAACTACCTACTTGATTCTCCCCTTCGATGGCTCACTGACACCCCCAAAGTGACATGTCCAAATTGGAGACCTTGATTTTCCCTCACAAACCTTTCCCCACACCATTCCTTTCCATCTTGATAAATGGCCACGAAATCCACCCAAGCGTTCAAGTTAGAATGCTGGGCTCATCAGTCATGCCTGTCACCTCACCCCCACATGCAACCATGCGTCAGCCCAGTCCATCCTAACTCTGAAATATACCTTGAACTTCTTTCCTTTCCTTCCTCCTCTTCCTAGCCTACACCCTTAGCTTAGGCCACCGCCTCCTTCTCTAAGCCAGGGCTTCTCCGATTAGCACTACTGACGTTTGGGGCCAGACAGTAGCTTTGTGGGATTGGCCTGTGCATTGTAGGACGTGTAGCAGCATCCCTGGGCTCTAGCTGCCCAGGAGCACCCCCTGCCCACAGCTGTGACAACATTGTCTAATGACCCTGGGGGACAAAACCAGCCCCAGTTGAAAGCCACGGCTCTCAGCTCAGGCTGCCTCTCTCTTCCATGCTTGGGACGCTCCATCACACTGGGCTCTCCTTCAGGTCCTTGAATCCACCCACTCCTTCCTGCCTCCAAGGCTCAGCAGATGCTGTTCTATCAAGAACGCTCTCAATTCCACTCTTCTGTCAGCCGGCCCCTTCTCAAGCTTGTGATCCCAGACCTGTGTCACCTCCTTAGGCTGCCTTGAATACCTCGCCTAAAAGGTAGCAGTACTGCCTGTGTTTATTTTCTTCATAACACTTTTAAAGGTAGTAATAATTTTATTATGCTTACTTTTTCAGGTCTGTCTCTACCACAACAATGAAAGCAGGGCCAGGATTATGTCTGTCTTGGCCTCTGTCCTACCTCCAAGGTCTAGCTCAGTGCCAAGCTAAATAAATATTCACCAACTAAATAACTGAGTGAACGCATGGACGTACAATCAGACGTATAGCCCAGGCACTGACCACACCCTTAAAATTGACAAAGCCACAATATGAAAAATTAGCTCAGGAGAACTAGAATGTCACCTAGACAGCCTATATTTCAATAACCGAATGCACCCTGATCCATAATGCAAAGCAGATGGCAGCACATCTTGGATGAGGAGAAAGCACTTGCATAAAAGTAACAGTAGTTCCATCTTCTCTCCACTGGGAAATAAGTACAGTTAGACCTTCTGATTGAACCCAATTCCATATAATTCCTTATATGCCTTACAATTGGACCCAGTTTATATCTCTGGGTGTCTACATGTATATATGTCTCAGGAATTGAGCAAAATCAATTCAGGAGGACAAAGGACCTTAATATTACAGTCCCCAGGGACCACACCAACCTCTTTTTCTTCTCTCCCTAGTGCTATGTGTCTCAGGGGTGATGGCTTCCATGCAGAGGGCGAGCCATCTCATCTTCCTTTCATAACAAAAGTCTCAGACGCAGTGAACTGAATTCACCGGAAAAGACAGGTGTGCCATCTGGGGGAATCTGACTCCCATAGGGGAAAATAACTTCTAACTTGGATCACCCTTCGACCCAGTGCTTCCTTTATCAGGTCTTTTCAGCTACTGAGTAGATTATTAGTGAGTTATTACCCCCCTGTGACAGTCTACCAAATAGTTAGCTTTTAAAACATGTTCTCCTAATTTGACAGTTCAGAATATGTCACCCCCTCCAAGTAGATCTCATCCCTTCCTGACAATTTTGAGTTCTGTGGTCAAGAATAATTTTTGAAGTTATGACTTTATTCGTCATTTTATTTCCAGTGTTCTGCTCAGTGCCCAAGGAATCGATTTGTTTTTCATTTCAAAATGACTATGCACTTTCCAGAAAAAAAGTATTCTTGAGGCTATAGTTCAGATTCTATATTCAGAGGTGAGACACTCTGGAGGAGACAAGTTGGCTTCTGAACCACTAAATTAGGGAAATCATGCTCTAAAATTGTTTATTTCCATTCATTTTTCCCTTTCCAAAGATGGCTGGGTTTATCTGTGCCACTGGCCCCCATTATTCTACTGGATAATTGAGAATTTTCCATTTTAACGTCATAGGCACCACAGTATTCAGAGGAGAATGTACTGGTTAGGGTCTGACAGACTCTAGAGAGAGACAATCAGGGTGAAAATCCCAGCTTTATTCTGCCACTTACTGGTTGTGTGCCCCGGAGCAGGTTAACTTAACCTCTCTGTACCTCAGTTTTCTCATCTGTAAAATGGGAGTAATAGTACTACTTCATAGGGTACTTTTAAGAGTAAATGAGTTAATAATTCTAAGCGCTTAGAATGGTGCCTAGAACATGCTAAGCACTTAATAAATGTTAGTTCTTATTACTAGCATAGCTTTTAAAATGCTTCCAACTGGTAATAATTATACTTTGATTTGCTGAATTAATAGATTTCTGGCTAAAATAAACCCACTGGGGTCTGAAAAATAAGATGCTTCCAGCAACCAATGATTCTAACTTCATAAAACATCAAAAGTCCTGAATAAGCACATGGCATATTTCTTATTAGTGTCTATTAAGTAGATATAAGCCGAGAATCTAACATACATTGCCTGTCATCTTTTTTGGAATCCAGAATGAAGAATTCCAGAATTTTAAATATCTATGATCTTATGCAACATCTTAAAAGCCACCTTTAAAAATCCTTGTTAAGTATCCAGGAGAGGGAAGAGGGGTGGTAGTGATAAAAATGGTCAAGCCCTGAGCATTGGGACAGGAGCCTGCTGACCAGATCAGAACCCGCTGGCCAAGCTGCAGGGAGGCGTGCAGATGACCCGCGGATATTAACCCTTTTAACTTGAAAGCAAAAGCACCCTTGTGCCCTGAGAGCAGGTGGTCCAGCTCAGACGCTACAGAAACACTGGAAACCCCAGCTTCCCAGCCCGTCATGAACACCAAATGCAACAATGCAGTGGTTCTTATTGCCCCCAAAGGAAACTGTGCAGCAAGTTTAGCGTGTAGCATATTATCCCCTGGAGTCAGTGTTTAGGGGGCTTTCCATGGTTAACCAGGATGCAGAAGCATGGCAAACCTGGGTGGCTTAACATACAGATGCTTCCTCCGAAGTGAATGCTAAACGAGGTCACTGAGAAATGAACAGCTCAGGGAACCACCCTGGGGGCGGGGGTGGCTTGGCTTCTCTTCCTATTCAGAAGCTGCTGAGAGTTTTTGCTTAATTACCTGCCACTTCTTTCTTACAAGTCATCAAGGCAGATTTGAAATCATTTGCTTTAGGACTTTTCAAGGAAGAAGACAAGCACAGGTGATCTTCTATGGAAGCTGAGGGATCTGGAGGGAAGATCTGTACAAAGGGGTGGGTGGCAATGGTAAATGATTATACATGCTTCTAAACTGAACGAGATTATTTAAAAACTCCAGCTCTCTGAATGGTGCAGCTCATCTCCTTGCTGCCTAATTTTCAAAGCACAAAGGCAGCCCACCATTAGAAGCACATCTTTCTCTCTTATTTCCGAAGCCACTGCTGCTGGGAAGGAAACACTTCTTCCAGCTCCGTCTACTCTCTGATGCCCAGGCCAGACCAGAGCCAGCTTCAGGATGCTAAGTGACAACACTTCTCCCCATAAGCCCAGTGCTGGGGGAGGAAGCGACACTGGCTGCCGTGCTCAGTTCTAACAGAACTAAAATCTGATTGGAAATCAGAGGCTGAGGGATTCTGCTTTTGCTAATACAACAGTCACTTCACTCCTTGGCATTCCACTTTTCCCAGGATGTGTTCACATCCGTTAAATTGTTTGACCCTCACAGAGCTGTGAGCAAGTATTAATCACATGTCATCAATGAGAAAAATTAAGATTCAGATCAATTAAGGAAAATGCCTACGATGATACAACCAGTATCTAAAAGAGCTGGGGCTTCCCTGGTGGCGCAGTGGTTAAGAATCCGCCTGCCAATGCAGGAGGCAAGGGTTCGAGCCCTGGTCTGGGGAGATCCCACATGCCGCGGAGCAACTAAGCCCGTGTGCCGCAACTACTGAGCTCACGCGCCACAACTACTGAAGCCCGCGTGCCTAGAGCCCGTGCTCTACAGCAAGAGAAGCCACCCCAATGAGAAGCCTGTGTACCACAACAAAGAGTAGCCCCCTCTCACCGCAACCAGAGAAAAGCCCGCGTTCAACAACGAAGACCCAACGCATCCAAAAATTAAATAAATAAAAAATAAAACAAAAGAGCTGGACTCACATCTACCCTCCACTTAAAAGGGTAGTTGAGTTTGGCTGAAAAACCTTGTCACTGCTAAAATTCTGATAATTCTTTGTTGTGGGCTCTGCCCTGGGCATTGCAGGATGCAGCACTGCTGGCCTCTACTTCCTAGATGCCAACGGCACCACGCCCCCAGTTTTGACAACCAAAATGTATCCAGACATTGCCAAATGTTCCCTGGGCACTGGTTGAGAACCACTGGGTTAGGGTGTTTTGGATTAAGGTGAATTAGGAATAACACTTGGAATGCCAAAGCATCACTCTTCCTATAGACCAATGTAGTTGCTATTGATGACGAGGGCTGCGTAATGCAAAGACAAAGCTGTCTCTGTTAAGCTACAGAGTGTAGCTCCCCCAGGGCAGAAAGCAAGGGTCTTATTTCTGGAAGTCGTGGCTTTCTAGAGTCTGAAGGGAAGGAAGAGCAGTCAGGGCTTGGGACACATGCTAACCCTTCCCCCCACCCCTTCTTCCCATCTTAAAATGTTACTTATTCAATATTTGAACAGGCAAAACATTCATATGGTTCAAAATTAAATAGCCATTAAATGTATATACAGAAAAGCTTCCCCTGACTCAAGATTCCCGCCACCCATTTTTCCCTAGAGGCAGTCAATGTTGATAGCTGCCTGCGTATCTGTCAGAGACGTTTTATAAAAGAGCTTGTGTTTAAATAAATGCTTCCTCTTAGTTCAAAGTATCGCTGAGTCATGACTTCACTCATGTTTAAAAAGTCATAAGGGACATGTTCTCTTGCCATGTGGTAAGAGGCAGGCACCATCCTCCCACCTGGTCCCTGCCTGCCTCCACTGAGAGGAACACTGACTGAGACAGTGGATTTACATGACAACATAGGTCTTAAAAAACAAAACAAAATGAAAACAACCTGGGGAATTTGGATCAAGGACCCTGTTTGTATCCAGAGTGGTCAGTTTCCTACTAGGTCACGCTGAGTGCTCTCATCACGTGTGCCCGTCCTGGCGGAAGTTGGTTAACAAGATTCAGACCACACCTGAAGTCAGGGTGTTGGTGCCAAAGGTGGGCCCTCCAGACCTCAAGTAGCCTGTGGTAGTCATCAACACCAGAATCTCCTAGGGGAGCCTGTTGTGGGTAGGCCCAGGATGGAAGGAGGAGTAGAGGAGGGAGGATGACAAGCCTGGAATGACACCTTTGGGATGGAGAGGTGAAAGAGGGAGGAAAGCAAGTGGCAGGACTAAAAATTTCCCACACCTATCCACAGCCAGCCGACTGGGAAACACTGATCGCTTCCGATGGACAAGTCACCAATTAGGACATCATATGCCTGGACCTTTTCATCATCTTCCTGACAAAGAATTGCTAAGGGACCTGGGATAAGCCATTGAACTACGCTGACATGTTTGTTTTGGAAAGGTGGGGGATGTGGGGTGGGCAATTTCCTCACATACAAAAAAGAAAAAACTCAGACCTCTGGCATTGGTATTTTAACTCGAGTTTAAACCATTCTTAAAGTGAACTGATGTCCTGCTTTCTGCTTCCTTCCTTCCTTATCACCTTGTTAAAAAACATCTCTTCTTCAAACTTCTCTAGTTCCATCAATGGCAGAAAATTTCTAGTAGTTACTCTGACTGGAAACTTTCAGGTCACCCTTCATCGTGGTTTAGACTGTCATTTCACCATGTCACTGATCTCCGAACCAGTGTCATGGTACCTCACTGCCTAGAGCTGCACTGTCCAACATGGTAGGTGTTAGCCACATGTGCTTATTTAACTAAAATGAAAATTTAAAATTCCTTCCTCAGGGCTTCCCTGGTGGCGCAGTGGTTGAGGGTCCACCTGCCGATGCAGGGGACACGGGTTTGTGCCCCGGTCCAGGAAGATCCCACATGCTACGGAGCGGCTGGGCCCGTGAGCCATGGCCGCTGAGCCTGCGCATCCGGAGCCTGTGCTCCGCAACGGGAGAGGCCACAACAGTGAGAGGCCCGCGTACTGAAAAAAAAAAAAAAAAAAATTCCTTCCTCAGACACATGGGTCACATTTCAAGTGCCCAATAGCCACACACAGCTTGTAGCTACCGTATTAGTACAGATTACAGAACATTTCCATCATTGCCAAGAGTTCTAATGGACAGTGCTGGCTCAGAACAGGAAATCCAAACTCCTCCAACCGGCACGCAAAGCTAGCTGTCACTTAGAGCCAGCCCATACTTCTGAAATCGCCTCTGCTTTCCCCAAACAATGACACGTAGCTTTGTCTAGGTCAGACTCTACTGTCCCTCCAACAAATCACGTTCATCCCTGATTCTGTGCCTGTGCCCATCGGATTCCCCGTCATTGAGACAGATGACTTGGTTAGTCAATGCACAGTCGTCGAATGAGTGGCATTTTCTGCCATGACAAAAAGCAATGAGGCATGTAAGAACTTTTTAATCCCAGCAAAATGTTCTGCTAACAAACAAGTCCAAGAAAAGGACTTTTCCCCAGGAGACTGTAGGGAACTTTGGGCTTGTCAGGACTCGCTAGAGGATTAAGTGAAATGCCACTTGTCTTGGCACTTCACAGCACTTTGAGTTGTTATTTTCTTCACATGGGCCTCCTATCTGTTTTTTTCTCTTAAATAAATTGTATGGATATAGGAAGCAGAGACCAGGCCTTACACGCATATCTTTTGCATCTTCCTCTCCTATCTCACTTCTCTACCCAAAGAGTGCAGAGATTGCAAACTGGCCACCATGTGAGGACCAGATATGATTGATACAGTTTGTTGCTTTTTCCAGAGTGTATTTTTTTTTTTTTTTTTTTTTAAGAACGGAAAGGTTGCTTTATTCAGGAGGTCAGCACCTGGGGACACGGTGGACTCCTGTCCAAAAACTAACCGCAACATTCTGCTAGACCATGAAAGTTTTTAAAAGGAGAATCATTTGGGGAAGGGGCCGGCGTCTTTGTTATCTTCCACTATGTACAGTCTTTCTTCCAGAGTGTATGTCTGAACAATTTTGAATCAGTTGCCAATCTTTAACAATTAGGAGACTTTACATCAGAATCTACATTTTTGGTTTCTTGAGAAATCAGTTATCTGGCAACCCTGGGTGAGGACTCATGCAAAGCTCTATTAGCTAGCGTTTAAGGCCACCGGTCCCCTTTATAAAAGGAATGTATTCTCCTGTTTACCACCTTCCCCCTGCTTGTTTTACTCCCTTGTTACCTGCCTGGCCCCTTAAAGCCTCTGCATTTACAATTCTTGTGGAAGACACCCAGTAAATGAACTGAGAACAGAAATACTACGCTCTGTAACGAAGCCAGACAGCCCTTAATGCCTGTCTTCATGGGCGTCATGTTTGTTCTAAGCAGCTAAAATCAGAATTCTTATCTCAGCCATTAGCTGAAGACATTAACCTTCCCAACTGATTTTAGCTACTCCTCCTGGGCTTGTCAGGAACTGATAATGGATTAGAGAAATGGTCAACTGGAAGAACAAAAAGCAGTCAGCCTAAACAATCACATGCAAATAATTGAAACTCAGAGAGCATAACAGCGTTCCATGAACTCTGAGTGTTCCCTAAAAACACGTGGACATCACAGCACTCACGATGCTGAGTGTTGCTGGCAGCTGCCCAATGCATCTTGACACAGAAAGCCTAAACCCGCTCATTAACTCTAACCCATATTGATTTCTCCTCTTTTGAACCTTTGTTATAGACTACTGTGTTCTAAAACTGTTTTCATGTCTTGGCTCTCCCACTCAACCGTCAGTGCCTTATAAACTCCCTTGATATCCTTCTCACGCCTAGCACCCAAGATCAGAGTGTTCTGAACCTGGATTGGCTTCAGTCACAGGTAAAATCCAATTGCTCATCCAACTCCTCATTAAAAAGGAGCATACCCCATGGTCAGGGCTTCAGGGTTGGGAAAGAAAGTTAACTTTAAAGTATTTGTAAAAGGGACAATAGTTAATGAAATGCCAGGGACAATAGTTAATAGTTAATGAAATGAAATAGTTAATGATAAGCCTTGATGACACCCACCTAACCTGTTATCATTCCCAGTTCTCTGTCATCTGCACATTTGCAAAGTATAAATTTGATGTCTCCATGCAGGTCATGGGTAAAAATTATGAAGCTACGCAGGGTCAACTCACATCATGTCAGTAGAGACAAGAATGTTCCAGGTACCTTTAAATCAAGATCCACTAAACTTGAGAATTCTCCGTATCTGCGACCAATTTAATGATTCTTTCATAATAGGAAATGCAGTTAATTTGACATAAACTCTATCTTTATGAACCTCTGCAGGTTTGTAAAAGACATGTGTTTCTTCTCTAAATGTACATAGCTACATGTTTACAAACCCATGCTCAAATTATGCCGAGGAACAGTCTCACATCTGGTTTCCAGAATGTACCTTTTCCTCATTTTTGAAAACAGGGATGATATTTGCTCATCTCCTGCCTTTTGATAAGCCTTCCATTCTCCGATTTTTCAAAGCTCACACTCAGTGGTTTCCCTATTCTAGCTTCAAGTTCTTTCATCTGGGACATGGTTCAGCTGGGCCTAGAGACACACATCTGCAGTAGCTAATGTAACTCTTACTATCACCACTCCTAACACCACCATTAACACCCATAGAGTCTGTCGTACAGAGTGAAGTAAGTCAGAAAGAGAAAGACAAATACCATATGCTAACACATATATATGGAATTTAAGAAAAGAAAAATGTCATGAAGAACGTAGGGGTAAGACAGGAATAAAGACACAGACCTATCAGAGAATGGACTTGAGAATATGGGGAGGGGGAAGGGTAAGCTGGGACAAAGTGAGAGAGTGGCATGGACATATATACACTACCAAGCGTAAAATAGATATCTACTGGGAAGCAGCCGCATAGCAGAGGGAGATCAGCTCCTGCTTTGTGACCACCTAGAGGAGTGGGATAAGGAGGGTGGGAGGGAGGGAGATGCAAGAGGGAGGAGATATGGGAACATATGTATATGTATAACTGATTCACTTTGTTATAAAGCAGAAACTAACACACCATTGTAAAGCAGTTATACTCCAATAAAGATGTAAAAAAAAAAAAAAAGACCTCTTGCTTAATGGGGAAGAATTCAGTTGAATAGTTCAGCTGAGCTGTTAACCTGTTGGCAAAGCAACACTTTCTCTAAATGATCCCTTCTTCCTGCTTTGCATGATAACACCATATTCACTGAGGGCTGAAGTTCTAGGCACTATGCTGTGTCTTGGTGCTTTTCTTACAGAGAGGGTCCTCCTCTTCCCTTGCTAACCTTCCTTTTAAAATCAGAGGTCATCAAAAAGGTCCCTATGCCATCACACATAAAAAAAAAAAAAATCATAGTTTTTTTGGTCCTCTTAAGTTTCCTGCATCTTCTCTTTATTTTTCAGAATTATTTGCTATCATACAATATGATTTTTAGTTTTTATAACCTTCCCAACATTGCTGAGTCAGATACCCTGTTAGGGACATTCATCACAGAATCATACCTATAATATTACTGAAAACCTATTTTACTAATTCTTGAGCAAGACACACTTAGTAACTCCGAGATCGCATGGTCACATGCCTTCTATTACTTTTGCATTACTAGAGAGCTCCTGCAAATCAGAACACAATCAAGAATCACAAGGCATCTTGAGGCTGACTGAGAAAACTGCCTGAAACTGCTCTGAAGGAATGCCAGGCTGACAGTTTGACCATCTCTGTGTTGGTCCCATGTATGACTGAATTTACAAAGAGTCTTGGGTAAATGAGATAGGATTTTGTTTTCCACCTGTGTCTGAAAATAAATAATTCTGTATTGCTGCCTCTGTTCAGATTAACAAATTTTAGAAGCTGTAACATGACACTTGTGAGCTCATGAATCTTTAACCTACTATTCCCCAAACACATCACCTCTTTGGATGGCAAGCTCTCTGTTTATACTTCTAGGTTTGGCTGAGTAGAAAAGTCAGAAGAAAAGATATACCAGGAAAAAGGGCATGTTATTCCACATGAAAATGGAACAGGAAATACATCATGTTAGTTCCATGACCTAAATCTGTGGTCAGATCACACGGCTCATGGGACTTGATGACACAACTTCTTGCTAGCTATCCATTACAGAGTAAAAGGCAAAAGGAAATGTTAAGGTATATCAACGCGTCAATACGCAAACCTTCTACTCCCCAGAGAGGAGGAGGGCAAGGTCTTTTAAAAGCTAAAAAGCTAAAATGTACAGTCCATTTAAAATCAGGAACAGCAGTGCTTGGGAACATATATTACCCAGTAATGCTTCTGAACATTAACTTGGTTGCTAGGAACCAAGAATTCATCGAAGTCAAAGAGTGGTCAGGCAAGATACTCTGGGAAGTCTAGAAAGAGATTTTTGTGAAATGGGCTGAAGACATGGAATCTGAGAGGCTTAGAAAGGGGTGAGATGCAATTCCAGGCTAAAAATCTTCTTTAAAGGTAGAAAATGTTTAAAATTATGGTGGCAAGTAGCAAGTCAATAAAAAGATTCACATAGTGAACAAAGAACACTGCACACACGTAAGGGCCTTCTTCTTAGGCATAAAAAGGGTTTTCAAGTAACTACCTTCTGTCAGTGTTCTGTATCACGGTAACTGTGGTGGGCAGAAAAATGGCCCCCAAAGATGTCCATGTTCAAATCCTTGGAATCTGTGAATATGCTACATTATGTGACAATGAGGAGTAAGGGTGGAGAAGAAATTAAGGCTGCTAATCAGATGACTTTAAAATAAAGGGATTGGGCTTCCCTGGTGGCGCAGTGGTTGAGAGTCCGCCTTCCGATGCAGGGAACACGGGTTCGTGCCCCGGTCCGGGAAGATCCCACATGCCGCGGAGAGGCTGGGCCCATGAGCTATGGCCGCTGAGCCTGCGTATCCGGAGCCTGTGCTCCGCAACGGGAGAGGCCACAGCAGTGAGAGGCTCGCGTACCACCAAAAAAAAACCCCAATAAAAAATAAAAATAAAATAAAATAAAGGGATTATTCTGGATTACCCACGAGGGCTCAATGTAATCACAAGCATCCTTTAAAGTGTCAGAGTGACAGGGCCCGATAAAGACTCAACTGGCCTTTGCTGGCTTTGAAGTCGGAAAGAAATCATGATATAGACAATGCAGGCAGCCTCAAGAAGCTGGAAAAGACAAGGAAATGAACTCTTCCCTGGAGCCTCCAGAAAAGAATGCAGCCCCGTAGACACCTGGATCTTGACCTAGTGAGACCCATGCCAGACTTGTGACCTACAGAACTGTAAGAAAATACATTTAGGTTGTTTAAGCCACTAACTTTGTGGTAATTTGTTACAGAAATAGGAAACTAAGGCGGTAACTTACATACAAATGCTTTGGAGGAAGAAAAGGCTTATGGCAATATTAGCATTCTAAGCAATACAAGTGTTCCTCTTTTTGAGCTGAAAAAAGACGATAACACACTCACTCACCTTTTTATAGGTTTTTTCTTCGTTTTGTTTCCCAGGTGCTGCATCTCCATTCTCAGCAGCAGACGACATCTACAAGAGAAAAATGTACCTATTTGAATTTAGATATTCTACTCTGAAATACAATATGCTAATAATATTGTTACCTGTTTTGGTTAATTACATTTTTGTTGTTATGCTGTTGTCTCCAAGAAAGGAAGAGATTTCTCAGAATACTAAAAAAAAATTCTGTGTTCTCCAGTCTTTCCAAAATAAAGTTTTACATATAAATCATTTTGGCAGCACATTTTACTCCGTATGCTCTAAGAAAGAGGCCATGGAAGTCCAAGCCCAGATCATATGTGTATAAGTTTCTTTCTACAAAGCCTTAAAAAATTAATTTCTTTCCCCTATTCTTCTGGTTATATATACTTCCTGTAAAAATATCTGGAAAGTACCAAAAACATGAATCAGAACAAAAACATTACCCAGTTCTACTGCCCTTGGGCAACTCCACTATTCACATTTTGGTATGTTTGTTTCCACCTTTTGTTCCATGCACTTTCATACTAAAAATATTATGATACTATCTTAACACAGCATTTTTCGCTGAACACTTATGTAATAAGCATTTTCCCATTTGATTATAAAAATCTCAATGTAAGAATAATTTTTTCTAGTTGCAAGAGACACCACTGGGTGAACACAATTGCGCGTTAATACTTTAGTTAACAATGCCAACATTGAAGGACAGTTGAGGTGGATCAGGGGTTTTGTTTCTACAAATAATGCAACAGTAATGACCGTGTGCTTCTACCTTTGTCCACCTTTAATGTTTTCTTGTACTAGTTTCCTAGAATTACTAGGTCACTAAAAAATCAGAAGCTCTTACCACATATTGCTAAATTTCTTTCCAAGAAGAATACACCCATTCACACTAACAGCAATGAGTGGAAGCTGGTTTCATTACACGCTTAGCAATGACTATTATCATTTTAACTCTTTGCTAATTTGACAGGTGAAAGGAAGCACCTCCTGATTTTAATTTGCATCCTTGAAAATTATTAGCGAAGGTTAACATTGTTTGCATATATTTTTTTGGTTCTTTGTATTTCTTCTTTCAACTTTTCTATTATTTTGCCCACTGGTCTATTGGGGTCTTGGGTATTGATTTTTTACCTATTATGGCTAGTAATATTAGTGGTTTCCTTATTGATTTTTATGTATTAAGGTTATTAATCTGTTCACAAGCACATTATTAGTACCTTCCATGCTACTGTCTTTTAATTTGTTTTATAATTATGACATGGAGAAGTTTTACATTTTTCATACTTAAAACTATTGACTATTTTTGTGATTTCTTCCAATGCTTTTAGATAAAATTTTATTTTTCATTGGGAGGTATCAGATGTTTAAACATGTGCTCCTCTCATCTTTTAATAATAAGGTTTTTACATTTTCTAATTCATCTGATTTCTTAAAACCAGTTACCTATGTGGTAAACAAGGATAACTACATAACTCAGCGTGCCATGATGTTTAAGGGTCTTATCTTAAATTGCAATGAACAGCATTCTATACACCATGGAGGAGAAAACTTCTGACTTTCTCATAAGCCTTTGAAGCACATTTTAAATCTTGGGCTTTCAATAAACATAGTATGCACTAAACGTAAGGATCTGCCAGCCATTTCTCTGTACTGGAACTAAATGACTGCCATGAGCTGGATGTGACTAAAAACCACCCAAGAAAATGAAAGAACGGACCATGGCAAGCCAACCTCACCAGACCTATGACTGCCCACCAATCCAAGCATTCTCTTAGATAAACTTTCAGTTCCATTTGTCTCCATTCAATCTGTCCGTATTTGAACATGAAGTTTTCAAGGACAGATGTTTCATACACTACTGCTTCCCACACTGTATCTGCTTAATTTATTTAAAGAATAATTGATTTTTCTAGTTACTTCATAATATGAGTTTTGAATAATATATTAGTGGAACTGGGATATTTGAAAGGTTTTACAATATCAGGCTCAGGGTAAAAACCAAACCCAACCCTGTATCATTCCCCTGGAAAGCTCAAATTACATAATCACTATAAGAATATATAAGGAGTTATCTGATATTTGATCCCTATTTCTGTATTAGAGTATGTTTGTGCAATTTAGTATGTACTACCACTAATAAGAGTAGGATTTTCCTTAATCTTCAACTGTTTGATAGAGCCCACAGAATGAAGACTTCCCTCATGGCATTTCAGTAATTTCACTTTTAAGCCTTTGCAGCCTCTAAAACCGAAAAACTTCAAGAGCAATGCCGAAAGGGCTTGAAAATACAGTCTTAATGAGGGGTTGACAAACTGGCATGAATGAAGGACGGATGATGAGTCTTTTTTTATTACTTTGTAAATCATTCCTGACTAGACAGTAGAAAAGAAGTGGGGAAACTTAATATATTTAAAAACAAACAATTCCGTTTAAGCAGCACAAGCAGATAATAACGTTAAAAGCAGACCGTGAGATATCACCCGGATTCAAAGGTTTTTGTTTGTTTGTCTCTGTTTAACAAAGGTCACACGGACTTATTCACCAGGACATCCATGTAGGAGAGGTAAATGAGATGCTTGGGGATGCTCTGGTCAACTGCAAACGGCTATTAAAATGGTCACAGCGACAATTACTGTCTCTTCCTAGACTTGCTATGTTCTGCACTCGTTAAGGTACATCATTTACAACTATGGAAGCCAAGGTAAGTATGGATTAAAAACATTGCTTTTAAAAACATTATAATCATACATATTTCTACATATGCAAAAAGGAAGGAGGAAAGAAATTCACAGAAGTACTGGTAATTACCTACAGATGGTGGGATTGTGAATGCTTTGTGGTATCATGTTAACATTTTGCTATATTCTCCAAGTATGCTGCAGTGAGCACTGCCACATTTAGAAATAAGGAAAACACTAATGCTAGTCAAATATTTAACCATACACAGTAATTAATAGCAGAGACCACATCTCCTGGGTTCTGCCCCTTTTGGCATGCCAACATCCACAACATTTCCTGTTTCTATTTGCTTGCTGTTTGTTTTCAATTTGATAATGTCAAAGTTAAAGGCCATGAACTAGATACATGATTTAGAGTGTTTGTAAATATAAAACAAAAGAGTAAGGGCTTCTAATGAGTCCGTTGGAATTAATTAAAAATATAGACCGTACTGCCTTACCTTTGTCAATGAAATGGCAAGTCATCTGTAATTGGTCGTGATGAGTGGCCTATTCATTGTTGAGACTGTTTTCCTTCCCAGGTTCCTGTTAAAATAGAAATCACTATTCATTATTTATTCATACCTCTACTTCATCTCCCAGAAGAGATCAGAGGTGGCTATAGGGATACACACAATGCAATCAGTTAAAACTAAAATAAAGAAATGTGTGTATAAATAAAGGGAAGATAAAGGTGAGGAACAAGATGGTGCCAGCAGTATGGGCTGTGCACAGAATGTGAGCCGTGTAATCCTGTACAGTTGTTGAATACCCTGGTCAGTCTCCAGTTTGACTCTGAGATTCCTAGTGGTCACAGCAGAGGAAGAAATAATCAGTTACGTAAATGCCCAATGTTCATAAGATAAAAACAAGTCAGTTGCTTAAATGAACCACATTGGGGATTGAGGCTGCAGTGGAAGTTTCTCCTGTGGGTCTTCAAAAAAGAGACCCCATGTGATGTGTGGATAATTTTGCAATATTATCCCTGTGATAAATCAACTGTGATTTTCATGAAGGTTGGTTCAATAACACAACTTCAAAGACAGTTCAACAAACCTTTTTGCCCTATAATTATGTTTTTATACAAAAGAGATACTTGCTTATGGTAACTAATTTTAAAAATGCAGTTTAAAGTAAAAATGAATAAGGTCCCATCAGTATCTCCCCAATGAGATAACCAATGGTAACAGTTTGTTGACTATCCTTCCAAAATCTTCCCTATGCTTACACACACACATGCACACACTTATTTCAGCCACTTCTATCAGCATTTTAAAGATATTTTTCAAATCTATATTATATATCTCTCTCACTTAAAAACAACTGTATCAGGACCTCCCTGGTGGCGCAGTGGTTAAGACTCCACGCTCCCAATGCAGAGGGCCTGGGTTCAATCCCCGATCAGGGAACTAGATCCCGCTTGCATCCCGCAGCTAAGAGTTCGCATGCCACAACTAAGGAGTCAGCGAGCTGCAACTAAGAAGCCCACGAGCCACAACTAGGAGAAGCCTGCCTGCCGCAACTAAGACCCGGCACAACCAAAAAAAAAAAAAAAAAAAAGTTACAAATGGAATCCTATGGTGTAACCTTTAAAAAAAATAATTGTACCATATTCCACAAAATGGATACACCATCATTTAAGCAATCACTCCCTCCTGGACAAACATGCAGACAGTTTCCAGGTTTGGCTACTGTAACCAGAGAAGGAATAAACAGACTTACATAAACATCTCTAATGTTCTAGTACTTTTATTTCTGTGGGAAAGAATCCTGGAAATTGATCCAAAGTTGATAAGTGCATTAAGTATTTGAAGGACCTTTGTTACATTCTTTTCTGTAAAAAGGGTGAAGCAATGAGTCCCACAGTGCATAATGAGTACCTGCTTAATGACATACTAATCAGCACTGGATGTTTGCCATCTTTAAAATGTTTGCCAATCT
The DNA here is from genome assembly GCF_003676395.1 of Aethalodelphis obliquidens. NCBI lineage: Eukaryota > Metazoa > Chordata > Mammalia > Artiodactyla > Delphinidae > Aethalodelphis > Aethalodelphis obliquidens. Next base: position 50,187,475 of record NW_020837951.1, read on the forward strand.
AATGGGCAGAGAATGACACCTCAGTCATTTTAATTCATGGTCTCTTAGCACTAACGGGGCCTATCCTCTTCACAGCTTTACTGGTGATTTACATTTTCAGTTCATTTCCTTTTGCTTATTTTTATACTGTGCTGTTTATCTTTTTTTCTTTTATAATCAATCTGTAAGATCTCCTGGTATATTAAACATTAACTGTGTCATATGAGTTGCAAGCTATTGTTCATCTTTTGGCTCTGTTTATGGTGCCTTGTCAGGTAGACATTTAAAATATTTACATTGTCAAATCTACTAATTTTTCCTAGATGGACTGTGGATTTACTGTCTTACTTGGGAGAGTTCTCCCAAGCCTGATGTTACACTACATGTATTCTCCTGTATTTTCTTCAAATACCTTTATAGCTCATTTTTAACATTAGATCTTTGCTTCAAATGGAATCTAACCTCATCGTCTCCCAGATGGGTAGCTAATTGCCCCAACATCATTTACTTTATAATCTATCTTCTTACTGGAAGGACATGCCTTCATGCCTCCTTTAGCAAATATTAAGTTTTCCTGTATACCTCAATATATTTCTAGGCTCTCTGTTCCAAAGACTTACTTGTTGATTTCTAAGCTAATATGTTGTCTTAAATGCAGTAACATGCTGCTGCTACAAGTTCCCCACACTATTTTTCTTCCAAGTTTATATTTTTATATGGACTTGAAAAGCACATTGCTTAACCTGAAAACACGCCCACCCCACCAGCCCCCTGCGAAGTTGGAATTCTGACTAGAATTATATTAAAGTTATATACTACTTTGGGAAGCATTAATATCTTTGGAATTTTAAGTTTTCTTATTCAAATCATGGTATAGTTCTCTATTTCTTCAAATGTTATTTTATATCTTTTACTACAACCATATTTTTTGTTTTTGTCTTATGTCTTACTAAATTCATTCCCAGATACTTTAGTTTGTCATGCTTTTAATTAGGGATTTTTCTATTTGCATTTCTAACTGGTTATTAACTCATAGAAAGAAAATGATTGGGTTTCATCTATTATCTTTCACCCAGCCATTTAATCAAATCCTCTTACAGAATTTTAAAAGATTTTAGGCAGAGTCTCAATCACACTACCTGCAATATTTATACATCGTACTTCTATTTCTTTTCCTATTACATTCAATGAACTTCCAAATAAATGTTGAATAATAGCAGTTGAGCAATAGTAGTAGTGCCTGATATTTATATTATAATCCTACAGTAGTCACCATCCTCTATAATGGTCTTGTTTGTTCGGTAGCACAGTAGCTTCTTTCTGCTATGTTCTACTTTACTTTTTATTATGAATGTCTACTGAATTATATCAAATGCATTTTCAGCATCAGTTGATATAATCATAATTGTTCTTCTTTATTCTACTGTGCCAAATATAACATTGAGAAATTTCACAATGAAAAATTATATCTTTCTAGAAAAACCCTAACTTAGATTTGATTTGCTACCATTTTCGAAAGGATATTTTCATAATTGAAATTGAATGATTTTTCTCCCATCTTTACCAGGTGTTGGTATTAAAAAATTAATACGTTTCATAAAACTGGATGGCTTTTTATATGCACTTAGTTTTGGGGGATTATTCATCTCTTGGAATTTATAACCTTTCTTTGAATCAAATTTTCATAATTTAATTCTGTTAGAAAGCCATCGATTTCCTTTAGATTTTTAAATTTATTGTCATAAAGTTAACACATAATATTTTGTTACTGAAGTCTTTCGATTCTTTTGGGATCCAGGTAATGTCTTTTTCCTTATTCTTGATGGGGTGTGTGTGTGTGCATGTATGCGTGTGTGTGTGTGTGTGTGTGTGTAGACATAAAATGTATATGTATTATATGTTCCATATATATGTTATAAATATGTATTTTTGTTAGTCAGACTTCCCTTTTCTATTATTTCTTTTTGTGGCCATTTCCATTAATTTTAGCTTTTAATATTTTCTTTCTTTGGGCTTTAAAGAATTTCTTAGATGCACTACTTAGTTTATTTTCACTCTTTTAAAAAGATAGTGTTAAAATCACTTAGGCTACGAAGTATTCCTGAATATACTAATGATTTCCTCATAAATTTTGATGTGAAGTATTCTGTTTAATTTCCAAATAATTTGTAATTTTGGACTTGATTTTCAATTTGATCCAGGAATCATCTATAAGAGAGTTTCTTAACGTTAAGTATTTATATTTTAATTATTAATCTTTTCATTCATTGCTATATTCTTGCTTATTGCACTGGTATCAAAATATGGGATAAGTAAAATTTCCCCTCCCACTCAAGTTCAAGTTTTTTCCTATGGCCATAGAAACAATTTTTTGTAAATGTTACGTAGACACAAGAGAAAACGTGCCTATGCCCTGTTTCTAGGGTAGAAAAACACTATACTATTGCCACCTTGTAACATTGTCTACTTCGTCAAATTATGAAAAAATACAGTAAAATTCTCTGATATGGTTATAGGTTAATCATATTCTCCTGTATTTCTACTTTTTATTTTTTGCCTTGAAATTTCCATAACTACGCTGGCCGTGTACAAAGGATATATGTATAATAGTGTCCTTGAGAATTGTACTCTTTATCTGCAAAAGTATCTTTTTTTCTTATTTAATAATTTTGGTCTTGGATTCCATCTTGATGCTAATATCCTCACTTCCTCCCTTTTATTTGCTCATGCTTGGCATCTTCTTGTCCATTTTTTTATCTTCAGCTTTTTTAGTTATTGTCATTTGGTTTCAGCTGTGTTCCTGACGAACAGCTTAAAACTGGATTTTTTTTTTAACCAATCTAAGAGTCTTTGTCATTTGCAAGGGGACTTAACAAATTCACATCTATTGTGATTAGATTATATTTGGTTTACTTGCATCATATTTGTTTACTATTAATTATAGTTATGGTTCCTGCATTTATTTTTATCTATTCCTTTCTTGCTGGGTTAATAAAATTTACAATTCTATTTTTTCCCATTAATTGAAATTTTTTATTCCACATATATTTTGCTCATAATTATCTTTCTATTTTTAAACCATTAAGAGTCTATGTATTTCTAGTAAAAAATAATAATAATAAAATGACTTTATGCCATCCCACTACCCAGGCATTTTTCCTATCGTCTATTGTGCTAGACGCAGACCTGTGCCACCCAGATCTCCCCTCAAGGAGGGCAGGCTGCTCACCACTAAGAGTGTGGTCAGCAGACGCCTCCGGCTGCCAGCCCTTTCAGGGTCTGCCTCTGCAGGGAGCCTCCTCTCGCAGGCCCTGGCCTCGCTGGGGCTGCACACAGCCTGTGACTGAATGATGGGGCAGCTCCCCACTGAGTTGGCCCCGGCTTTGTGGGTCCTACATGGAAGTCTGACTTCTTCCTCTGCTTGCCTGACCGTGCTTCCCCCCTCCTCCTTTCACAGGTTGTATCACTCTCCAAACTGTGTGGCTTAAAACGACGGAAATTCATCCTCTCACAGTTATGGAGGCTGAAAGTCCAAAATCAAGGTGTCAGCAGGGCCCTGCTCCACCCAGGCTCTGGACTGCATCCTTCCTTTCCTCCTCCTAGCTGCATGGTGGTGGCTGTTCATCCTGAGCGTTCCTTTGCATGCAGCTGCATCACTCCAGTCTGTGCCTCTGTTGTCTGCCTTCACGTGGCATTTTTCTCTTCTTATACAGACACCAGTCCTATTGGATTGGGACCCACCCAATGACCTCATCTTAACTTCATTACATCTGCAAAGACTCTATTTCCAAATGAAGTCATGTTTCACAGGTACTGGGGGTTAGGACTTCAATATATGTTTTTTTGACCCCTGAAAACATCTTGCACCCAAAACTCTGTCCCAGTGCCTGCTTCTAGAGAGCCCAACCCACGACATCTGTTCTCTTCCTCCCCCGCAAGAGGAGATATATGGAATATTTTTACTCTCTCAATGACTGCTCCATTTTGAACCACTAAATAGCTCCTCTTAGTTGACACAGCTCTTCTTTTTTTTTTTTTTTTTGCAGTATGCGGGCCTCTCACTGTTGTGGCCTCTCCCATTGCGGAGCAGAGGCTCCGGACACACAGGCTCAGCGGCCATGGCTCACGGGCCCAGCTGCTCCGCGGCATGTGGGATCTTCCCGGACCGGGGCACGAACCCATGTCCCCTGCATCGGCAGGCGGACTCTCAACCACTGCGCCACCAGGGAAGCCCAACACAGCTCTTCTTAATGAACAATTTATAGCTCACAGTCACATTATTAACATTTATTTAGACTTGACCACAAGTTTTACAAGGTTCATTGCTCATCATTGTTTCTTTGACTCTTCATCTCCTCCTATCCGAACACCTTTGTTCTGATTCAATTTTCATTCAGTTGGAACAACTTCTCAAGTAGTTCCTAAGAAGTGGCGCATGGATGGTCTGCTCTGTGTCATTCCATGTCCAGAAATGTCTTTCCTTTGTCCCCATGTATAACTAGATCTCTTGGATTCTTGGCTCCCAGACCTTTCTTTCATCTCCTTACTGCTATGTCACTGCTGTCTTCTTGCTTCCTGGCTTACGGGTGAGTAGTTTCACGCTAGTCTGATGCTTCTGTCTTGGTAACTTATTGATTTTCTCTGTCTAGAAACCTATGAGAGTTTTCCCTTTGAACACATAGTTCAAGAATTCCATAAGGACAGATGTGTCTTTTTTCATCAATCCTGCCCAGCAAAGGGAAACTGACAAGAAGCTGTTACATGGAGATCTGATGACTTAAACCATGAATAATATGTAGGCTCTCTAGCTGAGGAACAAACAGACTTCATATCCTTCAGGCAGTGCTCTCTGAAAATTATTTCTCGTGACCAACCTTTTGATAAGAACTGGACAGGGGACCACTCAAAATTATAGTCTCTGGCAAGAGCCTGGAATGCAGAAATTCTAATGGCCAAGTAAGGGCATAATCATAAGACTCAGGTCTCCTTAGGAGATGTGTTAATATGTAATCTGACACGAGACTCCCTGTTAGAACTTATTTCCTTAAATTATTTCTGACATTAAACAGAGCCAATTAATAGTGTCATATGATTAGATTGTTGAAACACCAGCTCAGCTAACAATAATACATGCCAAGCAATGAAAATGTTTTTGACTTGATGATGGCTTATCTATCCTTTCTGGTATTTGGTATCTGGATTTTGTTAGCATAAGGAATAAATAATTTATACTATTTCAGAGCCTGCTACCTTTCTATGCTTTCATTCAACTGGAGGGAAGGAAAGACTCATTTATTGAGCAACAACTATGTGTGAGATGCTGTCACAAAAAAGATTTCATTTAATCCTGCAACGAATCCTTTGGCATTCTTCCATTTAGCTTGTGTGATTCTGACACTTGTAATTGACTGTTCTATAACATCCATGGGATGCAGTCATTTTTAATTTTGCTGAGGCTCTCACTGTGAGGCTGGTTTGTAGAAGTGAAGCCCTTAGTGGTGAAGAAATATAGCAACTCCCAAACCCCTCCATCTCAGCCTGGTTTGCTGTTCTCTTTACCAATGCTGAGCATCAGAACCCCTGGGGAGCTTTCTGAAAATTCAGGTTCTCAGGCCATGCACCAAAACAACTAAATCACTGCCTCTGCATGGTGGGTCTGGGGAACCAGTTTTTTCAGTATGCTTCAAGGCCTTGGGTTCATCTAAGCTACTGTAAGCAGTAGAGGCAATAAATATGTTTTATCACTTCAAGAGAGATGTTAGGGTCCAGGAGGGAACACAGAACCTATTCTGGGTATGTTAAAGAAAGAGAATTTAAGACATGGAATTAGTTATAAAAGTGACGGGTGAGTTAAAAAGCTAAGCAAAAGATGGTGATGAAATGCAGAGACTAACATCGGCACCCCAAGGGCTAGAGGCACACCAAGGGAAGGGGTGTTACCAGACCTCAAAAGTCGGAGGGATCTGCGGAACATCATGGCGAGGGTGAACTGGAAGAGGTTGGAACTACAGAAGGAGGGGGTATATTTGGAGGCATGGTGAAGACAGTCACTGTTGCGGATACTACCCAGGGCACAGAGAGGGGGATACACTCTAGATTCTCCCTCAGCCCCTCTACCCAGCAATCCCTGTCTATGGCTCCCATGGGCCAGCCTACTGAAAACCATGTGACACAGGGAGCCCGAGAAATGTATCCTCTAGGAATGCCTGCCCTGTGACACAGAACAGGAGAAGAGTGAGGAATGGCTTTGAGACAAACAGGCCAGTGATGGGCTACAGAATGAGATACAAAAATGAGATAAAAATATGAATGTGGGAAAGCAGATATGAGCTAATGATATGCACAAGATACATGGTTCCCAAAGAAAATGTGGATTGGGAGGCAGGCTAGGAGCTGGTACAAACATTTCTATTTTTATGACTCTGGGGATTTCCAAAGAGCTTAAATAGATCACTACAAAGTAGCCAGGGTCTACTGCAGCCTCTTCATTAAGCGTAGGAGTGAGGCTGTGACTTGGGACAATTTGCCTGAGGTCAAGTCAAGAGGTGGTGGGGTTGAGACTTGATCCAGAGCTGTCTGACTTCAGATCTACTGCTCATTCTACCATACCACACTCTCCCTCCTAGTTATTTGACAAAATGTTGGAAGACTGTCTACTAAATATTGCATTGCATTTTTCAATTTTGTAAAGGCAATCAGGAGGTTAGCTGACAATATTAACTTACATAATTATTTCCTGTAAAACTTGTTCGACATCAATGAGTCTCAACCTGGAGGGCATTTCTGAGTTTACAAGGTGGTAGGGGAGCTTTTTGAAATTCTACAGTTAAAGAATGGACTTGAGGACATGGGGAGGGGGAAGGGTAAGCTGGGATGAAGTGAGAGAGTGGCATGGACATATATACACTACCAAATGTAAAATAGATAGCTAGTGGGAAGCAGCCGCATAGCACAGGGAGATCAGCTCGGTGCTTTGTGACCACCTAGAGGGGTGGGATAGGGAGGGTGGGAGGGAGACGCAAGAGGGAGGAGATATGGGGATGTATGTATATGTATAGCTGATTCACCTTGTTATAAAGCAGAAACTAACACACCATTGTAAAGCAATTATACTCCAATAAAGGTGTTAAAAACAAAAACAAAAACAAAAGCTCTACAGTTACCGAAGGTTTTAGATATATTATACTTGGGGGCCATATTCAAGTTAGTCAGATGCAACCCTTTCAACCTCTAATTTCCCAGCTAGGGCCATCGAAGTCAGTATTTTAATTTGCCACAGATGAGTTTGCTCCTCATGCAAGGCCAAATGAGGGGGGAAATGACTAATTACCAAATTACCCAACTAAGTAGGCCAACCTATAGATACAAGAGGCGAGGGGCACTAGCCATGAGTCCTTACTGATCTTCCCATAAAAACAACCTCTTCATTAAACACCAATGAAGCAACGCAACAAGGACTAATGGGAAGAACAGTGCAAGAGGCCTCTGAAGGCTTTGGTTTTCGGTCCATCTCTTCTACTGATTCTCTATGACCTTGGGTCCTATCCACTTCTTTTCTATCACGAATCCTGCTGACTCTGTTACATGGCGCTTCTGGTTTGGAGCCATCGCCAACTTTCTTGGGTAGAGCCTCCCCTCAGATCCTCTTCGGAATGAGGAGACTCACTAATCATTTGATCATCATGAGTACAACCTGCCCTATGGGAATTGATCTTCCACAAGTTAGCCAAATTCAAGTGTTTTCACGCCATTCAGGCTATCTATGGTAACCTTGCCTAGATCATTTCCCAATAGAGAAAGCAATTAAAACACAATTTGGGCCTTGGTCATGTCTGCCTGTTAATGTTAATCATTTCTGTTTAAATTATGCTCTTCTGAGTTCATGTTATCTGCCAGCAAACTAATTCACTTTTTCATGCATTCATCAACATCATTGAACAGTACATGTCAGGCTATGAGCTTGGCCCTGGGGCCATAAAGACAGAAACAGATTCTCGTCCTCAAAGAAGTCACATCAGCAGAAGAGACAGACATGGGGACAGGTACAATACAACATGCCACGTGCTTTACTAGGGTTCTTGGAGAAAGAGCTGCCCAAGTCAGCCTGTAGGGACCATGGAAAGCTTCATTTATGAGGAACACTGAAACTGAGCAGTTTCTGGGGGGACACAAGGTTGAGACGTAGAGGGTGAGGAAGATGCCAGGTGCCATGGCAGCTTAAAGAAAGCCCCAGCAGGACGAAGCATATTTAACACACGTTCCGGCGTGTTCTCTGAGATCTTGAATCTGGCATTTTAAGAATATACCCAGAAGCAGGCTTAGGATGTTACTTATAGGGTTACAGACAGACATCCAGATTGCTCATTCTACCTATGATCACAAACCCCTGTTCAGTCCCTTGCCTAAATAAAAATAAATCTGTAAAAAATGTATATGGTTTTCATGAAAACCTAGAAAGTCATTCTTAGGAAAATGTCAGCCTCGTAAGTAGTTTTGCTGGGGAGGTAAGAAGTATTGTAGTCCTTCCCGTGCACTTGGAAGGGGTTTGGTACTCTTCTAATGTGGCTTTGGCAACAAACAACAACAGGACAGCAAAAACCAAAGGCTTAAAAATGTGATAGGTTATTTTCCAAGGCTTAAATATAAGCAACGAGAATACACCAAACTGAAAACCATCCTTGACAGATTTTCCAAAGTAGAAATACCTATATTTTTCAAATGGGAAAAATTTTCTGTTTTATTAAGAAATCATAGGCTCATATTTCTTTCTTTAGAATATTTGCATAAACTCTCAAAGAAATGCAAAAGATCTGCATGTTGAGTATCTGCACAAAGGAGGCCACCTATACACACATATGTTCAGACATATGGTATGTTACACATTTGTAAGCTCAGAAGCTGTAAAAATAAAACCGTGGTGCTCTTATATTCAGCGTAATGCTCCCCTATTCCTACTGATGAAAATAATTTAAATGAGGTTTCGTTTCATGTATCTAATATTTATATAACCAAGCTGCTGCCAAAACCAATTCCAAACGGTGGCACCTGCTCGCTATGAATCCAAATGGAGACCAATCAAAACAAATTGCAGGGCTCTTATAGTCTCTCACGAAACACACTCATCAACTCTCAGAATGGCTCTCACCAAGTGAATAAACAGAATAGCTATAAATGGCGATGACAAAAGGCTCAGCATAAAATGAACCACTCGTAATTCATTTTCCCAGCAAAGGTTGTGCTAAAAGAATTCATACGTCTTTTCAAACCAAGCCTTCACTGCAAACATTAGACAGAAGAAAGTAGCCCATGGAAACAACTGTGACGGGTGTGTTGATTTCAGACCAGTGCAACTCACAGCCTTTCAGGAAAACACCATGATTGTACAATCTTCTCCTGCCCTCGTTTTCATGTTAAATACACAAAGACCTACTGTGTGTTTGTGTGTGTTTAGGGGTAGGGTAAGAGGGTTGGGGAAAGAGCTGAAAAGTCAGGAGAGCAAATTCATACATGGTCATGACACCTGGGCTTCCATTTGGCACAAGGAAAAGCCTCTATGAAGACTTCACAAACATTGTCACTTTTTTGTCTCTTCCCAGAGACATCTGGGACCGTCACTAAGAATTGCACATAGTTGGACTTTCTACCTCTATATAATGCTTACATTTTTTCTTTCCCCGGTTTTACTAGACATTTGATATTGGGTAGACTTCACAACATTATATTCTTACTACACTGTAAACTTTCTCATTTTTTATTTACCAGATGATGTTTCCTTTCCACATTTTATTTCTAACCTATTTTCCTCTTTTTTCCCCCCAAGAGTATATGCCTCAGAAATTATTCAATTATTCCAATAATAATAATTGTGTAAACCATATGGGAATGAATGCAGTCATGACTGGTAAAAAGAAGTAGTCCAAACAAAATAACCGAAATCGATTTGGTTTTGCTCCTGCAGCAGTGTTCAGGGTATTTCTGGGCTTATTTCATCTTCTTTAAAGAAAGTCACAGCAACACAGATCTCCTACATGCCCCCCAAACAAGGGACAGATAGTAGTTTACCCCACAGCACTTTCTTTTGGCCAGTGTTTGTGGGCTGTGTGTCTGAGGGGAAATCTGAAAGGACAGAGATAGGGGTAGATAGGACCCTAAAAGAAAGGCACTGCTCAAGGGAATTGCAAATGCTCCGAAGAGTAGAAGAGACTCTGAACAGGAGAAAAATTTTCTAGAGTTCTAGGCTAATAACCTTAATAGTCAACAAGTAATAAGAGAAGTTTCAAACGAGGCACAAATATAAAAGTCTAGATAGAGGGAAAACAGCGGTGAGATGACCACTTATGACACACTTTCACCTGGAAGAGTATTCATTTACCCAAACATTGATTCCAGCACTTCTGTGGTAGGTACTTTGGGGGGAAATGACAATGAGTAAGATGGTCCCTGTTGTCAAGGTGCTTAAAAGAGAAGCCAAAACAAAAGCACAGAAATAATGGGCAAGTCTTTAACAGGATTAGGAGCTAATACCTTTTACTTGGCTTCGCTTCTAACAGGTATTCAATTATCACAGTCAGAGGGCTTACATGGAATGTTCTAAAAAATGCAATTAAAAATTAAAAACCTTGACCCCCAAAACCCAAGGCTATGGGATCATAAATCAGTTATTAGTCCCTGAATATTAAATTTCCCAAGTTCTGTGTTCAGGTTTGAGACATCGTGACAGAGAGTTGTTTTCAAGAAACCAACAATTTAACTGGAGAATCAAGACTAAAGGAGTTGTTCAGAGAAGAGGAGGTGACAGGGTCTGGAGTAGGCAGTCCTAATGGATGGAGCAGCTGTCAGGTGACAGCGGTGGGTGCATCTGGGAAAACTACTCCTGGTGAGAGAGGAAGATCGTCCTGACCTAATAGTGGGGGATGAAGTTGGAGACAGTGATTAGTCCCGGGCCAGATGGCCTTGGGAGCCAACCACAGGTACGAAAAACTAGAGAACACCTGCTGAAGGCGTTTGAGTAGGTGGCCAATAATATTAAAAATAATAATATTGCTTAAAAGGAGACAGGATGAAATGGGAACGGAAGACTGGATTGAAAGAGTGAACGCAGCAGTTGCTGCAGGGGTCACGGTGGTGAGAACCTAGAAGGCCAGGTTGAGCTCGACACTGAAAGGACAGAGCCCTGAGTGGTGCTGACAATGCAAACACGGTCAGAACCCAGGCACTGCCAGGGTCTGTGGGAATTTGGGGGCCAGTCGGGGTGACTAATATTTCAAGCCTTGCTAATTGTGGACCATCATGGGAGCTCTAAGAGCAGCCGTCTCCCCGCCTGTGGTACCCTCCCCATCTCCATCCCAGCCTCAGGATGAACCGAGGGGCCACACTAGGCCCAGGCTGATCCACTGGGTTATATCCATATCGAGAACTTTCCCACAACGCAGGGACTAAGTGGTCAAGAGGGGTTGGTCTTGGACTTCTCAGGTCAGGGAGAGCCAGAAGCCAGCCAGAGTCACTGAAACTGAGAACCTCGCCATTTAATCAGACTAGAGAATGGTGCACAGACAAGGCTCTGTGTTTCCAGACAGACAGATATTACTACTGCCTGCCGACACCCAGCCCTGGAATCTAGTCACACTCCCTAGCTAGCAGCTGGCTTCTGGGGAAGTCCTGTAGCTTCATAACACATCCACCATTCCCCTGAGCTCTCTGCAGGAGGTTCTAATCTTTATGGCCAAACTCTCCTCGACTAGGACAGAAAATCCACTATCAATAAGCTACCACAGGCTTAACTGAGGTCTTCACCCCATCCTCCGCCTGCCACCCTTTCCTCCGAGTCACGCCCTAATGAGCAAGGTGGTGACAACCAAGTGGTCATGGAAACGGGATGGAGTCAGACTGCCCGGCTTCACCAGCTGTACAGCCTCCGCATCTGAGAAATGGGGGAAGTGACAGGATCTCTCTCACAGGGCATCTGCGAGGAGTGACCAACATGGAAAGCATTCGCGGTGTCCCGGGCATAGAGCTCACACTCCATAAATTTAGCACTATTATTATCATCGGCCTCCTCAGCTACTCGCAGCAGCAGGGGCACCATGAGCCACAGCGGATCCTGTCACTGCTGTGCTTCCAAACTTCACGTGGCTACGGGGCAGACTCCCAGCACTCAAGGCCCTGCAGAGTCTCGGGCTCACAGCTCTGCTCTGCCTGCGCATTTCTGCCTCCCTGGAGGTGGGAGGCGCCTTTACACATATACACCGCGCCCCGCGCCTCATCTGCCCCCTCTCAAGTCTCAGGAGAGCATATGCTCTTCCACAGCCTCTTGCCTAAGCCCAGTATTTGTTCTCCGTGACCTGTGCATCAGTCCGGTGCCTTTCGTCTCTGAGGACTTCCTTGATTCCTTCTATCCTAGAAGAACACAGTGCTTCCTTGGCTGTGCTCGCAGAATCTCCATCGACCGCTTACATTTCGGTGTTTGTGTGACCCAAGACTGCATTTGCTCTCAGTCCTGCTAATAGTAATTTCTACAGATAATACATATGGAGCACTTTTTCTGTGCCAGGCACAGTTAAAAGTACATTAATCAAGGGCTTCCCTGGTGGCGCAGTGGTTGAGAGTCCGCCTGCCGATGCAGGGGACGCAGGTTCGTGCCCCGGTCCGGGAAGATCCCACATGCCACAGAGCGGCTGGGCCCGTGAGCCATGGCCGCTGAGCCTGCGCGTCCGGAGCCTGTGCTCCGCAACGGGAGAGGCCACAACAGTGAGAGGCCCGCATACCACAAAAAAAAAAAAAAAAAAAGTACATTAATCAAGCCATTTAATTCTCTCAACGACTCCAAGTAACAGGCTTCTGTTATTACCCTCATTTTACAGATGAGAAAACTAAGGCACAGAGAGATTAAATAGCTTATCCAAATTCACACAGTCAAGTGGCAGAACCAGGCTGTGAGCATAAAGACTGTCCAGTTCCAAAGAAGGGCTCCTAACCCCTCTACGAAGACTGCCTATTTTAAGACTTCACTTATTTCCTTAGGTGCCCTGCCTGACAATCTCTGCACCTTGCCTCCTGCTTCACAGAGGGATGAATGGTCCCTTCATTTGCTGCCTTTCCCACCTGTGAACCCTCACACACTGGTCCCCAACCTTCTCTCTAGTCAGGGGCTCTCTCCTCCTCTCTAATGCACAGCTAAGGAATGTTCTGTGTTCCCTCCTGCACACACCAGTCTGGAGCCCTCTCTCCATCAGTTATCCTTTGACCTGGACCTTCAACGGCTTTCTCTCATCTGCCCCTTTACCTTGGGAATATGAGCATGTTGATACCCTTCCTGAGACCCTTCCTCCCGCACACGCCTTCTTCACCCTGACGCCCTCTTCTGGTTGCAACCTTCTCACTCCCCTTACGCTCAAGATAAATCCTCCGAAGACTAGTGTTCGCTCCCTGCCTTGACTTCCTCCCCTCCCCCTTCACTTCCGGATGCAGCAGCAATCCAGCCACCCCCCATAACCACCCCAACTTCACAAGTGGGCTACGGGTTACTTCACCCATGAAGTTTCATTTGTCACCTTTCTGGACTTCTTCACGGCATTGACCTTGGAGTAGCCTGCACACACTGGGCTCTGAGATCTGTGTTGAACTGATGGATGACCAGTCTTCCTCCATCAACAGTGCCTCCGCCCTTGGCTATCCCACATGGCCAACACTGTCGTTTGCCTACCCCAAATCCCTTTCCTTACGGTCTTTACTAACAGAAGCCTGATTTTGCTTGGGGGAGGCAATACGCCCAGTTAAACAAACAGAAAACTTATATTGCCAGACGTTTTACAAATGAAATGTTGGCAGACGTTTATGTCCAGGGAGACTTGTTAGAGGCAAACTCAGTTGGTGTGGGCATTTCTGCCACTTGTCACTGGCTCTTTGCCCTTTCTTCCATGGATGGCAGGCTTGAGAGTGAGCCCGAACCAGGATTCCACATATACCTGGTTTCCCCTTCCTGATATAGCCGGCTTTCCCCCTACGTCTCGGAACACACCTTGGTCTCCTTGGCAGGCTCCCTCTTCTTGGGCTGCGTCGTGAAATTCCTGTTCCTCGTGGTCTTCTGTATTCTCTTCTTCTCACTCCCTCTGCATAATCTCTTCCATTACCCAGGGGTTCAACTGCCACCTACTTGGAATAGTCCCCAATAACTCTTGAGCCTACATCTCTTTCTTGAGCTCCAGACTATATTTTCAGTTGCTTTCAGGGTTCTTATATAGCATCTTAGGGGCACTATAAATTCTAGTTTATCACACTCGTCCCCGCTCAGAGAATGCTGCCATCATCCATCTAGTTGTCCAAGCCAGAAACCAGGGGGTCATCCCGACTCCTCTTTTAACCTCATCCCACAGCACATCAATCAAATTCTTTTCAATCAATCTCCCTGACGTTCTTTGATTCTTTCTCCGCATTTCCCGGTTACTCTCTTAATTGAGACTTCTTTATTTATTGTGCAGATTGCTGCCTCAGCCTCCTAATTAGTCTGCCTTGCTGGGGCACACTATTGCTAGAAGAATCTTTCTATAATGCAAATCTGTCTATGTCACTCTCCTTCTTCAAAATCCTGTGGTAGCTTCCCACTGCTTCAGGGGGGAACTCAAAGTCTTTAGCACAGCACATGACCTCTCATGACCTGGCCTCTTCAATTCATCTCTCCTTGCTGCCCACCCCAGCATGGTTGCTGCCATATGGGATGATTTGCAGTTCTCAGAAGCCATAGTGCTCTCTTGCCTCCTTCCATTGCACTCTCTCCAGAGCCTGACATGCCACTGTTCCTCCACCCCTTCCCCGGCTGGGTGTTTCTTATTCTTCAAGATGCACCGAAGGCAATCGTTTCCTTCTATGAATTCACCCTTCCTCCTCCCAAGTCAGGGCTCAGTGCCTCTCTGTGCTCCCATGGTGCCCTGGTCCTGCCCCTACTGTGACACTTACTGATTACACTGTAATTATCAGTTTCAATTTCTTTTCTTTCCACTACACTATCAGCCCTTTCAGGGCAATAACCTCTGTGTATTTCTCTGTAAATCACAGAACCTAGCACAGTGCTTGGCACACGGACTTAAAAGTTGAAAGTGTAATGAATGTACATATAAGAATGTCTGCCACACTTCTTAGATAAGCTATCTTGAGTACAGAAAGGAAGTCTTATTTTCAGTCCTTACTTATTTTCAGTTAAGTCAATGCTTCATAAATGTTTTCTTCTTCCTTCTTTTTAGCATTGGATAATAAATGAATGTTTCGTTTTCAGAGTGAGAAACAAGATGAAAAACTAGGACGGTGATTTTGCATCCCAAATACTTCTACAAGAGTTCTCTTTCTCCCTCCCTCCCTCCCTCCCTCCCTCCCTCTCTCCCTTCCTTCCTTCTTTCCTTCCTTCCATCCCTGTTTTAGGTTTATTTCACACAACTGAAGTATAGTTGATTTACAATGCTGTGTTAGTTTTGGGTGTACATGACTTTTCAGATTCTTTTCCATTATAGGTTATTACAATAACTTGAATATAGTTCCCTGTGTTATACAGTAGGTCCTTGTTGTTTATCTATTTGACATATAGTAGTGTGTATCTGTTAATCTTTAACTCCTAATTTATCCCTCCCCCCATCTCATTTTCTTCAAATGGATCTCTTTTTGAACATTTAAAAAAATATGGCTATATGGGCTTCCCTGGTGGTGCAGTGGTTGAGAGTCCGCCTGCCGATGCGGGGGACACGGGTTCGTGCCCTGGTCCGGGAGGATCCCACATGCCGTGGAGCGGCTGGGCCCGTGAGCCATGGCCCCTGAGCCTGCGCGTCCGGAGCCTGTGCTCCGTGGTGGAAGGGGCCACAGCAGTGAGAGGCCCGCGTAACACACACACAAAAAAAAAAAAAATATATATATATATATATATATATGGCTATAAATGCAACTCATATCTATTATAGAAATATTGGGCAAATATAGAGAATCACAAAGAAAATATAACTGGCCAGCAATCTCACCGCCTGGAGATGCCCACCGTGCTCCTTTGGCGTCTCTTCTAATCTGCTTTCTGGTACGCTCACACACTGCCTTGCTCTCCATCCCCTCACTGCTTCTATGGCACAGGGGCTGAACTGGGCTGTGGTACCCTGCGGCAAGCCTACGTCATTCATTCCAGCAGAATTCAACACAGCATGAGTCACAGAACAAAAGAAGACAACCCTGTGGAGCGGCCGTTCTAAGGAGTGAACTTCAGTCTGAGATTGGGCTTCTCTTGGAGTGAGCTGTTCATCTTCAAACCCTACTGGGGTATATCTATGCTGCAAAGTAACCTTACCTTTAAGTGAAAACTGTCTAGACTTTCACTTATCCGTTGGAAGAGACTCAGTCCACTCTGGCAAAGATTTCTTTTCAAGTGGTGTATTAAGTTCACAGGAGTAACTTTCCATCTTATTATTAAACTATTTCAATTCCTATGGCTTTGAAAATAGGGGGTGAAATCCCCAATCTTCAGTGTTAGGATTTATTTCAAATCCCACACACCTGGCAGGCTGCCTCAAAGCTCACCACCATGCTGGTATCTCAGTACTAAACATACCCTCTTAACATCAAGGAAAAGGATAAATCTCTGATGTTTAAATTCAGGAATGCAACCCAGGAAGGATCGAGCATTGTTTTGATTATTAGCAATCCATGGAAAAATATGTGCCCTTTTCCTAGTGTTAATGCCACTAAGTCTCCCTGGAATTCCAAGTTCTCTGCTGCCCAGGCTTGTCGTTTCCCCTTGAATAGCCCTACGTGGAGAGTTTCCATCAGAAGCTCAGGACGACTGAGTCTTGGTTCAAGGAAGGTAGCAAGCCCTCCTCCCCCCATACACACGATTTCAATTCACCTTATCAGCAGGCAGGCAGGCAGAGGAACAGTGACAGCCTAAAATACCTCTGGACCACCTACCTGTGTGGCAGCAGCAAGTGCTAACTGAGAGAGCCTTGGGAGCACTGGGAATGGGCATGGACACCAGTGACTCGGGTCAAGTTTCCTGTCTGGGAATCGAGGGGAGGTTGAAGAAGGAGATATAGGTGTGGAGACAACGGCTCAAAATATTCTGACGGGCTTCCCTGGTGGTGCAGTGGTTGAGAGTCCGCCTGCTGATGCAGGGGACAAGGGTTCATGCCCCGGTCCGGGAGGATCCCACATGCCGCGGAGCAGCTGGGCCCCGTGAGCCATGGCTGCTGAGCCTGCGTGTCCGGAGCCTGTGCTCTGCAACGGGAGAGGCCACAGCGGTGAGAGGCCCACGTACCGCAAAAAAAAAAAAAAAAAATTCTGACACTTGGAATTCTTACACCTAAACACCTCAAGAACAGGGCCCCTCTTGCCTGGGTTTAAGAGATTTTGCCTAAGAAACAGGAGGACCAGCTGGCAGTCAGAAAACAGTGTAATCAGCACCGAGATGGGGCGGATACAGGTTGCCCAGGGGAGCACATGGAAGGGGCACATTACCCGGATTCCAGGAAGGCTCCTCTGAGGAAGTGATTCCTACCTGAGTTGTATCTGTTTTTGTTTTTTTGCGGTACGCGGGCCTCTCACTGCTGTGGCCTCTCCCATTGCGGAGCACAGGCTCCGGATGCGCAGGCTCAGCGGCCATGGTTCACGGGCCCAGCCGCTCCGCAGCATGTGGGATCTTCCCAGACCGGGGCACGAACCCGTGTCCCCTGCATCGGCAGGCGGACTCTCAACCACTGCGCCAACCAGGAAAGCCCCTTGAGTTGTATCTTAAATGACTCATGGAGAGCAAGGTAGAAAAAGCTGGAATGGGTATTTCCAGGACACAGGAACAGCATTTGCAAAGCCACAGAGGTGGGACAACACGGTGCCTTCTGGAAATTACCAGTTGTTTGTCACGGTGGAAATACAGAGGTACATGTTGGGGAGGGGTCTGGCATGAACCTGGAAGGTTCTGCAGGGAAGGTCCTGTGTGCCATGCGTTTGGAATAAGAGAAGAGTCACCACTTCGTTCATTTTCACAACTGGCGTGTGCCCTAAACTGAGTCACTGATGAACAAAGGATATGCACTAGAGAGAGGGTTTCAGTATTATCAATCACACTCCCAGCACTTTTAAAAAATCGATTCAAGCTAACATTCTAATGGGTAGTGTGGTCATCTCAAATATAATCTTAGCTAGAGCGTCACTTTCCTTAGCTTTGGGCTTACATGTCCAAGTGACATCTCCCTTTGGTGCTTCTCACAGTATATTAGACGTAATACATCCTAAACAGAACTCAAACACCCCTACTCCTGCCTCTTCCAATCTCCCATCTCATTCAATGTCACTCCACCCCCCTTTTTACTCCAGTCAGTAAACTCGGAATCATGCCTGATGTCCCCCCCCGCCCTCCCCCCAAGTCCTGCTGATGTCTCACAACCACGGTCCCCTCTTCATCCTCCCCTCTCCATCCTACTGCTACCCCTTGGGGTCCCTGTTAACCGGCATCTCTTGCCTAGATGAATACAACAGCTTCCCCATGGGTTTCCCCACTTCCATTCTCCACAAGCAAGAATGATCATGAAGAGGAAATCTGTTCAGGTGAGTCCCTTGTGTAAAACCCTTTAATGCTTTCCCATTGCATTTAGAATAAAATCCAGACTCCTGGCCTTGGCCTGTAAGACCCTGTAGGATCTGCTGATTACCCTGCTGTTCAACCTCATCTCATGCTGTTTTTCCCCTTACTCACTAGGCTCCGGCCCCACTAGCCTTACTGCAATTCCTCAAACACACCAAGCTCTTTCTAGCTCAAGGGCTCTGCACACACTACTCCAGGTCTGTAACGCTTCTCCCTGACCAGCCTGTACAAAACAGGTGCTTCTCTATCATTCAAGATCTCAGTCCCTCATTTACTTCCTTCCTAACCTTTATTGTAATTGGCAAGGATTCCATTGTTTGTCTCTCTCTTTCCCTCTCCCCCTCTCCTCTTTTTTTTTTTTTTTTTTGGTGTGTTACCTCTCACTATAATATAAACTCCATGAAGCAAGGGAATTAATGTGTCTTTTAGAAAACTGAGATAAAATTGTCAATGAAAGGTTGGTGTCTGGCCTAGAGTAGGTGCTTAAGAAATACTTACCAAGTGAACAATGTTACAACCATATTAGAAATTCACCCCAATTATCACTCTCCAAAATGTTGTTAATTAGGCTTCCTAAACTTAAAAAAATTCTTGCTTATAAAACAAGATTAAAATTAATGAAGGAATCATTATACTTTGAGGAAGCTTAATTCAAATCTGGGCTCCAACAGATTATTTTATTCATGTGTGGTACTCCATGGAGAATTAAAAAAAAAAAAAAAAACTACCATGGATGCAAATTCATTTATTTTAAAAAATCATGACAATAACAGAGCAGTACTACATGCCTTATTTAATGTGGAAAATATCTAAATAAGATCATTATGGCTCTGTTACAATGTATCTATTTAGTCTAACACTCTGGTTCCTTTCCACTATAAATCCACTTTATTTGAAATCTCAGAATGTATAGCCCAGGGCTTTTCCAATGCTAAGACCGTGCACAGTGACCTTGATCATACTTTGGAATATTACTAAGAGCATGAAAAAATTCTCAGATAATTTGATAGTTTGATCTACATAGTCTTTGTCTATTCTATCTTTCGATCTCCTTATGAATCTACAGCCATAATTTCTAAGCTATTAAATCCAAGGCAGGAGAAAAAGAATGTCATTGAGATGGAGGCAGTTACAAGAACACCTTATTAAGTCAAGTTCATTTCATTTACTCTTTTAGGATCAAATGATTTCATAACTTCCTAAAAAGGAATAAACAAATAAATAATTCGGTTTTTTAAAAATCAGAAATATAGAGAAATAAGAAAACATTAAATTAGTAAAAAAAATTTTTTTAAACTTAAGAATTAATTATTTGTTTTAAATGAACACTGCAATTCTTGTTGGCTGGAAATTGCTGGAATACACTCTGTTCTTTGCACATGTTACATGACCCTCTTCATGTTCCCCTTGGAGGATATCAACTTGCTAAAGACCTGCTTCTTTTGTAAACACCTTTGTATTTCCTTCCTCTGTATTCCTATAGAATCTTGGAAATATGTCTATATTTCAGCAAAGCACTGTCCATTTTTAATTTCTATGTGTGTACCCCACCAAGAGCAGCTTAAAGACTTGCCCACCCCTCTTTGTATCCCCAGCCCCTAGCACAGTGCCTGGTGCATACTAGGTATTCACTGGACATTTACTGCAAAAATGAGTAAGTCATCTCTATTATCCCTTCTCCTAAGACCTACACCTTTGGTGACCATATTTTATAACCCTAATACTGACAAACATGACATCACGAAGGATTTTCATATCATTTCTAGATGGATGAAACAGAAGTATGCCAATTTTAATGTCAAGATTTCTGAGACATTTCAATGGGCAGCTGGAGGCAATATTTGTTATCTTGACTACCCTAGAAAATGTGAGATCTCATGTTGCCATAGCTGTGAAAGATGAAAATGGGTGGGAACCTTAAGTCTGTGAGGGCAGGTATCTGTCTAATCCTGGCCTCCTTCTCCATCACCACCCACCCACCCATGCAATCTCCGCACCCCTTCTCACCTCCAAATGCTCCAGGCTTTTTTCCACTGAAATGACAAAACAGCAGTAACTGACCTCCTGGAGACCTCACTAATCCTGAATTACAGATAGGTCTAGTAGAGGAGATAAAGACCTCAGAGCAACATGTTCCTAGCGACATTATCAAAACTCTCTAGTTTGGATTAAATGAAGAAAAGGCTGTCTTAGATTCATGCAAAAAATTGAAATACAGATTATTTTCAGAGAACTATGCTCTTTTTTTTTTTTTTTTTCCAGTCACACACTGGAGATCCAAACATGACCATCAAATAAATCACTCAAAACTGAGTTGGAAAAGAATGCTTTAGAAATGGACAAAATGGAATTGAAATTAACATGCCAGCTATTTGACGTTGGCAAGTCCAAGAAAGTTCTGTGGTCTTTACGTTTTAAAAGTTGTTCAGATGTACATCAGAACGCTCTGTAACTGAGAAGAAATTAGAAACATGCTAGAGAACCAAAAGCAGCTGGTTACCTATAACATGGTACAGCCACAGAAGGCAAAATGATGCAAAAGTATATTTAAAACATTCACTGTATATTATATGGAAAAAAGTAGTTTGTGGAGCTGACTATAGATGCCATTTTTGTGTAAAAATTACATGTGCATGTTTAAGCATAGAAAAAGCCTGGAATAGGACTTCCCTGGTGGTGCAGTGGTTAAGAATCCGCCTGGGGACATGGGTTCAAGCCCTGGTCTGGGAGGATCCCACGTGCCACAGAGTAGCTAAGCCCGTGCGCCACAACTACTGAGCCTGCGCTCTAGAGCCCGCGAGCTACAACTACTGAGCCCACGTGCCACAAGTACTGAAGCCCACACGCCTAGAGCCTGTGCTCCACAACAAGAGAAGCCACCGCAATGAGAAGCCCGCGCACCGCAACGAAGAGTAGCCCCCGCTCGCCGCAACTAGAGAAAAGCCCGTGCGCAGCAATGAAGACCCGACGCAGCCAAAAATAATTTAAAAAATAATTTTAAAAAAAAGAGAAAAAGCCTATAATATACATGGGAAGATAAACAGCAGCAACTCAGTGAAGTGTACTTCTTTTTGCTTATTGCAATTCTTTTAATTTCAAATGAATCTGTATTGCTTTTATCATTAGAAAGTGTAATTTGCTTTGTTTTAGCCTATTTAGTTGTTTCTTTTCAATCTTTTTTCACATTATTAAAATACACAGCTTATGAAAGGTTGCTTAAAAGTAAATGTCATCTAATCTCTTGTCCTAATTATACAGAATTTGATCGATTGTGTTAAAATTAAAGCAGATTTCTGAATTCTGGGCTGTGAAAATGTGAATGAGAGGCAAAAAAACCCAGCAACTTTCACGAGTGTTAAGAAAACTAAAACGAAAGCGTATTGACTTCACATACCATCAAAGTTGCAACATCACCCTCCCTAGCCTGTGCCTTGTAAGGGTTTTAGTCTGGAAGAGGTCCTAAAGCCTGAAATACTCTCTAACGTGCAACAATGAAATACATCATGACATGTGTATCACAGGTCTCCATGAGCAAACATTCCATGTCTCCCAAGCTCCACCTATCAGCACTGATAAACCCCAAGTTCTTTCTATAGAGACGCACTGCTATTAGGAAAGATACATAAGCCATTGTCTCTTTCTTTCAGGAAATCTGCCATAAAGATAGGGGATTATTTCATATACTATATATATTCTTCAGGTTTCCATTTTTTCAAATGATTAGTTTTCTGCCAAATAATTTTACACGCCTTCTCCCCTCCAATTCTTACGACTTTTGAGGTAGGAACCACTCCTATTCAACAGGTAAAAAGACTGAGGCACACAAAGATTAATTTGCACGAAGCAGGGAAGTGGGAGGGCTAGGTCAGGAATGCAGTTCTACAAGTCTGCAGATGCAGTGCTTTTATAACCATTACATGACATTACACCCCCCCTACTCCCTTCCCCCCCCCAAAGAAACCCGACAAAGTAAGGGCTACAGGCAGTAGGTATAGCGATGAAGAGGAAACCAATACTACCTAGAGCCAGGAGAAGCAGAGAAGGCTCCATGAAGTCAGCAGGACTTGGCTGGAGTCTTGAAAGGCAGAAATGCAGTATCAGGAGAGAGAAGGAGGTCCAGGAGAAAGCACTCTTCCCTCCTGAGTACAAATATGGTTTGGATGTCCCTGAGTCCTCTTGTATGAAAGACTGGGATGGACTGCCCAACCCACAAGAAGGAACCTGACAATATTTTATGATTAGAATGAAATCGTAGCAATTTAAAGTAAGGAAAGCGTTCTTTCTTTCTTATCATTCCTGGCACTCTCCTCTCCCACCGTTCAGCAACAATTGTGAAAAGGGATAAGGAAAAAAAAAAATCTGTCCCTAAATAAAACCTAAGAGGACAATTAACTACTTTAAAAAAAATTCACAGTACTCACTGAAGAGGAAAATGTCTCTGGGTTAAGAAACTGGGCCAAACTTGCAGAAATAATTGTGTCACGGGTGTGGAATTAAATTTCAATTTATAAGTGGAAAAAAAAAGCCATTAAGAGAAATAGATGACAAGGGAATAAAATGAACCAGATGAATTCATGAAGGAAGTGAATCAGTAAGCCTTCTGCTTGAACAGTCTCCTCATGTTTGGCGTAAAAGCATTTACCTATAGGTTTTTCTCCTCACAAAAAAAGCCAAAAAGAAAAAAAAGGAAAGAAAACAATTTCTTTTGACCTTGGTTTTTCCCAAATTATAATCACATATATGTAAAGAGGTATTGCTTGTGAAATGCTTAATAACAATTTACCCGTAGGAAGGGGAGAGGGGGTGACCTTTTCACTTTAGTTCCTCTTCATCCTTAAGGATCTAGAAGAACTCAGTCTCTTTCTTCAGCCATCTGGCTGTCTCCAATTCTGCTCATCCTATTTTCTCTTAAACCTCCTCTCATCAGGCTTCCACCCCACCACTCCAATGAAATGACTCTCACCACCGCGACCTGTAACTTACATGTTACTAAATCCAGGGCTCAACAATCAATCCTCTCTTGTCAGATCAGCTGCAACTGGTAACATTTGATCACTCTATCCTCTCCCCCGTTTCCTTTCCCTAGTTTCTAGGACAGCACACTCTCTTGGTCTTCTTCCCTCCCTGGTTGTTCCTTCTCAGGGTCCTTTTCCTGACCTCTTAATGTTACAGGGTGTCCCAAGGTTCAGTTCTTATTCTTCTGTTCTTTATCCACATTCACATGACCCTTGGTGATCTCATGTATTCTCTTTAAGTTGTCATCACAGGAAGATGGCTCCCAGTGCTGTAATTACAGCCCAGCCTTCTTTCCTGAACTCTAGATTCAGAAATCTAAGTGCTTACTTGACATCTCCGTCTGAATGTCTAATAAGGTTCGTTTACTTAACATATCCAAACTGAGCTCCTAATACCTCCCGTCCTCAACCCACCCCACCCCTCAGCCAAACAACAGCAGCAAAAAAACACACACAAAAAAACCCGAAACAAAAAATCCTACCTTACAGATTTCCACATCTCAGTCGATGGGAACTCCATCCTTTCAGTTTCTCTCTCTCCTTCTCCCCTCTGTCCCAGCCCCGCCTTATGCCCACCTTAAATCTGTCAGCAAAATCGACTGGCTCTACCTTCAAAATATATCTAGAATTTCACCACTTCTCCACGCCTCCACTGTTACCACCCTCGTTCAAGCCACCATTGTCTCTTACCTGGATTGTTGGAAAGCCTCCTAATTGGTCCCCCTGCTTCCTCATAGTCAAGACAGCAAGGGTGTTTCCTTTGAAACCTAAGATAGGTCATGCCACTTCTACGTTCAAACCCCTGCACTGGCTCTCCATCTCTCATAGTCAAAGTCAGTGTCCTTTAATGGCACACGAGACCTTATGCCACCTGTATTGACAGCAGTTCCCACCCCTGCCCACCTCTCTAAGCCCCTCCAACTATCCTTCCCTTCAATAACTCTGCTCCAGCCACCTTGATTTCCTTGCCATTTCTCGCCGTATATATGATGTAATTTACTTATTTATTATGTTTATTGCCAACCCCTCCCTCCACCTCCACCCTGTTAGGATGTAAGCAGAATGTGTGCTCTACAAGGGCGGGAGTCTGTTTTGTACACTGACGTAGCCTAAGAGACTAGCCAATGTGAGGCAGGTGCTCAAAGCAAAATTATTTAACAAATGAATTTCTAGTCTCTTAGCAAACTATAAAGAGCCCAGCCATGTGACCAGACTTGGTCCACTAAAAATCTTACTACATTCCTTTCCCTTAAAAACTGTCTGTGCCATTTGTTCACCCACTTACCCATCCACTAATCATCCACTCAATATAAATTCGAGTAACTATAATGTTCTATGCACAGGCATTAGGAACAGAAGTAAAAGACAGAGCCTTTGTTTTTACATAGGTTAAAGAAACAAGAAACCACCCAAACACACATCAGCCTGTTAGCTGCCTTTATAGAAGGAAGTCCTGGGTATAACAAGATCCCACAAGAAAGCTAGCTAACTCACCAGGGCTGGAGAGGCAGAGGCCATTAGGAAAAGCTTTCCAGAAGCTATGTTCCCTCGGGCTAAGTTTTTAAGGGGTTAGTTAGGGACAAAAGGTTGGTAAGGAGTGCAGAGGAAGAAGGGAGGAAGTGCTGTTCTCAGCAGAGGACACAGCTTGTCAAAGCACAGATAGTACATGGGAGCCTGAAGCTGGGGGAGCCCAGGCAGCTCAGTGTGGCTAGAGTCCCGGGGTTCAGGGGGTATGTGGAGATATGCAGCTTATCATACTGTGTAATTGGACTTAATCCTGAAGTTAAGGGGTAGCTATTAAAGTTGAATTTCAGGTTTGCATTTTAGAAATACTGGTAGCAAGCAGTGTGGTAAAATGGGGCCTTCAGAAAGACCATATATAGATAGGTGTAGAATTTTACTTGAGTTAGAAACCTAGTATAAATTGGTAAGGTAAAGAGCTCCAAGAACTTTAATTCTTGACTCAAAGTAACCTTTGATAATAAGGAAAGATAATTATCGTTGTTATTATTATTTACCATTTTTTAGAAGACTTAAAAGACGAGACCATTAAGGGAAAGACGGTCGAAGACATTCTTAAACACATACTGATTCAACCTCAAATCCCAAATGAAATGGAACAAAAAAAAACATTCATGAAGAAAACCACCATCAATGTCACTCTCTAGTCAACAGGGAGCTCACAATGGTAGTCCGAGGGCTCACATGCCAAAAGGAATACCCAATCCATACATCATCTGCTCACTCCCATCCCTTCCTGAACACCTCGCATTTTTCTTTCCAAAAGACACCAACACGCAATAGCTACTTGTCACTCTGGAGTTCCAGTAACCCTCCGGGCATTGTAACAGTGAAATCATTCTTTGTCCTTAAAGTAAGAGGGAGGGATCGTCTGAATCACAGGAATGGTCACCTCAAACAATTTTATTTTGCGAGGGCACAAAAGATCTTTTTCAATTGTCTTCTTTCACAACCTGCCTTGCTAGCCAAGCCTTAGAGGTCAGTTTGTTTTGGAAGACCATTGAAGGCAATTGGAAAAGAACCAGAACTATCCCTGGCACTGATACAGAACTGAACTTTCACAGGTAAATAAAAGCTACACATACTCTGCTTTCTAGTTTCAGTCACACTGCCTAAGAATTTGTTAATGAGTGATTTTCACATCTCCCAAGTGTTTATTCCGAAAGTTCAAAAAGGAGAAATAGAAATCAGGCACAAAGAAATGAGGTATGAGAACCAAATACCTATTTCTCTTGTAGGGCAGCACTTGGAATTTGGAAAGTTGATGCAAAATCAAGGCACAAAACACTTTCGCCAACAGTACCTGTGTGTGTGTGTGTGTGTGTGTGTGTGTGTGTGTGTGTGTAATTTACAAAGTCTAACCTACCTAAGAAGACCAAGGAGAGGAAAATGAGGGGAAATCTAAAATGGGAGTAAAGCTAAATAAGGCCCCAAGCACACAGAACTCATAAAGTAGGTCAGGTGTGTGTACGTGCAAATGTGCATGTACATTTAGTTGTGCATGCACAGGACTGGAGTATTTGATGTTAGCTGCCTAACCTCTCTGTTATAAAACTGTTTTCACAAACAAGCTACATATAGAACCAAAAGTCACTTTTTTGGCGGGGGGGTGGGGTGGTGTACAGATCTTTGTACAAATTTTATTTGCATCCACTTACTATTTCTGTGAGCTTGGGTAAATCACTTAACTTCACTAAGGTTAACTTCCTTATTTTTATTTTTTAATTCAAGTATAGTTAATTTACAATGTGTTAGTTTCAGGTGTACAGCAGTGATTCAGTTATCTCTATCTATCCACATATCTATCTATCTATCTACCTACCTATCTATTCTTTTTCAGATTCATTTTCCTTATAGGTAGAATCAAAAGTCACTTTTAAGGTGATTTTAAAATATTTATTGAACTTCCAAAAATGATACTAACCTTTTGGAACAAACTGTGGCTTTCAATGGTTTGTTTCAAAATATCTAATGCAGGGACGTTACACTGTGAAACTTGAAGTTTAAGCACCAATTCTAAAATGCATTCAAAGGCAAGTTTTCCTTTTTGGGTCCTTTTGCTGAACAGTGATTTTCTATGAAGTAAAGGTAAGAAGAATAATAGTTTCTCAGGGATTGCTCAAGTGTTCTGAATTTAAATCTCTAACCTCTGGGGAGAGCTTCTTATAGAGAAAGAAGGCGAATTTGTTAATTAGGTAATAAAAGATTTTGGATCACTCTTTAAATCCTGCTGTTACTTTTCCTCTAAAAATGATACATTTTTACCTTATAGAGTTTGTTTGGGGGGGGGGGCGGTCAAATGGTTCTTGCTTTTGTTTCCCCAGGAGTGAAAATCTAAGGACAACCAAGGATACTGTATAACTCAAGTATAACAAAGCATATATAACATATACATATATATCCAGATTTTTTTAAAACAATAATTTAAAATTTGTAGTTTGGGGATTTCTTATTTCGAATAGCAAATCAGTTTTAAAATATGTAAACCATGATATCCTTCTATACAACTTTAATTTTTTTTAACCTATTAGTAAAGAAAGCAATCCTCCTGATTGCTTCCCCTAATATGATAATAATGTCTAAAGCCATCATTTTAAGTAAACATATTGTTTGATTCAAAACAAGTGGCAACCCTAGCAAGCTGGAAAATAGGCTTTATCTCAAAAAACAAAACCAAAAAAGTCTGTTCATAAGGAAAAGGCAAAAAAGACTTAAATTCAAACGGAAAAAAAAATAATAGAAAGTAACAGACTTGAGAAAATGTATTTGGTGTTCTCATCTGTTAAATGGGAATAATCATTGCATTTACCTCACAGGGCTGTCATGAGGATTAAATAAACTCATTACAATCAAAGCATGGAAAATAGTGTCTAGGCCCTTACTGAATACTCAGTAAATATTAGTGCTAATTATTATTATTACTATTGGCAATGGCTCATGTTATTAGACCATCTCTTGCTTTTCTACTAGGGAAAGTGAACAGTATTAAAGGGATCACAATCTCGTGAAAATCCTGGCTGCCGAGCAACGATAGCCTGATTTCACAGAGGAAGTACACTAAAGAAATTGCTCAAGGTTCCCCCGATCCAGAAGTAAGAAGAGGTCATTACCGAGGGATCAGTGTTTCTGATTTGTGAAGGGAAGGCTATCATCTAAAAAAGAGATAAGGCTTGTTTTGCATTTTCCAGAGAGTTGGACTTGAATTAAATGGTGTAAGTTCCAGAGGGAAATGTCTGCTCAGTGTAAGAAATACTCCAACGTCAAAAAACTCTCATCTTATAAAAGGACAGGCTGCCTAGAAGGATAGAGTATACTGTTACTGAGTGTGAAAGTAGGAGTTTCATCACTCATGGATAATAAAGAAGATTCCTTAGCAAGTCCACACTAGGTGACAATAATGACAACAATCACCACCACAAGGACAGTAATGACAGTTGATACTAACTGCCCAGCACCGCTGTAAGGACTTTACCTAGAGTGACCCTTACCTCAGCCACCCAGCTCCACAGTCTGTGTTTTTAACCACTGCCTCCCAGTTCAGAATCCTGAGCAAGGTACCTAATGTCTCTGTGCCTCCATGATAAGTGAGGACACATAAAATGCGGATAATATGGCACTAATCTCAGAGGATACTGATGAAGATTAAATGAAACAATACATTTGTTTAGCAGCTAGAAGAGTGCCTGACATGTAGCAAGTACTTCATATATACTTTTTAATATAAAGGTCATATCAACTTTTAAGAAAACCTTTTTACTTGCATGGCAAGGTAGGGAAGGCATAAAGAACTGTCTTGGCTACAGTGAGCAATCTGACTCCAAAAAAAACTTTTTTTTTAAATCCACTAAATGGAACTCAAGGCTTGCTGATTCAGGATTGAGTCTCTGAACACAATGAGACATGAAAAATATGGGCAAAACTGCTAAAGTGAGAGTTCTGCAGTGAGATCAGATTCTCTGTATACTTTGTCATGGATGACTGTAACGTAAGACCTTGGGAAAAAAAACGGCCTATTCCATGACCCGCTGCTGACTTCTCTTAGCATCTCCAAGATCTTGGCCAATCACTCAACTCCACTTTCAGCAGAATACTTATTTGCTTCACACACTTGACTTTACCTAGTTCCCGCTTAACCAATTCCCAAACTTAGGTCAATCCAATCTACTTCTTTTGCACCGGACATCCAATGGCAACCTGTCATCCAATGTGGCCTAATAAAGCTCCTACTCACCCTTGTCACTCCTTTACAGATTCTCACAGAGGTAGCATTAAACCTTTACTTCATTCAAGCTTCCAAATCTACTCCTGCCCCACCCTCAAACATCCTACACTCCTTAAAACTTGGAAAACAGAGGCAATCAGATACAAATTCTTTTCACTTTTCATATACACCTGCCTCCAAACCCCTAAACTCCTGCAACACAAATCAGTTCAACATTTACTGCTATCTTTGCCTAGCCTTTTCACTCTCCTTCCTGTTGCAAAAGAAAAAAAAAAATTACTCTAGACAACCTTTCCAAGACCAACTCCTTCTATTCACTGATGCTACTCAGGAAGTATCAGTTACATCATCTTCTTCGGTTTGTTGCTTTGGCGACTATTCCCCCCAATCTCCCACTTCTCTCTTGGATCTTCAGACTTTTTCTACTCATCTAAAAACATGCCAATAAGAAAACAATTCTCAGTCCTGTTTCCCTCATAAGCCTTGACCCTTTCCCCCTTATATGCCAAATATCTAAGAGTGGTCTCTTGCTATAGGTATGTAGCCGGCTGAACTGATAAATGTGAACCACTGGAAGGCAATCCCATACAGGTTATTCTTGATTACAGTCGATCTTTTAAGTACGCTTAAAGGTTCCGACATCCCACAGCTGCAGATTTGGTGACCATTAATTATATGTTCCATTTACACTGTGTTTTTGAGAAACATCATAAAGGAAAATATACAACAGAGGTTTGTTATACATGACAAACTGTACCTTAACTCAATGTTGGTATGTGCTTTGGGGCTTCTAGCACAAAGTTTATAGATTAGCAATACTAATACCTTAAAAAGGTTTTTTTGAAGCTAATTCTTACATGAGCTAAGCCTATACATTCTATAGAGTAATGACTGAAGCCATGAGCAATAATATAATAATCTAAATTGTCTATATAAACTCTTAGAGCCTTATCTGATTTAAAACTTACCACCTATATATAAAAATAAACTTATAGAAATAAAAGCTTCTCTATACCTTCAGGGAAAAGGATCTGGTAAAAGCCCATAAAACAGGAGAACAAGATGTACTGACCAAGAAGCAAGCAAGCCAGTGAGGGTGGAGCACAGAAAGCAAGGGGAGGGAGAGGCAAGGGTCAGACTGCACAGGGCCTCCTAGGGCAGAATTAATACATTTTGGTATACCATAAGAACAACAGGAAGCAAATGAAAAGCTTTAAGCTGGAAGGATCAGATCTGCAATTTTAAAAGGATTACTCTAGTTGCTGTATGGAGGATGAACGGGTAGCCAACCAGAATGAGTGTGAAGGGACAAGTGGGAATTAGGAGGCCTAAGAGGGAAATGATGGTAGGCTGGATCCAGGTGGCAGTACAGATGAAAGAAGATAGATTCTGGAAGATAAAATCAATAAGATTTGGTGAATGATTAGATATGAGGGAAAGAAAAGAGAGATGTCAGTGAGATGTTGGTTTCCTGAATTTATATACACATATACATGGAAGGCAAAGTAACATCTTGTATAACATATAGCGAATTATTAACAGAAATTACCTATGGGTAGTGAAGATGAATTTTACATAGTAAAAGGCAGACTTTCATTTTTTTTTTTTTTACTATATAGATATCTGTATTGTTTAAATATTTTTATAAGCAGAAGGTATACATTATTTCATAGTTAAATTCAAATGCAATAAAAAGAAACAGCATTTTCCTGGGTAAAAAGGATAGAAATGGCATTTTAGGGAAAGGAACAATTTAATCAAAGGTACAAACACATGAAAGTACATGGCATATTTAGAGTATCAAGTGGTCTAGTGTTTACAGAGTAAGAAGGGAAGATGTGTAATTGGGACAGGATGAGCAGAGGATTAAACCTGTGTTAGAGTATAGCCAGCTCATGAAGGACCTTATCATATGTCAAGTTAAAGAAAGCATTCTCTACACTATAGAAAATGGAGAAGCATATAAAGATTTTAAGCAAGAGGATGACAAACTCAAGTTTATATTTTAGAAAGATCACTTTAGAGGCAGTGTGAAGACTGGGCCAAAAGGGAGGTAAGAAAATAGGCTGCGAGATCACTTACGCCGGAACTTAAGCTAAAGCAGGGCAACAGAGATAGAGAAGGGGAGACACAAGATTCACTTCACAAGTAGACAGGACTTGGTGACTGAGCTGGATTTGACACACAGAGAAAAGGGCAAGTCAAAGATGCTTCCCATGGTTGTAAGAAATTAGATAGGATGACATCAATTTAGGTAATACAAGAACAAGTTAAATGAAGAGATAATAAATTTTGTTTTGAAGGTGCTGAGGTTAAAGTACCTCTGGAAGCAGGTCAAAGTGCCCAACAGGAAGTTGGACACATACGTTTGAATTTGAGGAACAAGGTCAGAACTGGAGCACATTAACCCTTTTACCCAGAATAGAGAATTTTAAGCCTGTGGACACGATCTTACCCTCGATGTAATGAACTGAATTCTTGAGGCAACTGCCAAAAGTTGACCAGTTCCATTTATTCTCATAGTTGTAAAAATTCCACGTAATTGTTAAAGTCTCTGTAGGCAATAACTTAAAGTGAGGCGGAACATTTTGTCTTGGTTTCTTGGTCTCTCTTTTTCTTTTTTTTCCCCTTCCCCTTTTGTTTGCCATTCTTTCTATCTACCTACTTATCTAGTTAAGGAAGATACAGGAAATATAAGGAAGTATAATATAAAAAAATTTGCTATTAAATATTTTCATACTTTGTCTTAATTGTAAAAGGCAAAGAAAAGAACATTTCACAATTCTACCTTTAACAAAACCTAAGTTAAATAATGATTTACCTAGATGACTCTCCCCTGATTTCCTCTGGCAAGTCACTGCCCCTTAATTAAACGACATTCCCCAGGCAGTCAAGTCCAGCTGTAGCTTTAACCACAGAGGTTCCTGAAACAATTCCACGGTCCTGTTGTTGCTTACTGTCAGAAGTTTGAGTCACACTGTACCTTTGTCTAACCGATGATGCCCTAGTTTCTTGGGAGGTGGAGAGGAAGGACCTGTTGGCAAGGAAACAGCTGCTTCCTTCCTGAGCCAGGGAAAACCAAGAAGGTGACAGATGGGCAGAGCATAAAAGTAGCCAAAAGTTGCACTGGTTCCTTGTTGGCAAGGATTTTCACTGAGGCACGATTGGGTATTTTAAAGCATATTAATGACTGAGAGAGTTTCATCTGCCTGGGTGCTCTGCTGAAGTTCAACAGGGCTTCCCACACATCTTCTACAATGGAAAAACTTTAAAATTTGCAGTGGTACAAAGAACCTGGCCTCAGCCTATGTACAGTGGGCTAAGACTGCAAGGCACTGTCCCATTTCACTTTAGGATTATGCCCAAAAGAATGCACTTTCTGGTTAAAAAAAAAAAAAGAAATTCTGTATAGTAGCTATATTTGTACAACTTATTAGAATTACTATTAAAATTTCATTAGAAAATGTTTTTTAAATATGTTTACTTTTATATATTTAATTTTAAAAGATTTGTTGCAAACTTTTATATTCTGCTCTTTTATCACCATCCCCCATCCACTTCTGTACCCAGAAACTTAAATATTCAAGGATTCCTGGGTAAAACAGACAACCACTGGATGGATAAAACTAACATTTTAAAAATACCTGTACATAGGTAAGTTATTGTTCTTCATCAAATAGAAATTAGCAATCACTGAAAATAACATTAAAAATTAGTGTGGGCATGAAGTATGGAATTTTAAAACATCAGTTTACTATGCTGATTAATTCAACATTTATATTTGCATCAGAACTTAATAATCGCATAAATAAATAGAGCTCTCAGTTATTTTAAAAAATCAAGGGATAACATATGTATTTAGACATATTAGCAGCGTAAAGATGTATGCTTCAACACACTTATTGGGAAAACGTCTGAAAATATTACACTGAATTCAAGGGCACCCGCAGGAATCTGACATAAAAGTTCTCTAGAATAACAACATTTCAGGAAATTCCAAAAAAGGAAAAGGGTAAAATAGGAAATAGCCTCAAATTAATCGACAAAGTTCAGTGCTTGTTCCAACTTCATTTTTCTCTCCATTGCAAAAACAAAAACAAAACCGAGTCTCAGGATGGGTGGGTGAATCACTTAGATGAAAGTTCATCTACTGGAATAAATGGAGAGGCCGCTTGGGCAGGTGACACAGGAGAGTCGGTGGTAGTGCTGACTTTCGCTGGTGAATTACAAGAAGATCCGGCACTGCTGCTGTTTCCATCAAGGGTATCGGAAGATACACACACACCAGGATCTGACAGCTGTGCAACGTCAGAAGAAAGCATGTTGGTGATGCCCTGGAAAAATCTCTTTGGCTGGTATTCAGTTTCCATTTCACATTTTCTTTTCAATGGTCCAAGAACACTTGGTCTAATGCAATTAATTGGACTCTGGCTTCTCCGGGTAGTAAATCGGGTCGTTGGGCTGGGAATAGGGCTTGGAGGCAATCCATTGCTACTCACAAAACTTTGCAAGGACGGTGAAAAACACTGCTTCCCAATTCCCCGGGTGGGTGACGGTGCTGGCGACACCGGAATGAAATCGATGCGTTTCGGGGAAGCGGATTTCTCCACGTCGTTGTCACTCAGGCTGAAACTTTCCTCCCAGGAGTGGCTTATCTGCATTGCGTTCTGCACCTCGCGCTCGTGGACGGTCTCTCGATTGATCAAGTCCATGCCCTCCTCCTGTTTGATCTGGTGCAAGCGGCTGCTGTGCATGCGGACGGGGGAGGCCGGTAGTAGCAGGCCGTGGCGGTTCGGGAACGTTGTGCTGTTTCGCCTGGCGCTCGGCGCCTCGGCCTGGAACACCGGCGAAGTGTCACTGAGGCCGTGGATCAGGGGGGCGCTGTTAGACCTCCTGAGGCCCCCGCCGCCACCACCGCTGCCGCTGCCGCCGCCCTCCGCCGGGCTCCCAACCGTGCCTGGAGGCAGCTCCAGGTCCAGCTCCATCTTCTCCTGAGCCATGTCGCGGGCAGGGAGGCGGGGGCGGTGCTCAAAGACCTAGGATTCCCATTCCCCGCAGTCCAGGGCCGCTGCCGCCGCCACCGCCACCGAGAATCTGTCAGCGGGCTCGTCCCTCTGCGCATGCGTGCCCCTTGGCGCAGGCGCCCTACAATGTCTCTCTTCGTGGCGCCCGCTTAACGCAGAATAGCTGCGTCGCAGCCCTAGGGGGAGGGGGAAGGAGTGGTTGGGCCGCCAGTCAGTACGTTCCTTCCGCTGGTATCTGTGAGCGCAGACCTGCTTTAACGCATATTAATAAAGTTACCACCATATTCAGGAGTATATATTTATAAAATTAGAGCTCTGAAAGAGAGGTCCTTGGCGATGTGGGGCTGTATGATTACGAGTGGAGTTCGTCCTAACCAGAGAGGCCTTCCCTGAGCAAGGGACCATCTCCTGAGATCCCAAGAAGCAGGCCAAAAGGATGGGGTGTAGAACTGCCTGGGAAGCGGGAAGCGAGGGCTGCCAGCTGGGTGGCTGGCGGGAACCAGGAAGGGAGGGAGGGAGTGTGGCCTGGAGTGGAGAGTAAGCTGGCAGGACGTGAGGTGGTGGACCTTTAACCTGAGAACAGTGAAAACTCGGAAGGTTTTCCAGCCATGGGTATAATGGCGACTGAAAAGGTCCATGGCTGCAGTCCGGGGAATAACGTTACTGGGAGATTAGAACCTACAGAAAAAGACCAGAGAGGAGGCAATCCTCGGGGCCAGAGATGATGGTAATTTGCAGTAAGGTGGTACTGTAGGAGAGGAGTTGGAGAGAATGGGAAAATCTGGAAGCTCGGTCAAAGAGGGAAAAAAACCAACCTGTATTACTATTGTTTTATTTAGAATCGTATTTCCAGCACAGGCATATGTGCTCAATCATGTTCATTTAGGATGAGGAATTTAATGAGGGGAAAACCAATAGGTCCTCGAACTTTAAAAATAAAAACACAATACTTGGCTCATGTAAGTAACATAAACTTTCATATCATTAAAAATCGGTTTATATTTATTCTTTAGTGTCTTCAGATTTTTTTTGCACATAACCAACTGTGTGCCAGGCAATGTGGTAGGAATTAGGCCCTAATATGGAGACACATTTAATTTCTATTTGGGGGGGAAGAGATAAATATATGGGCTATTTTTCAGATAGTGGTAAGCCTTAGGAAAAAATAAAATAGGGTGGTGTGATAGAGCACTACTGGTAGAAGGGAGGGGGCAATTAGATAGAGCTGGGATCTAAATGACGAGAACCAAGTCCTGCGGACATCTGGGGGAATGAATATTCCAACCATAGAGACTAGCAGGTGCAAAGGCCCAAGGCAAACTTAAGTGTGGTGAGCTGGCAAGAAAAGAAAAAAGGGCCGTGCCGCTGAAGCATAACGGGGGGGAGAGGTATGAGGGGGTAAAAGAGTTTGGCTTTTATTCTAAGTATGATGAAAAGCCACTGGGGAATTTTAAGCAGGAGAGTGATATTATCTGGTTTATGTTTTAGATATCACTTTGGCTCTGCGGAAAACAGGCTGAAAGAGGGCAGGAGTGGAGACAAAGATGGATTAGGAACCATGGCAACAGTACAGACAAGAGATTACTGGACTAGGGCTGTATCAATGGCGATGGGGGAGAAGTAGATGGATTCAGGATATGTTTTGGAAGTAGAACCTATAGGATGTGCAGACGGATTAGATTTAGATGGTGAAAGAAACAGATAATTCAAAGGCAACTCACAGGTGTTTTACGTAAACTGGGTAGATGGCAGTATCATTTACTGAGATAGGGAAAGAGTGTATTTAGAGGAGTAGAAATTAAGAGTTCTGTTTTGCTTGATTTGAGTTGGAAGTGTCTATTCGATATCCATGTGCCTAGGTGAACTGAAAGAGAGCTTAGTGATTTTTGTCTGGCCTACTTTTTGCAGTTGAAGAAAGTAAGATCCAGAGAGGCCAGCATAGTCAGCATCACATAGCTTGTTTAGTAGTGGGAACCAGTACCAGAATCCAGTATGAGAATCCTAATCCATGCCCTCTCCACTGTCTCTCAAACAGCTTTTAATTTGAAGTCCCCATAGAATACGCATCCTGGTAATGAAATAATGTTGATCATTCATACCTCTAGTTATAGAAACTGATTTAAATTTTCCAAGTGCCACACGCTATTCAAGGTGCATCGTATGTAGAATCTCATTTAATCCTCACACTAACCCTAGGAAGTAAGTAGCCTTGTTCCAGTTTGCAGGGGAAACTGAGATGCAGGGATTCAGTAATGTGCCCAGGATGACAGGAAGCGGTGGGACCTCGCCCTTCGGGCTCCAGAGCATGGGCACGATGGTGCCTCCTCCACGTGCAGTAACACTTCAGACTAGGAGAAACCACTTCCAGATTGTTTACACCTTTGTGAGTGCAATGGTATTTGAGACAGAATTTGAAGGACAGGTAGGATTTTAATAGGTGATATTTTATATAGAATTGGAAGCATGAGTATAAAATAGCAAATCTGCTAATACATAAAGTACATGGAGACGAATAGGTAATGGGAAAAAGTTGGAAATTAAAGTTGGAGTCAGAGAATTGGAGCTCTGAATGCCAAACAAAAGTGCCTGTATTTAACGTGTGGGGCAATAGGAAGCCGTTGACAAGAGGAATGACACAATGAGAGCTATGCTTTAGGGCCTGCCAGGTGGATGGATCTTAGATAGAGGGAAGTGGAAGAAGGAAGGTGGAAAGAACCAACATTTTCTAAGTGCCCAATGCTGCCAGGCCCTTTAAACACTATAGTTCCACTTAATTCTCATTGTAATCCTACAAAGCAGATACTGTTATGCTCATCTTATAAAGGGACAAGTTGAGGTTCAAAAATTGCAAAAGGCCCTATAGCTACATGGAAGAACAAAGATCTGAACCAATATGAATCAAGACCTCACTTCAAAACCTATATTCTTTTTGCTGCTTTCCCCATGAAACAACGGACAAAGGATTAATCCCCCAAATATACAAACAGCTCATGGAGCTCAATATCAAAAAAACAAACAATTCAATTAAAAAATGGGCGGAAGACCTCAATGGACATTTCACCAAAGAAGACATACAGATGGCCAAGAGATGAAAGATGAAAAGATGCTCAACATCACTAATTATTAGAGAAATGCAAATCAAAACTACAGTGAGGTATCACCTCACACCGGTCAGAATGCCCATTATCAAAAAATCTAGAGACTATAAATGCTGGAAAGGGTGGGGTGAAAAAGGAACCCTCCTGCACTGTTGGTGGGAATGTAAATTGATACAGCCACTATGGAGAACAGTATGGAGGTTCCTTCAAAAACTAAAAATAGGGCTTCCCTGGTGGCGCAGTGGTTGAGAGTCCGCCCGCCGATGCAGGAGACACGGGTTTGTGCCCCGGTCCGGGAAGATCCCACATGCCGCGGAGCAGCTGGGCCCGTGAGCCATGGCCAATGAACCTGCGCGTCCGGAGCCTGTGCTCTGCAATGGGAGAGGCCACAACAGTGAGAGGCCCACGTACCGCAAACAAACAAACAAAAAAACTAAAAATAGAACTACCATATGACCCAGGAATTCCACTACTGGGCATATACCCTGAGAAAACCATAATTCAAAAAGAGTCACGTACCACAATGTTCACTGCAGCACTATTTACAATTGCCAGGACATGGAACCAACCTAAATGTCCATTGACAGTTGAATGGATAAAGAAGATGTGGCACATATATACAATGGAATATTACTCAGCCATAAAAAGAAACGAAATTGAGTTATTTGTACTGAGGTGGATGGACCTAGAGTCTGTCATACAGAGTGAAGTAAGTCAGAAAGAGAAAAACAAATACCATATGCTAACACATACATATGGAATCTAAAAAAAAAGAAAAAATGGTACTGATGAACCTAGGGGCAGGAATAAAGATGCAGACATAGAGGATGGACTTGAGGACATGGGGGTGGGGGGTGGGGAGGAGGAAGCTGGGGCAAAGTGAGAGAGTAGCATCAACATATACACACTACCGAATGTAAAATAGCTAGCTAGTGGGAAGCAGCAGCATAGCAGAGGAAGATGAGCTCGGTGCTTTGCAATGACCTAGAGAGGTGGGATGGGGAGGGTAGGAGGCAGGCTCAGCGGGGAGGGGATGTGGGGATGTTTGTGTGCATGGGGCTGATTCACTTTGTTGTACGACAGAGACTAACACAGTATTGGAAGCAATTATACTCCAATAAAGATCTATTAAAAAAAATAAAGATGGAGAATTTGATGGTTAACTCTGAGATGAAAAGAGGGTCTAAACTAAAGTTGGGAATGGCAGAAAAAGGAGATGGATGTGGAGACCGGAAGGTAACAACCCAGAACCTGACTGCGTGGCTGTATGGAGGATAAACAGAGAGGAGTCACAAACAACTGAAGTTCAAGCATGAGCAGCTGAAAGAATGGTACAACAGTACTGAATAAAAACAGAAGAGAGAGGAAGAGCTTCCGTAAGAAAATCAATATTAGATGAATAGGAAAAAAGTATTAACTATAGAGCTTATTTTATAATATCCATAGCATATTGCTAATTTGCATATTACTAAATTATTTCTATCAATAGTGTGCCTCAAATGTGCCAACATTGTTCATCCATGTCTGGATAAACACAATAATTATCTTTACTAATAAAGCACAGAGATGGTGATAACTACAAAATCAAACATACACCTATTAGAGATCTTCACTTGTTTCCCTGTTTCTACCCTTCTTTCTACAGTCAATTCTCCACCCTATGTTAAAGGTCATCCTTAAAAATAAGACCTGAAGAGTCACTTCCCTATTCAAAACTCTTTGGTGGATTCCCACTCGGGGGGGAAAAAGCCGAGGTCATTACAATGACCTATAGAGCTCTATCTGGGTCCCTGCCATCCCTCTGCCTACCCACCCAGTCACTGCCTTCCTCCAACTGCAGAGACCTCCTTGCTATGCTTCGGCATGCTCCCCCGCCACCTAGCTTACTCTTCTTCCAGTGGACATCAAATTGTTCCCTCCCTTCAGCTCTCTGTGCGAATGACCTTTCCTTGTAAAAAGCAACAACAGTTCCCAATACCAAGTCTACACTCCCATCCCCCTCACTCTGTTTTCATTTTCCTCCAGAGCACCACATGACAATATGTATACGTTGTTTTCTTGCCTCATCCTCAAGAAGGCAAACTCCATGAGGGCAAGGCCTTTGCTCTGTTCCTTGCCATAAGCCTAGTATCTAGAACAGGGCCTGGCACATAGCACTCAGTAAGCAGTTGTTGAGTCATTGTGCAAGTGAATGATGAATGAATGAATGGACTAATGTAGCTCTGTCCAAAAGGGAAGAAAACTCTGGTATTTGAAAGTCCAGAAAAGCCTAATAGGCTTTTCTAGACTGATTCTAAGTGCTCCTTACTTTGACAATTCCTTTTCTCATATCAAGAATATCATTATTAGTTACAGGGCCCTCCAGCCCATGCAGGTAGGCTACCCGAACAAACCATTATGTGAACCAAGACGTTTAAGTCCTAAGTTTCCATTCTTTTTAAACCATCTGCTTATACACACTTGACAGAGTTAAAATGCTCAGGGCTGAGGATTCTAAGCAGTATGTAGTATATTGAGTTAGTGCTTCGTCTCAAAGGAATAAAAGATAAATGAAAGAAAAGAGCAGCTATAAAATGCAATTCAGCCTGTTGCAAAAATAATACCAGAGGCAGGTCTAGATCTTCCCTAAGTCAATTCACCCTTCTGGTTTCACTCCGGGTATGAATTAAATACCACACTTAGGAGTAAGTCATAAACTCAAACATCTACTCATTAAACTTTATTATGATTAATATTTTATTTTTTCAGACTAACAGGTAGTTTCCTTTTAATTCCTAGGAGCAATTTCTTTTAACTCAACATTTTATTTTTGAGATTCAACATAATGTTGCTGTATAGTATTCTACCCTTTAAATGTACCACAATTTATTTATCCATTCAAACAGTAGTGGAAGTTTGCACCGTTTACAGTTTGGGGCCACAGCAAATAGGAGTTCTATAAACATCTAGGAGCAATTTTTGACTATTAAACCCCCAAGCATATAAAAAGGCAGATATCCACCTCTGAATCCATATTGAATGAATGTGAAATACAAAAATATGTGTACATGTATAATCTGAGATGAGCTGGAAAATGTCTCCATATCCCACATTAATTAATATCACCTATCTAGAATAAAAATATTGCAGAGGAAAAGTGTACTTTCAAAGCATAGGAGCTCAGGACTGTTAACTGGTACAACAACTTAGGGAAAATGTTTGGCAGTACATCATACTACCTACTAAAAGAAAATATATGCATGTTCTATGATTAAGAAATTCCACTTTGGGGTATATATCCAAGAGAAATGAGTACTTATGTCTACTGAAAGCCATGTACAAGAATGTTCCTTGCATTTTTATTCATAATAGCCCCAAACTGGAAACAACCCAAATGTCCATGAACAGAACAGTCAAAAGGGTGAACACATTATACAATGGAATTCTTTACTCAACAAGATGGATGAGTTACAGTACAATGTTGAATGAAAGAAATCAAACACATAAGAGTGCATACCCTTTGACTACCTCTTTATGCGGTTCAAGAACAGCCAAAAGCAATCGATGGAGGTAGCAGCCAAAATAGTGGTTACCCTTGGGACTACTAACTGGGAGGGACACAAGGAAATGTTCCATATCCTGTTCTGGGTGCTGTTGACACAGGCATCAACATAGGTAAAAAATTATTAAGTACTTAAAATGTATACACTTTATTGCATATCAAGTTTGTCCTCAAAATGTTATCGATACAGAGAAAAACAGAATGGGAACTTGGAATGTAAATGGAGGACAAAACAGAATAAGAATGTACTTTAGTCGGGATGAAGATATTTTGTTCAAACGCTAACCACGAGTCTAACTCTAAACT
Organism: Aethalodelphis obliquidens; assembly: GCF_003676395.1. Lineage (NCBI taxonomy): Eukaryota > Metazoa > Chordata > Mammalia > Artiodactyla > Delphinidae > Aethalodelphis > Aethalodelphis obliquidens. Next base: position 50,228,782 of record NW_020837951.1, read on the forward strand.
CGAACACTAAGCTTCCAAATCTCTCTAACACACAACATTATCAGGGGAAGAATAGCTAGGTGGCCTTGACAGGACAAAGAAAGCAGACAGAAACACACACATACGCCCTTCAAGCTGCCTTTCACTGGGGCCCTAAACACCAATAGACTCCAGGAGCCTCACACAAACACTGGACACTTGTCTGAGGCCAGTTACAGATCACCAACAGAATGATCCGTTCTCCTTGGCCCTGTTCCCAAAGAGCCCTCAAAGTTACTTATTTCTATGAAGGCATGAAAGAGGAAATGAAGCCCATTTTACAGCCTTTGACTTTCTCAACTGCAATCCGTGTACTCTGTTCAGTCGGTTCTGCAGTATCCTCCTAAGCATAATTCATGAAAAGAAACAGAGTTAAAGTAACGTCAGAGGAACTCAGCGGGGCCTGTTATTACATATGGAAGGAATGAGAATTGTGTTTGAGGACGCAACTTTGGCCGCAGGGAACTTATTTTGTTATCATAATGAAAGAAAAATAGTAGATGATCTCAGAAACTGTTATCAACCATTTACTGTACACTTACTGAGAGCCAGTAAGTACAGAGACTCTTCCTAGCATCTACCCTCGAGGTTGCTTAATCTAATCCTTAAAACTTTAAAGCAGCAGCAAGGATTAGAAGATCAAAGCACGAAGCTTACTAAGGGGCTTTTGACCCGCTCACCTTTCATTTTCGATAACTGCTAAAAGCCATCACGCCACTTGCATGGAGCCACAATCTTTATAGGGAAGAAGTAAAAAGGCAGAAAGGGGGCCTCAAAGGCCTGACAGAGGAGCCTTAAACAGCCTAGGTCCTCACCAAAGTTCAAGCAAACAACTATATGTGAATTGTAGTTATTTTGTTCAATTTTTTTCAAGGGAGAATATCAGGGAAGATATTAAAAATAGCCATCCAGCCCCCACTCTCTACCTTAAGTCGTTCGACTAAAGTAGAACAATGAGTTGGTATCATTTTTTGATCCTCGCCAATTTTATACATTTTAGGCAGTACCCATTTTTTAGTGCCTTCTCTTTGGCATTAAACTTCTCCTAGGCCATAAACCAAGGTTATGATTGTTGTCCTTTACTGTTTTCATGTTTCTCTCTACCTGTCTGCTATCTTTCCCTTAAAAGATTAGCCCATCTGGCAAGCAAGAAAAAAGAACTGATGTCTTTACGGATAATGTATAAAGTTAACTTTGAAACATGCAAAAGCTGCAAATCTAGTTGGATTATATACTTGGGTCTTCCAGTTGGATGTCTGGGAAACTTCTAAAAGGGCTCAACATATTAGTGCCAGTAGGACTATAGCAAAAAAAAAAAAAAGGTACCAAACCTGGAGTCAGACAATCACACTTCCAGCACAGTGAACATGGACAAGTCTGTCAACTTCTCTGGGTTTGCTTTTCTCATTTATGAAGTGGGGACACAACCTCTTTGTTGTAAAGATCAAACGAGCTATGTCCGTAACAGGCCTTGCAAATGGTAAAGGCCCTATACAAACAGGCTTCTCTCAATGAAAATACTTAGTGCTATGATTGCAAAATGACCCTGCCTACTCTTCCCCTACTCTCATCAAAAAGCTTCCTTTGTTTTCTTGCTTTTAGTTTGATTCTGTGAAATAAAATTCTCTCCCCGCCTTCTTCCCTAAGACAATTAGTCATTTTTAGAGACACACAGTTTCTGTGGTCTCAGAAGTATGAACTGAAAAGTTCATGTGCAATTAGGTGGACAATTTCTAAGAAGGAGAAATAAGAAAAAACACATTTCTAAGAATTTCACTCTCTGAGTCTGCCTGAGAAGAGATGGACCCCACAGGGTGGAGAGGCCATCAGGAACTAAAAATGTGGCTAGATCAGTGAATCCTGTTCCCCGCAGCAAGTCATTTGTCTGTCCCCAACAGCAGCAGCTACCCTCCCTGATCGCGCTGAACTTTTCAACTGGGACTAATCCCACAGGCTTATTCTCACTTATTCATTTTAAACCCTGTTTTGGATTCTGCTGTCGTGCTACTGTCTTTGCTGGCATATAATGAACTGCACAGACACACATTAGGCTGAGCCTGATAAACAAGATGAACCCAGCCACTCTCAGACAAAACCGGAAGAGGAAAGGGGAAGGGACCAGAAAAAGATGCAAGAAGTTTCAAGAGATGCATTCCTCGAGATGCACACCCTTCTCTCCAGGTAGCTGACTCCTTGTAGGTATGTTTTGAAGATCACGCCAAACGATCTTAAGAAGTTTGAAGCTGCTGCCCCAGACCTAAAGATTCATAAACTACATGCTTTAGGGAAATGTTTTGGCTTTAGAGGATGACAGCTGCATAGCCAAGAGTCACCTAACCTCTAAGACGCTTGAAGAAAGTGGATTCTATGACTGAGAGAGAGGGCAGTTTCTAATGTGTTCTTTTCCTTTCACCCAGCTATACTTTAAGCTAATATGTATTATGGAGGGGTGCTCTATTTCCTCCTATCTCATACTTACTAATTTATAAACTGAATGCAACCGTAATTCACCATCTGTATGCCTTTTCCACCTGCAGCTCAACTTGTTGGTAGGAAATGAAGTTTCACCACCCATGGAGTTCTATCATCTGAAAGTTCCACTTATTAGGAAGTGGTACAGATTTTTCTTCTTCACTCTCCATTTGAAAACTCAAAGTCTAAAAGAGGAGCCTTCTTCAGCCCTTATGGTTGTGACACTTTTACCAGACAATGTCGTCATCATGATCATCATCATCATACAATAGTAGCTTACATTTACTGAGGGCATATGTGCCAGGTACCCTTCTAAGTACTGTGTGTGTATGAACTCATTTAATCCCTACACCATTTCTAGGATTATGACCCTCATTTTATAGATGAGGGAAAGGAGGAACAGAGAGGTTAACGTAGGGGCCTGAGATGACATAACCAGTTAAGGGGTAGAGGAATTTAAGCCCAGGGGTCTGGCTTTCAGAGGCTCAGGTAACACAAGTGGATTCCTCAAACCTGCCATGTTCATGGTGCTCCAGGCTATTTTGAAAGAATGATGGTGGACCTGACACGTACAGGATAATCATTCTGCTTATCAGAAAGACAGATGAGGGATCCATGTAATTGCATGGGCTTACAGACACTAGCGAGGTTACAAAATTCAGCAATTAATAAATGCCCTACTTGCCCCAAAGCAGTCCCGAAAACGAATGCGAAGTGTTAGAACCACAGAATGTCAGCTCTGAAAGGAGCTTTACAAATCACCTACACTAACCTTTATCAGCAAGGAATTAGGTTCAGAGAGAGCCAGTGATTTCTTCAAGGTCAAAAAGGCATCCAGCACAGAGGCAAGACGTTTTATTTAAGTCATAGAAATTGCTTCCTCATGTTTGCTCTCTGGGTTCCCCTTTCACTTTCAACTCTTTCTCTAAACAAACAGCATCCACTTCCATGGTTTCAACTATGACCAATGTGCTGACGTCTCTCAGATTCATGTCCCTAAGTAGGGCTGTCCTATCTCTAGACTGTAATATGTAACTACCTACTAGACAATTCCACTCCACTTTTCACAGGTCCTTCAAAGCTGTCTGTGAACAAGCTCACTTCTCCCTACCCCAGACCCACTCTTCTCTTGAGAATGAATTACACAATAATCTCTCCAGACAGCCACAGCAAAACTGCACAGATTCTAGATCTCTCCACCCCTTCATGTCTTCCATCTAAACCATCACTAAATCTCTTCAATTTTACTTGCTTAACATCTGATAGCCTCCCCTTTCTTTCTGGCCTCTATTACTAAAGCATTCCGTCTGCCCCTCAACTACAACAGCTTCAATGAGTCTTGGGCATGTGAGGATGGCTCCAATCCTACCCAATTTGCATAAGTGCTGCCAGGATGAATTTTCTGAAATAATCTCATCACAAGAGCAGACAGACAGGCTACAGAGAGGAAGACAGACTGAAAAGAAGGAAGGAGGGTGGCAGGGAGGAAGGAAGAGGCTAACCCTAGTATCTGCCCAAATTGCTCTAAAGCTCTACTTCCTTTGAATGGAAAGTACTACAACACAGTATTTAAGAAATCATGCTCTGAAGTCAGAGAATCTGGGTTTAAATCCTGACTGTGTAACTTACACAGGCGTGGCTTGGGGGTCAAGTTACTTCCCCTCCTTGAGACTCAGTTTCCTCATCGAAAAATGAGGTAATAGTCCCTCTATCAAATGACTGTTGTGAACATTAATTGAGGTAATACGCACGAAACTCTTAGAACACAGCCAGACATGAGATTTCTCAAAACAGATCCTAGAACCATAACCAGTACATCTTATTTAACCAGACTGTTGCCTCACTTCTCTTTCCTAGGCACCAACCACCTAGCCAGCTCTTCCTGCAGTATGTATTGAGTGCCGCATCTACATGCAGTTCAGTTTGGAGACTGAACAAATACTGGTGACAAAGCTTCTCTGCTAGAACTCTGAGATTTCAAAATCCTTCAAACCACAAAACACTCAAAATCTGTTACAATGAAGGCTCTGTGGCGGGTATTATAAAGATGAAAAAGACCCCAGGGAAGTTGAGAATCCAGGAAGGAGGTAAGCAGCACATTATTAACCATACAATAAGCTAGTCCTCATATCCTCAGCCTTAAGAGAGCATCAGGATCATCTGCGGAATTTTTAAAACAAACACAACAGAGCCCCAGTACAGAGATTCTCACTCGATAGGCCCGGGACCTGGTATTGCCATTTTTATTAAAAAAAAAAATTCTCCAAGTGAATCTGATGTGCTCCGAAGGTTGGAAACTCCTGGAATGAAAAGCATCTCTACTGCTCACAAGTACTTATTAAAATATTAACATTTTAGAAGAGCCTGTGCTCCGCAACGAGAGGCTGCGATAGTGAGAGGCCCACGTACCGCAATGAAGAGTGGCCCCCAGTTGCCGCAACTGGGGAAAGCCCTCGCACAGAAACGAAGACCCAACACAGCAAAAATAAATTAAAATAAATTAATAAACTCCTACCCCCAACATCTAAAAAATATATATATATTAACATTTTAGAAGATGAGGAGATTGCTTTCAGCTGATTGAGGGGAATAACAGAAAGTCTATGAAGAATTCTTGCAAACAGGATCCCCAGGGAGTCTGTTCTAACCTGCCCAATTTGGAGCATGAGAGCCATCTTCCAATAATAACACTAGCTGAGTGAAACCTTTATGTGAGAATTTTTGTTTTTCTGTTATCTGGACTCCTTCCTATCCCTGTTTTGACCTGGAGAGGACAGGACCTCAGCAAGATGGCCAAAGGCTGAGAAAGAGGCTTTTTGCCTGCAGCAGGCCTTACCGAAGGAGGGGAAGAAGAGCTGAAATGAAGTTGGAGGCTCTGCCAATCACATTGGAGATACCAGCAGCAAACCGTGATTTAAAATGACACTTGTCGGGCTTCCCTGGTGGCGCAGTGGTTGGGAGTCCGCCTGCCGATGCAGGGGACACGGGTTCGTGACCCGGTCCGGAAAGATCCCACATGCCGCGGAGCGGCTGGGCCCGTGAGCCATGGCCACTGAGCCTGCGCGTCCGGAGCCTGTGCTCCGCAACGCAACGGGAGAGGCCACAACAGCGAGAGGCCTGCGTACCGCAAAAAAAATAAAATAAATAAAAGAAAATGACACTTGTCAAATGTGGCAGAAATGCTGAAGGATTTGGTTTTGTTTGCAGGGAGGGAGGATGATGTCTGGGAGATACCTGGGGATCTTAGGGAGAGGCAGAGGGAGGGAGCTAGAAACAGAGGGAGGGAGTGTGCAGGAATTGGGAGGAGCTGCACCTTAGGTGGGTGATAAGAAACTGGAGGAAGCCAGTATACTATGCTCTGAAAAATGTGGTTGATTCAAACTGAGAAAACATTTTTCAAGTTCTGACGGGGTGCCAGGTGCTTCCGCATAGACTCAGAGGAAAGCAAGCAATAAAACATCACCATGACGGGTCATGGAAGGGTTCTTAAGGACAGGATTTTCTTAAACTTTTTTTCTTTCCCGAGAAGTGACTAGTGGTAAGAGAAATACTAATGATAGGAAAGGAAAGATAATTGGGACAGAAAGTCCTGGAGTGAGTGGAGGAAATGGAATTGGGGGCACAAGCAACAGGTTATAAATATTTATTTAAAGTCTATAAAAATAACCTTTAGCTTTAGAGAAGTCAAATCTGGGGGAATTACATCGCTCTTTTCTTCATCAATAATAGCTAGTTACAGTTTCAGAGGGCTGCTTACATTTGATGTACTCCATCACTGACAACATGACAACATGAAAACTTCCACTTTTCTTCAGCAAAAATGAAGGGAAAATGCAATTAATGCTAGTGCTTTTATTATACTTAGCAGTTCTGGAAGCCGGATATAGACTATAAGCTAGAAAAAACCCACAGCCTAGGCTTCCCTGGTGGCGCAGTGGTTGGGAGTCCATCTGCTAGTGCAGGGGACACGGGTTTGAGCCCTGGTCCGGGAAGATCCCACATGCGGCAGAGCAACTGGACCTGGGCGCCACAGCTGCTGAGCTTGTGCTCTAGGGCCCGTGAGCTACAACTACTGAGCCCGCGTGCCACAACTACTGAAGCCCGTGTGCCTAGAGCTCGCGCTCTGCAACAAGAGAAGCCACTGCAATGAGATACTGCAATGAGAAGCCTGTGCACCGCAAGGAAGACTGGCCCCCACTCACCGCAATTAGAGAAAGCCCGCGTGCAGCAACGAAGACCCAACGCAGCCAAAAATAAAATAAAATAATTTTTTAAATGTATATAATGTTTTAATTTTTAAAATAAGATGAGGGAACTAGGGATATATTATTGGGTTTGAAGAAGTTGTGCATTTAATGAAGCAAATATTTAATTTCTTCAAATGCTTCCACCACTTTTCCCAATAGTGTGACTAAGTTAACTGTCTACACGTGTGCCCAGTATCTCGCTTCAGTTTATTATCAACAACTGAAATGCTTCCGAGGGCAGGCAGACAGAGGAGTGATAGCACTACAAGAAAGAGCATTTGCACTCAGCAGACTGGAGAGCTGGGGGGCATCTAAAGGAGACAGACAGCCACTGTGCAATTCTAGCCAACTGTTGCCTTTGCAGAAAAGGGTGTCATTCAATGCTGAAGCTTCTAATTTTTCAAGAGAGGCTGAGCATTCAGATTTTCAAAACCATGGATTCTCACAATCTGTACATGTTAAATTACAAAAAAATAAAAAAGCTAATTAACACGCTGGGTGGGCCTGATCAAAAGGATATAAACGCTGGTTTAGGCTCTGAGGCACCAGCTCATGACCTCTGAAAACCCATTCTTTTCTCTCATTTTTTTTTTTTAAAAACATCTTTATTGGAGTGTAATTGCTTTACAATGGTGTGTTAGTTTCTGCTTTATAACAAAGTGAATCAGTTATACATATACATATGTTCCCATATCTCTTCCCTCTTGCGTCTCCCTCCCTCCCACCCTCCCTATCCCACCCCTCTAGGTGGTCACAAAGCACCGAGCTGATCTCCCTGTGCTATGCGGCTGCTTCCCACTAGCTATCTATTGGTAGTGTATATATGTCCATGCCACTCTAGTCTCAGCCCTCTTTCCCCAGGACTGTCATTCCTGGTCTGCTACATGATGACCCCTCCTTCCACAATATCCTTTGTCATTTTTCTTTATACTCAACCTAGTCTCTGGCTACAGGCTAAGAGGACAGCAGCCATGTCTTAGAAGTAAAGGGAAACCCTGCAGTGCTTGACCTGGGGCCTGGTGCACGTCAGGAACATGAGAATGATGGTGGGTGATACCTTTGAAACCTCTCCTAGTGGATGATGGATGCATCCAGTTTTTCCTTTTCTTCCCACTGCCACCCCTACCAGCACCAGTTATAACCAGCCCTGTGTCTTACTGACTTCTCTTACTGTTTTTAATAATTTTCCAGTTGATTCTCTTCTTTCTAGGTACGTACTTCAAATATCTACAAATAATAAGTTCCACTTCAGTGTTTATATCTATTACTACTTTCTCTTGTCTCCTGGCTGGTACTTTCTGAGTCAGGTTTATAATTTCAATGAAAATGAGCATTCTTATCATGCATTTGACTTAAATGGGAATGCTTCTTGTGTTTCACAAAATATGATGCTGCTTTGTCATGAGACTATGCGGTATTTAAAATAAAGCAACAAAAGTAACATATCCTTATTCTAATTTTACTAAGTTTAAATTTTTTCTTTATAATCCAGAATGTGTGTTGGATATGTTTTCTGTTACCAAAGACTGATTTTATTTATTCTTATGAAGTTAAGTTTATTGACATATAATTTACATGCAATAAAATTCACCTTTATAAAGAATACGGTTCAGTGAGTTGTGACGAATGTATATAGTCACATAACCATTGCCACAATCAATATATCATTGGATGTTGAATTTTAGCAAAGCATTTTTGTCACCTGTTAAGATGACAATATAGATTTTTCTTTTTTGATCTAATATGGAGCCCAGCTTCTCCAATACTGAACCAAGCTCACATTCCTGTGATGTGCCCCACTTGACCACGTATTTATTTAATGTACTGCTAAATTCTATTTGATGGTATTTTATTGAAGGGTTTTGCATCGATATTCATAAGCCGGATTGATCTTCGGTGTGTGTGAGCATACACATGTACATGTTCATACACACTATCTTTGTGAAGTTCTGATATAAAGATCATTTTGGAATAAAAAAAACTTGGGGGCTTCCCTGGTGGCGCAGTGGTTGAGAGTCCGCCTGCCGATGCAGGGGACACGGGTTCGTGCCCCGGTCCGGGAAGATCCCACATGCCGCGGAGTGGCTGGGCCCGTGAGCCATGGCCGCTGAGCCTGCGCGTCCGGAGCCTGTGCTCCGCAATGGGAGAGGCCACAGCAGTGAGGGGGCCCCGGAACCCCAAAAAAAAAAAAAAAAAAAAAAAACTTGGAAGTTTGCCTTTTGCTCTTTGCTTAGAAAAAGCTGTAACAGTAATGTGAACACTCATCCAGGTTTACATGGGAAAGCTCCAGTTTACATCACTTGTCCCAAGTAAAACTCCCTTTAATAAATTATATGGTCACCCTACTTAATATCTTTGAATGTTGGAAGAATTTACTGAGGCCAACTGGACCTTGCACTTTGAATTTAGAAAGCATCTTCTGATAACTTTTCATTTCTTCCATGGTTATTGATTTAAGCTCTCTCTCCTGGGAGCCACTTTGAAACAGTAAAATTTCCTAGAAATATACTTCATCTATCTCCATGGAATTTCACACAGTACCTTACAATATTTTTTGGTTATTTCTTCTTTTTGGTCTTTAATTTTGTTGACTTTTACTTTCTCTGGTAATAAGAGAACAAAAGACATACTTGTTCACCGTACAAAATTTAAAAAATAAAAACACAAATAAAAACAAAATTTAAAAAATAAAAACACATACAAAGTTAAAAATTACCCATTACTCAGAAATAATTACTGTTGACACTGTCATGTGGAACATTTCAGACTTTTGGCTGCCTACAAACCTACCTTCCTACCTACACACAGCGTTTATTAATCAGTCTCTTCCTTGTTATATGGTGTGACCATCTTTTCCATACCAATAAATACATATTTACATCTTCAATTTCAATGGCGGTGAAGCATGATTATACCATGACTTTCCTATTTAAATTCCTGACAATAGGGGATAGGTAGATGGGTTATTTTTTTAAAACTATTTTTAACAATGCTGCATTGAACGTTAACTAACATCTTTGCATGCTCCTCCAGTTATACTGGTAGGACAGATTATTAAAAGTAGAAGTGCTAGTCAAAGATAGATATATTTAAAAACAACTTTTTGCTTATAAAAAGTCTATATTTCTTATATTTAAAAAATCAGCAAAGTAAATATTTCCTGCAATCCATTCTCCAGTGATACTTCTGTTCACATTTTGTTAGGGGTATAGCCACCAAGCCTTAGTGTATACTTTTTTTTAAACCATAAATGAGACCATATTATACATACTAATTTGTAACTTACTTTCCATATTATGCCATCTTTTCCTGCACAGCATCATTCTGTACAGTTATAAGATATTCAATGGATAAAAGAACCATAATTTGATTAACTACTGATGTAAATGTGAGATGTTTCCAATTTTTGCTACTATAAACAATGCTACAATGAATATCACTGTCTTTAGTTTTGGCTCCATTGTTCAATTATTTCCTTAGGCTAAATTCCCAGAGGTGGAACTGCTAGATCAAAGGATTTTTACTTCAAGGCTTCTGATGAACACAAGACCCTTGAGAAAGTCTGCATCAATCAGCATTCCCAACAGAGTCTGAGTGCTTGCTCTCCACATGCACCTCAACCTCAACCTCAACATTTTTGTTCTTAAACTTAGGCTTAGATAACAAAAAGTGGCACTTAGGTTGGCTGTTTTTCGCATTTTTTTTTTTTTTTTTTTAACTTTTTGGCCTCGCCCTGCAGCATGTGGGATCTTAGTTCCCCATCCAGGGATTGAAGCCGCGCCCCCTGCATTGGAAGCGCAGTCTTAAACCACTGGACCGCCAGGGAAATCCCTGTTTTTTGCATTTTAAAAATTATTAATAAATTGGGTATTTTTTTTTATGTACTTTTTGGCTCTTCACAAGTTACCAAATCACTTTATATGATCTAGTATCTATCTATAAACAGAATAGCCATAATAAATCATATTTATTTCTTAAAATCTTCAGTCCTATTTTGGAGAGATAAAAAAAAAAAGAAAAACATGCCTTGCATTTTTAGAAATAGCTCTGGGTGCTCTTGTTGGAATTTTGCTCTAAGTTTATTCCAAGTAAGGGAGAGCAACCATTTTCTCCATGTTGCATTAACATGAACAGGTACCAGAACATTACAAAATGTTTTGTTGGAGCACAGAATTCAGTGTAGCACGGGTACACACCCAACTTTCCAGTATAGCATAAGCACTTTAATAGATATTTCATTATAATACAGTCTCATCTCTAACTGCTCCATGGAACAGACCGCTAAAATACTAGAGGCAGGCTAGTTTCATCACATTGTCAACATCTGTAATGTTTGAAGCATTAAAAATAAGGAGTGCAATCTTTCTCAGAGCTTTCATTTTTTTCAGGGCTTTCATTTTTAAATAAGCACCCATTATGAACAATTGTGACTGATTTCCTTTGGAGCAATAACATAGTGAACATTCACTTTTATTTTTTTTAAACAGTTAAGAACAAATGACCTGCGAGTGAATTCAAGATAATGAGCAGTGATTGTAGCATTCCATCAAAGCATTTTTGTTTAAATGCTTAAAAACAAGATTCAGAATACATATTCCAAAAGGCAGCAAATTTAGATGGGCCTTCTCCACTTTTTCTTAAACTCTAGTTTTATTTTAAAAGGCACACGTCAAATGTGTGAAATGCTTCAGTGTTTTTAAATAACTATCATTAAAGAAATCAAGGTAATTATAAATTGAAACATAAAATCAATTTTGTGGGAAACACTGATGCTTATGTTTACATCAAGAGATCACATAATAAAGGTGAGGGCAAGAAAAGGTTTACTTTATCAGTCTTTTTACCATTATTATTTTTTGTTTTGATAAAGTATTGCCTAATCTGTCTGACCTTGCAACGCTTGATATAATGTATAAAGCAACACTCTAGCATTAAATGAAAATCCAGTAAAAAAAAAAAAAAAAAAAAAGTTTATATTCCTAAAGCATTCAGTAGAAAGATATTAAATTCTAAGGTCCTTCAACAGTACTTTGATAAAAGAATTACTAGACAAATATAGCAACTTTGGGAAACAAATCTTATCCTCCCAACTCATTCATTGAGCTATAGGCCCCCAAATATAACAGATTCTAAAATCTAGTATAAGAGATGATTAAAGCAACAGGTTAGGAAAATAAGATGACACTAAGAAATGGAAAGGCCATTTTATGGAATTAATAGTACTGTGAATTCACCCACAATGGATGGACTTAACGAGTAAATATTCCCGGAAATAACCCACCACTTAGCTCCTGAATGCAATGAAAAAACGACCACTGTGGAGACTGTTTATTGTTGAGATTAGTATCATCAAAAAGCAACCAAGTTTAAAGAGAGTCAAGATAAACCAAAACATCATGACATCTCCTGACAGCATGCTGAAACAAAGGTGATGATTTAAAAAAAAAAAAAAAAAAAAAAATCAGGGGAGGAATATGTCCCAAAAAAGGGATATCTATAAAAGGAGACAGAAGAGAAAATCAGTGTCTCTGGTGTCTCCAGAGAGATGGTGCCCTGAACCAAATGCTCTGAGAATTCTCATTTGTCTGGCAGACATGGCATTAAGTAAGTAAGGCTGATCCACTGGGCTGGCATCGTCTGCTGAAACCAGCCCTTCAAAGCATTCATCTGCATTTGCTTCAAATCCTCATCCTTACTTATGAGATCATTTGATGTTAACACAGGAGCTCAAGAAAGTTTACCAGCTCGTGGGAAGAAAATACACCACCTCATTGCCACAACTGTCACAGCACGCTGAGAGGTTTCTGTTTTGAGTATGAATTGATCAAAGTGTCATTTTTCTTCATCAGTCTCTCTGATGATTTTGAGTAGTAAGAATCGAATCACCAGGGTCTAATCAGCCTCACAAAATAAAATTTTTTTTAAAAAAATCAACAATTTCCCCAACAATTTCTGATGTTGAAACTCCTCAGCATGGGCTATGCAGACCTTTCCTACTTTTTCAACCTCATGTAATATGATTGTGATCAACATCAACAGCTGACATTTGTTAAGTGTTTTTTTTTATATCTAAGGCCCTGTTCTAAGCATTTTACTTATGAGATCTTACTAATAAAACCCCACAAGGTAAGCGAGCGTTGTTTTCTTTGTTTTACTAAACGGGGAACTAAGGCACAGAAAGGTTAAATGCTTTGCATCATCACGTTCCCACATGAATCTCACACTTCAGTCATACTGAAATATTTGCAGGTCTTGCAAACGCCATATGCTTTTGCACACGATTGGCTTTGCCCGAAAAACCATTCCACTTTTTCTTGTCTGACCATTTCCTATTGATTCTTCAAGACTCAGCTTAGGCAGGGTCTCCTCTGAGAAACCTTTCTAGATACCCTGACTTCCCTAAGATAAGTTAGATGCTCCCTCTTCTGCACTCCTATTACCAATATGTATCCACTCACACCTAACATGGGGATTGTAAGAGTCTGTATGCAAATCTGTCCCCCACTGGGCTACAGGCTCTCTCACGGGCAATATCAGGGTCACTGAGTAAGGCCTCATAGTCTTTCACCACACAAATCCAGGGGGTGCCATTCATAGACTACAGAGTGATGTAAATGGTGACTCCTGGGGTTGTACGATATGGCAGCTCTGAAGGACAGTATCCCCATTGCCTTCCAAAGAATTTGGCACGTTGCTGAGTGACTGAATGGCCGGGACAGAGCTCACAATAAATGTGAAATGGTGCTTAACCATTGAGGTCTCCCAACCAGTTCATTCCCCTCCAAACCAACACTTCACAGGGTAAAGCCTAAACAACACTGTCAACCGAAAGATAAGTGCTAGTTTGCACACTCAGAAAACCCCGGCCTTGTCTCTTCTACATCAGTTTCTTGTACATTTTCTCTAAATGCTAACAGTGAATTTAGATTTCCCTCTAAGCTTTTGATAATGGCATATTTAATCTACAAATAAATGTGGCATTTTCACCAGAGACGCAAATAATCGTAGTGAGAGCCAGATACAAAAATCTACCCAAAAGAGTGGACTGAAATACAAATTAAGACAGTCCAATTTTTCTATTTAATGAGCACGTTCACAAAGACAGCATGATTCTAAATTCAGAAAACCAACATTCCACAACTTGCAACCACCTGCTCAGCAGAGAGAAAAAATTGCACACTGAACTTTGGCAAACATTTATGATATCTTTGATTAGAGGTTAAAAAAAAAGCTTAGGCAATACATTCTTATTTTCTTTAGAAGGACACAGTTTCTGTCTTTCCATGGGTGGGAACATGGTCCTTGGTCAAAGAACCTTCTACACACAATTAGCTTTAAGAAACAGCTGGAGACTGAGGCAGGCTTCGCTGAAGAGAAATTCTTTAGTCATTCAAGGTCACTATTTAGCCCTAATTCCCACAGTTGACTCCTACCTTCTATTGGCTGACTGTGCCTAACTCGGAGTGGGAAGAGGGAACAGAGAGACAGAAACGACTTACTCTGAAATTATTCATATAAACTATGAAACCTCAGAGACTTGACAATGTGGTAGGCAGAAAAATGCTCCCCCAAAGATGTCTAAGTCCTAATCCTCCCAACCTGTAACTATGTTGTGACTGTGGCATGGGGGATTAAAGTTGCAGGTGGCATTAAGGTGGCTAATCAGCAGACCTTAAAATAAGGGGCCTTTAAAGGGAACAGAGAGACTGAACCGGGGATTGTTGGCTTTGATGGTAGAAGGAGGTCATGGGCCAAGGACTGCTGCTGGCCTCAACAATCTGAAAGACGCCAAGATAACAGATTCTTCCCTGGAGCCTCCAGAAAGAACGCAGCCCTGCTGACACCTTAACTTTAGTCCAGTGAGACCAATTTGGGGCTTCTGACCTTCAGAACGAAAATAATAAATCTATGTTGTTTTAAGCCACTAAATCTGTAGGAATTTGTAACAGGAGCAACAGGAAAGGAATACAGGGAATTTCACCTGAGAGAAGAGATACATGATTTCTATAATTTCTGTAGCAGGTGACCATTTATTCCCCCCAAGGAGAGCCAAGAGCTCCTGCAGTCGACCAGATCTGATGTGGCCCTTCCCATCTCTGCCCTCAAACTTAAGCCTTATCATGAAACAGAACACTTCACACCCACCTATTTTACAGAAATGGTCTGAAATACAGTCAAGTTGGTGTGGCGTTTTGAGGCTCTGTGCATACAAGATTCATAACATTTTATGAGTGCCAGAGGGACCTCAGAGAAGAACATCTGGTCCATTCCCCATAATTAATTTATAAATGATGACATCCAGACCAGAAGGCCGCGGGTAGCACTATTCTCCAGGTTACACAGCTAGTTAATCACAAAGCCGTACACGTTCTCTCTCGTTCTCCCTCTCTCTCCAATTCTTTCACTGCCCTATGCTACTAGTAACTAAAATTAAATGCTGGGCATACAACTAAAATGGCACTTGAGCTTTTACTTGCTTAGTTACATAAGAGGTAAATTTTAAATTTTATTTCATTTTTTAAAAAACCTGATGTTTCTGTTACTGGGAAACTTTTAGGTATGTTTGGAACAACCTGGGAATGTGAGTCTACTTTTTCAACTGTAAAGCTTCCGAAATCTAAATACAGATCAAGTATTTCTGATGAAAATCCAGTGTCTGAATGCGCTGTTAAGTGTAAAATACACACTGGATTTAGAAGATCCAGTCTGAAGAAAAAATATAAAATGTATCCTTAATTTTTCATACGATTCAATGTTGAAATGATAGTATTTTTGATATATTAGGTTAAATGTGGCTACTATAAAATTTTAAATTACACATGTGGCTCTCATATTCCCAACAGTGATGTCCTAAAGGAATAGATTGAGATACACATGTATTTTAATTTGATACTCTACAAAATGGAAACAGCAAAAATACCAGGCATTTGTTTGATGCAAGGAAGAAATTATAGAGGGAACACATGACAGAAGAATACACATCTATATGACCAGAATCCTCAAACTTTGTAACAAGGGCACAGATAAAAGTTTTTTCTAATTTTATTTTTAATCAATTGGAATACAAGGACGATTCGAACAAAAATTACCCTTCTTAAAACATCCCTTGTTTGTTAGTTGGCTCTTAATTTACAGATAACCTTGTAAAACAAAATTGTAAACTAAGAATGAGCACACAGACTGCATAGCAGTTATTATACATTTTTAGAAATCTATTTTTTCTACAAATGTGTCAAGCTGACAAAATGAGAATACAAGCAATTCACAAATACTTTGCATTAAATTGCCAATCCAAGCTCTCCCTATTTTCAGTCTTGGTAATGGATTAGCTATAAGTTTTTTTAGAACTAGTATTACAGCACAGAGAGAGAAATGCTGATCTATCAGACAGGGGTCTTAAAAAATGTTTATGTAAAAATATCACATGGCCAAAGGCCCTACAGAAATCCTTGGAATTTGGCCTTAGGAGTAAACCAATCTATCTGACTCCCTTCTTCACGGGATTCTTCATGCACAACAGGAGTGAGTCTACCCTGGAAATATCCCCGCGTGCCAGACGACTGACCAGAGAAGTCACGGCAGTCTACACTGCCGCTCAGAGGAGGCCAGCTTCCAGAGGACACCCGGTTGCTCAGAGAAAAGGAGTATTTTGTTTTGACCCTAAGCCTCCCAGAGGTCACGCAGGATAATCTCAGCTTTGTTTTCCAGGCACTCTGAGGACCTGGGTCAGTGATTGTTTGAGGACTGTGGTGGACCTTGCTGAGCTCATCCTGGGATTCATCCTCAGGACTCTGGCCATCTGTAAGTCTGCTCAGATCACCTCGTTCTCCATTCCCACAGCCCAAACGGTCCAGCCTTCATACTTAAAAGCTCCACCACCAGGCAAAAAACACATGATTAAAAAAATTTTAGATAAAAGGACAATATACAATCCATATATGCAGTGTGGTTGTAATTACATGAACACAGGAAAAAACAACTGCAAATGCCAACAGTGGTTAACTCTACTGGAAGGATTATATTGCTTATACTTTTCAATATTTCCCACATTTTGGTGGGGGGAAACTTGTATTACTCATACAGACCAATTTTCCTTTTTAATTTTATTTTTATTTTTGGTACAGGGGAGTGTTGACAAATAAAAAGGGTCCATATTCCTAAGGTACTTGAAAATATCTTGAGTTAGCATGCTCCTTTGATATTAGCACCTAATACATTTTATAAACTGCTTGTAACATCATTAAGCAGAGGTATATTTATAAGTGTACTTTCAAAGTGCCACCCTGCTAATCCAAAAAACAGGATCACTACTAAAAAGTGGATCTTTTAGGAAAGTAGTCTCCAAAGTAAGATACAATAAACCTAAAACATTTCTTCTCTGAAATACGAGTGGAAATTTCGACGATTCAATTACATTGTACGTCTAAGGTCTTGATAATACTGCATGAAAAATTAAGACTTTACATTACATGAATTTTGATCCACTTTTCTAACTGGAGTATGATATATCAAATTATTTCTTATAGATTTTTAAAAGTTCAGCAGGGCAGAGAGGTACAAATCACTTGGAATCTAATACGAAAGGTATCTATTTGATTGGTATGTCACCAGACATATGTTCTTCTCTGAGGTCCCTCTGGCACCTAAGCTCTAGGCATCATAGAGCTCCAGGCAAATGTAGCTACCATTTTCACAGAGTTTAACTGCTATACATCAAGAAGGCCATATACAAATAACACATTACTAAAAATATCTTAGTTGGAGAGGAAAGAGACTGGCATTGCCAAAGTACTTTTAGTACCCACAAATCATGTATGACGGTGAAAGACTAGTGACACTCCCTTTAAAGTCAGAAAGCAGACAAGGATGCCTCCTATCAGCTCTGTTATTTTAATATTTATTGTTTTTACAAGTGTTAGCCAAAATGGTAAACAATTATAGATAATGGAAACTGGAAAATGTAATTAACATTCTTTGGAAATGACATGATAATTCACTGATAAGACCCAGTAGAAATGCTTGAAGACAATTCAGAGTCAACATACAAAATCCACAGCTTCCCTAATTTTCCGAAATAACCAGCAGGAAAATATAACAGAGTAAAAGTCACATATATAAAGGAAGAAAAAGACAGTAAACAAATAGAAATATATTTAAAGAGAGGTATACAGAGCCAACATAAAGAAAGCCATGTAACTTTACTGTGTGGCACAAAAGAAGATCTGAATTCATGAAATGAGGTACTATCCTGCTGAATGTGAAAGCTTAATTGTAAAGATTAGAATTTCTCTCCAAATAAATTCAGAAATGTAATGCAGTTACAATTATCAATAATATTTCATTAGAAATTGCCTTTAGAACTTGACAAAATTACTCCAGAGTTCCTTTAGAAGAATAAATAGCCAAGAATATTCACGAAAATTTGGAGGAAAAGGGATGAGTTAACTAGATAGAGCTCGCACTATCAGATATCAACATGTGTTATAAGCTATCGGAGTTGAAACCTGTTTTGTTCTTACCAGAAAAGAAGGTCCAAATACAGTCTGAAATTCAGCATACAATTAAAATGACATTTCAAATTAATGCAAAAAGGATGGATTATTAAATCAGGTTCATCAACCAGTTATTCATTTTGGAAAAGATTAAGTTGGATCCCCATCTCCTGCCTCACATAAAAATAAATTTTGGATGCAATAAAATTAAGTGTGAAAATGAAACCACAAAAGTAGTGGAAGAAAATTAAGGTAATATTTATATAATAATGGGGTGGAAAAGAAATGTCTAAGCCTAATACAGGCCAAAATCACAGGGAAAAATATTAGATTTGATAGCATAAAAATGTTAATCTTTGAGAAAAATAAAACCACCAAACACAAAACTGAAAGGCAGGTGAATTAAACAAAATATTTGCAACATGTGGCAGAAAGGGAGTTAATAACCTTAACCAAAGAGAGTTTTTGTGAACTGATTAAAAATCTTGCTTTCAAAAACAGGCAAGTGACATAAGACAATTTACAAAAGAAATCATACAAACAAATTCAAACATATCTAAAAGCAAATATGTGCAAATTAAAACATGACACACTGTTTTCAACATTAACGTGTCAAAGGCTTTAAAAAAGTGATCACATCCAGTGCTTTCAAGCAAACAGGAATTGGCCACTCCCACTGCTGGTCTGAATCTATATAGGTATCATTTTCCAAGAGAGAAATTCGGCAATGCACATTTAAAAAACCTAATATTCTGCAACTACACCGATCCAGTAATTGCATTTCCAGGAATTTATCCCACGGAAATGACTGCAGATGTTTAAAGCGTATTTATAATATTTAATGATTAAAATACATTTCTGACACTAGTAATTTGTATACATTATGCGATGTCCATTAAAAACGCAATGATTAAAAATATTATTGAAGACTATTTAGAGACAGAAAATATATTCAAGCCATCTTAACTTTTTAAAAAGCAGATTCTAAAGCAGCATATCCCCTATGATTATGTTTTTAGAAGATGTGCAGTGAATGGACGTAGAAAAGATTGAAGGATACATACCAAAATTATTTAAATTGGTTATTCCAAATTGTGAGGTTACTAGAGGTTTTATCTTCTTTTATCACCTGTACTTTCTAAATTTTCTACATGAGCAATGTATTCCTTTTATACAAATAAATATTTAACTTTTATGCAAAGTAAATTTACAGCAAATTTTGCTGGGGGAAGACTTGTGAAGAGATGAAATAGAACTTGCAGATTTCAAGATTCACGTGGCATTATATTAGCCAGTAAGCTCAGGTACTGGATTTTATTTTTACTGAATCTAAACTGCCCCTTTCTCCATATTTTTTCCTCCTGCCTGCTCTTCCTGGGTTATTTCCCTTTTTAAAAAAATGTCCATTTCCTCCTTTATTTTCACTAAAAAAACAAAAGAACTACATTGTTTGTTTTGGACAGTTTGCCAGCCTCATTTTTATGTCCCAGGGGCTAATGATCCTACTGTTCACAACACCCCTTCAAACTTTCTAATCTCACCCAACCACACTCTATTACATTGAACTTAACATACAATAGAATCCTTGTCTGCATGCACTCCAGATATGACCCCTTTCCACCTCTTCCACAGCAATATCCATTCCTCCTATATCCTTTCTCAAGTACTGTCATGAAAACAGTATGAAAAATAGTTAAGAACAGTATGAAAGATAGTTATAAACAGAACCTGCAATAGCCCCTCATCTTTAAGTCAGCTCAAAGCAAACCCACCAACTAATCACTGAATTGGGATGTAAAATCAAACGAAGCCTCAAAAGCACTTCTAGTATCTAGTCTGGTCCCTGACCCTTAAGGCAGGGAAAGCACTACTCTGGCCTTTTGATAGGTGAGGTAAGAGAAACCCGGAGAGGAAGAACTGGCTAAAATTTTAACACACGGTTAACTAGTGGCAAAAGGAGGAATGAAACTCTGGTCTTATGTTCCTAGAAACGTAAGTTTTCTAGAGCATCAGGTCACATGAATCTTTTAAAAAAGGAGGGGCGGGAAGAGGAAGGGAAGGAAGGGAGGGAGGGAGGGAGGGAGGGAGGGAGGAAAAAGAGAAAAGGCAAAGAAAAAAAGGACACCAAATCAGATTCCAATGGCTATGGATGAATGAATTACCCACACATGTTTTCACAAATGCTAAGTTAAAAAACAACATCCTGGGAGAAAAGAAAGTCCTCGTGCACTGTTGATGGGATTGTAAATTGCTGCAAGCACTATGGAAAACATTATGGAGGGTACTCAAAAAATTAAAAATAGAATTACCATATGATCCAGCAATTCCACATCTGAGAATATACCTGAAGGAAATTAAAACACTATGTTGACTAGCAATCCCACTCCTGTGCATATATCTGAAGAAAACCGTAATTCGAAAAGATACGTGCACCCCAGCGTTCACTGCAGCACTATTTACAACAGCCAAGACATGGAAGGAACTAAATGTCCATGGACAGAGGAATGGATAAAGAAGGTGTGCTACATATACACAATGGAATATTACTCAGCCATAAAAAAAAGAAGAATGAATGCCATTTGCAGCAACATGGATGGACCTAGAGATTATCATACTAAGTGAACTGTCAGATATCCTATGATATCACTTATATGTGGAACCTAAACAAATGATACAAATGAACTTATTTACAAAACAGACTCACAGACTTCAAAAAACTTAGATTAGGAGTTCGGGATTAACATATACACGCTACTATATATAAAGTAGATAACCAACAAGTACCTACTGTATAGCACAAAGAACTCTACTCAATATTCTGTAATAACCTATATGGGAAAAGAATCTGAAAAAGAATGGATATATGTATAACTGAATCACTTTGCTATACACCTGAAACTAACACAGTATTGTAAATCAACACTACTCCAATATAAAATAAAAATTAAATTAGAAAAAAACACTATGTTGAAGAGATAGCTGCACCCCCATGTTCACAGCAGTCTTATTCACAGTAGCCAAAACATGAAATCAACCTAAGTGTCCATTGACAGATGAATGGATAAAGACCTTGTGATATATATCACACATACATACAACAGAATATTATTCAACCATAAAAATGGAGGCAATCATGCCATTTGTGACAACATGAATGAAACTTGAAGGCTTTATGCCAAGTGAAAAGTCAGAGAAAGACAAGTGCTATAGATCTTTCATACATGTGGAATCTAAAAGAAAAAAACAAACTCAAAGAAAAAAAGTTGAGATTTGTGTTTACCAGAGGTAGGGCATGGGGTAAGGGGGAATTGTGTGAAGGTAGTCAAAAGGTACACACTTCCAGTTATAAGATAAATAAGTACTGGAGATATGTCATCTATAGCATAATGAGTATAGTTAACACTGTTGTGTGTTATATTTGAAAGTTGTTAAGAGAGTAGATCTTAAGAGCTCTTATCATAAGGAAAAAACCATTTTCTTTTTTTTTTTGTACCTGTATGGGATAATGAACGTTAACTAAACTTACTGTGGTAATCATTTTACAATATATGTAAGTCAAAACATTATGCTGTACATCTTCAACTTATACACTGCTGTATGTCAATGACAGCTCAATAAAACTGGGTAAGGCAGGGAACCACAACTTCCTGCCCTCCCCCTAGCTCTAGGAGTAACCTAACCCCTCTGGGCCTACGTTACTCATTTTAGAGCAAACTGAACTTGAAGATCTCTAATACTGTACAGCGTAAGTCCACTTCCATTAAAGTATGAAATTATAACCTATGAGCAACACAGAAAACAACATACGTTCAATTCAATGAACAGTTATTGGGCATCTACTATGGGCAAGATACCCTGACAGATACTGTGGGGACATCGCTTTGGCCTCTATCTATGTAACCAATATAGTACCATAAAATTTTAGAGCTGGGAAGGCCTGAATTGTATAAATTAGCAAACAAGCACAAAGTGTTGGCATATACTGAAATATTAAACTTCTAATACATTTGTAAAGTTAAAGGAAAGTTATTCCATATATTATACCTATGTAAATTTACATATATATTTATATATATATAAATGTCAGACTATCATATCCTTTAATAACTCTTAAAGACTGGACAAGGAGGTGGGGAATTTGGCAGTGTCAGAAATTTACTTTTTAAAAACTTCCTGAAGTGAAATTCACATAACACAGAAGTAACCATGTTAAAGTGAACAACTCAGTGGCACTTGGTACAGTCACAATGTTGTGCAGCCACCACCTCCACCAGTTCCAAAACTTCTCCTGCAGTGCGGCAGTACATCCCAGATGCACCCCCCGCTCCTGACCTTTTCCCAGCGAAGCCTTTGATTCTTGGAGGAATTTCTGAAGTCATTCAGCATAACTGGGTGACTGATTCTACTCCAGAACCATTTAACAAATGTCCATCTAGGTCTCTATCAGTAAAGTGAAGAGCCACGCAATTACTTAGAAAAGCCAATCAACAGAACCATCCATGAGAGCTAATTAATCACGTTTTTCAACAGCCAGACATTTATTATCTGAATTATTCACTGTGTCTACGCTCTCATTTCAATCTCCCTTTGTGAGGGTCTGCACAGAGTCCTTACAGTGTGTCTGGGGCCCAAGCTCACAAGAGGCCAGTTCACGGGCTCTCTACCTAGGACCCCCCTTTTGCAGGCAGAGTTTATTACAGAGATGTTTGCATGCATCTGAAACCAACAATTACGGGTACACTTTACAATTACGGGTACACTTTACAATTACCATATTTACATATTCCCTTAGAAATATTTACTGTGCTAATTGTAAAATTACAACTAAAGGCAGACCTCAGAGATAGCACAGGTTCAGTTCCAGAACATCACAATAAAATGAATATTGCAATAAAGTCGCACGAATTTTTTGGTTTCCCAGTGCATATAAGAGTTATGTTTACACTAGACTGTAGTCCGTTAGGTGTGCAGTAGCATTATGTCTTAAAAAAATGTACATTTCAATTTTAAGATATTTTATTGCTAAAACATGCTAACCATCATCTGAGCCTTAGTGAGTTATAATCTTTTTGCTAGTGGAGGTTTGAAATATTGCAAGAATTACCAAAATGTGACATGAGAAACGAAATGAGCAAATGCTGTTGGAAAAATGACCCATAGATTCGCTTGATGCAGGGTTGCCACAAACCTTCAATTTGTAAAAAATGCAGTATCTTGGAAGTACAATAAAGTGAAGTGCAATGAAACGAGGTATGCCTGTACCAGCATCTTCTGAGGGTTTATCATGCTCCTGACACAGGTCAAAGTGCTTTCAATACATTATTTCATTTAGTCCTGACAAAGGTTATAAGGAGACTGGGGCTTGGAGAGATTAAGTGACTTGTCCCCAGATCATCCACTTTATATGTGGAGAGCCAGAATGAAAAAGATGATCTATTTGACGTAAGAGAAAAAAAAAAAAAAGTGCTCTGATCTGCTAGGCATAGTCCTTCCCTGAGACTGCATTGCCAGTAATTATCCCGGAACCATTTCTATCAAGAATTCCCACGGCAGCTGGGATAAACCAAAGCCACATGGCTTAACTGTGAAAGACACTCCCAGGCAGTACTGTAGAGAAGGAACAGAGGTTCAGCTCCTCGGATATTCCAACTGTTCGTTATCAGCAGAAATACATTAGCAAACATTGGTTTCAATCCACGTCAAAGACATTTTCACTTATCCCTATGAAAATATTCAAACATGTTCCTGCCCTGCTCAAGACCACATCTCTTCCCGGGTGCCACCTCCAGCACTCCCAATCCCCCTTACGCTGGACTATTTGTTTTCCCACAGTTCTCATCACCATCTGATACACTACACCGCTGACTTACGGACTGTGCATAGTTCTCCTCTGTGCTAGAACGCAAGCTCATTGAGAATGGCGGAATCTTTGTTTTATTCACTGCTGTGTCCCCCGTGCTAAGAAACACAATGGCCTAAACCACAGTTGGAGTGCTTTCCTCTTCCTCACAAAAGTGGATGATGGTATCTATTCAAAACGCTTTCTAACATGTCACCAAAAACTGCTAAATGCTGCTAAATATTTCGCAAACTTGAGTGGAGACACTGACACATCCATACATGAATTCAACAGCTATGTCACTGAGGAGAAAGCTGTAATTATGGAATCATAGAAGTATCACTGACAGATGGAAGGGGGTTTTCTTGTTGCTACGCCTTACCCAGGGAATTATATGAAGAGTTCAGTAAGTTAGTATGACTGACAGGTGATCGGAGCATGCAATTCAAGCCATGATTCCTCAACTCTCAGGCACAGGGCTGGGGAGTAGCGGGGTGGGAGGCCAGGGCAACGAAAGCAGGATGTTTAATTTCAAACACTGATCTTTACAACGGAAGTCACTACATATTTGGAAATGTTTTAAAATGCTCATTATTTCTGCAAAGGAAACTAGAGAAAATCATGAGATAAACTAGTATGGCCGAGCACGAGTTAATAATTGTTTTCACTTATTAAACATTTTACTAGGTACCAGGCACTGTTTTGAGGCCTTCCCATATTTCACGTCATCTGAATAACCTCACAACCACTCTGTGATGTAGGTACTATTACTATTTTATAGATAATGAAACTGAGGCCCAGTGGGGTTGCCTAACCTGCTCGGGACCACACAGCTACTCAGTGATGGAGCTGGGATCAAACCCAGAAGTCACACTCCAGGTTAGTGGTTCTCAACAGGGAGTGTTCTGTTCCCCAGGTGCTATTCGGCAATGTCTGGAGATGTTTTTTGTTGTCACAACTGCAGCGAAGGTGCTGCTGGCATCTAGTGGGTAGAAATGCTGCAAAACTTCCTATAATGCAGAGGACAGCTCCACAACAAAGAATTATCAACAGTGCTAAGGCTGAGAAACCTTGCTCTAGAGCTAAAACTCTTAGCCACTGTTCTCAAAGTCTGAGAAACACCACCATTGACACAAGGACTAAAGGAGGAAAATTAAGTATAACGTGCCAGTAATAGGCAGTTATAAGTTATTATATAAAAGAAGGATATTTGTTTCCTGAGAAGGTTGTAGCAGATGACAACAAACTTGGTGGCTTCAAACGACAGAAATTTATTCCTTCATGGTTCTGGAGCCCAGCCATCCAAAGCCAGTATTCCTGTGCTGAAATCAACGTGTTGGCTGGGCCATACTCCCTCTGGAGGTGCTAGGGGAGACTCTGTCCCTTGCCTCTCCCAGCTGCTGCCTGCTACCAGCACTGGCACTCCTTGGTTGATGGTCATGTCATTTCAGTCTGCTTCCATCCTCACATCACCGTCTCCTCTCTGGGCCTCTATTTGTAATCCCCCTGCCTCTCTCCTATTAGGCTACTGTGATGACATTTAGGGCCCACCTAGATAATCCAGGATAATCTCCTCATCTCAAGATCCTTAATTTAATCACATCTGCAAAGCCTCTTCTTTTTCAGATAAAGTAATATTTATAGGTTGCAGGGATTAGGGCATGGATATCTTTGGAGGGCCATTTTTCAGCCTACTACAAGCAGATAGCACACTCCCATTATACCCATGGTGGAGCTTTAAGTCATGTGCCCAAGGACAAATGGCTAACAAGCAGTGGAGGTGGGATTTGAACCTCGCTCTGTCCATCTCTGAAGCTCAGTCTCTTATCTTTATGCCACGACACTTAGGAAAGCTGAAGAAAAGATTTTAAACTAGCAGGTCCCAACCACCAAGTGGGCACTAATAAAAGGAGACTAAAAATCGACATGTGCTCCAAGAATAACCAGTAAAAATCATGAAAGCACAAACTTCCATGATGTGAGGGTCTTGAGAATATTTGCATTAATTCATTATTTTCTTTACATAATTTAGTGATTTTTTTTTTTTGTGGTACGCGGGCCTCTCACTGTTGTGGCCTCTCCTGTTGAGGAGCACAGGCTCCAGATGCGCAGGCTCAGCGGCCATGGCTCACGGGCCCAGCCGCTCCGCGGCACGTGGGATCTTCCCAGACCGGGGCACGAACCCGTGTCCCCTGCATCGGCAGGCGGACTCTCAACCACTGCGCCACCAGGAAAGCCCCCAGTGATCATTTCTTATCCCCCTTGGAGGTATCTTACAGTACAAAGAGTTATGTGTAAGCCTTGCACAGATCAGCCTACAGCCTACTTCCTGAGTCTTACGTAATATGCTACAAATTACAGCTTTAACTGCACAGGTTCCTTCAGGATATGTACATTATAATGGACTAAAATCCCAAGCTTATGGTGAGAGGAAGTTATTGCCAATGGAGGGAAGGATATGGTGGGTCTACGTGTGGGTAGATATTGGAGTTTTCATAACCCCGCAAATTTTTTGATATTAAAAATACTGGATATGCAGCCATTCAAAGGAATGAAGTATGCATGGATGCTACAACATGGATGAACCTTAAAAACATGCTAAGTGAAAGAAGCCAGACACAAAAGGACACATATTGTATGATTCCATTTATATGAAACGTCCAGAATAGTTAAATCCATAGAAACAGCAGATTACTGGTTGCCTAGGGCTACAGGGAATGGAGAATGGGAAGTAACTGCTTAGTGGCATGAGGTTTTATTTTAAAGTGATGAAAATGTTTCAGAATTAGATAGAGGTGGCGGTTGCCTCCGTTTTTCACTTTAACATGGTTAATTTTATGTCGTGCGAATTTCACCTCAATATGAACAAAGACAAAGAAACGGAGACCTCTATGCTAAGCAAACTCTGGGATAGACAACCCATTTCTTTATGATAGATACAGTGTTAAACCATAATCTGGTTCAATTCCTAGAGTAGTGGCACATAGCCAAGAAACTATGATTTATTTTATACGTCCCTGGACAGAATCTGTCCTCTACTATTCTACTTTTTGAAGTTTGAAAAGAAGTGTTAAAGAAATGGAGGCCATAAAAATTTTAAATTCACTTTTTAATTTTTACTACTAATGTAAGACATACTTGGTGTAGAAACTAATTATGCCAAATTTGTAGTAAAGTGATACCTAGGATAAAAACCTTACCTCCCACTCTCCTAAAATAAGTTGCCTACTTGGATTTTCCTATAAAAAAGCCAAATGAGATAACAAAATGAAAATGCTCTACTAACTCTGAAGCACCTCTCAAATGTAAGGCATTTATTGTTAGTACACATAATGATAATCATCAAAAAGACAGCAGCAAGTAAAACACTGCCATGTTGCAGTGAGCACTTTAAAATGACAAGGCAGGGCTTCCCTGGTGGCGCCGTGGGTGAGAGTCCGCCTGCCGATGCGGGGGATGCGGGTTCGTGCCCCGGTCTGGGAAGATCCCACATGCCGCGGAGCGGCTGGGCCTGCGCGTCCGGAGCCTGTGCTCAGCAACTGGGAGAGGCCACAACAGTGAGAGGCCCCGCCTACCGCAAAAAGAAAAAAAATGACAAGGCAGTAATAACTAACCAAAGAAATTGATGGTCTATTACTGCACAATCAACAGACAGTAATTAAGCAAACGTCAACAGCTGCAGTTTCGATGTGATAATAACCAGATAGGACAGACCAGAAGAATGTGCACTTATGAGATAAGCTTCCCTCCTCCTGAGTGAGCACCTCAAGGCTGTCGCCTCAGGGAGCCTGGACTGCCCCAGGGGCCCTGTGCCAGTAAAACATTCAAGAATGTAAAGTTCTCTGACTGTGGCCAGGGTCAGGGCAGTCTGGTGAGCAGCTGGGAGAGAATGAAAGCTAAGGCAATTGCCCAGCCTACCCCAGTCCAAGCCCAACACCTTCCTTCAGAATCCAGCTGTTACTGTTCCCTCAGGAAGCAGGCCCAGGAGCCTCCAACTATGTGGGCTGAGCACAGGGAGGGGACATGCCACCTGCAAACGCACCACTTTCCTAGGGATGACTCTTAGAGATTCTCTTGCTTCGCACCATGCACAATAGACTCTGGGCGGGGAACTAGTCTTTGCATTCCAAACGGCAGCTGGGCTGCTGTCACCTTTGTGTGATTTGGAAGTGGTAAACCAGGCCACAGCCTTGCTGCAAGGCCAGAGGACAGCTGTGACGACAGGGAAAAGCCCAGGAGAGAGCTGGCAGTGCTGATCTCTGGGCCACACTGGCCAGTAACCCCTTCCATGATCTCACCCCTAAGTCCTCCTCCTGTTGTTGTGGTTACCTGTAAAATGGGGCGGTGGCCCTGCCAGCCTCAAACTAAGTTCCTGTTAGAAAACAGTGAGAAAAGGGACTTCCCTGGTGGCGCAGTGGTTGAGAGTCTGCCTGCCAACGCCGGGGACACGGGTTCGATCCCTGGTCCGGGAAGATGCCATGTGCTGTGGAGCAGCCAAGACCGTGCACCACAACTACTGAGCCCATGTGCCACAACTACTGAGCCCACATGCCACAACTACTGAAGTCCTCACGCCTAGAGCCCGTGCTCCGCAACAAGAGAAGCCGGTGCGATGAGAAGCCCGCGCGCCACAACAAAGAGTAGCCCCGCTCGCGGCAACTGGAGAAAGCCTGCACGCAGCAACGAAGACCCAACACAGCCAAAAATAAATAAAAATTAAATTAAATTTTTAAAAAAAGAGAAAAAAAGTGGGAGTGACGGGGGGAAAGGGACAATAATGAAAAGTACACCAAAAGTTAAGCCATCAGCACTTCCTAAACCCCACAGGTGTATCCCATGCAACCAAGCCCCCAGATGTTAATAGTTCACACAAAAGAAGAGATGCATTTGGGAAATGATGGCTTTAGTTGACTTGGTTATTCATGCCTTCACTCATTTATTCAACAAATATTTAGTGAGCACCAGTTAGGTATATATTACTGAATAAAACAGGTATGAACTTTTCCTTTGTAGGGCTTCCAATTTGATGGGACAGAAAGATACTAAATATGTGTTGTGAAGGAAATAAAGAGAATGCAGTGGCAGAAAATTAGGGGGAAATCTAAGTAGCCGCTGCACGCTGCAACTAGAGAAAGCCCGCGTGCAGCAACGAAGACCCAATGCAGCCAAAAATAAAATAAATTAAAAAAAAACTTTAAATAAATGTCTTAGAAAATCCTTTCGTTGTGCCAAACAGCTACCAAGAAAAGAGGCGGGGGAGGGAAAAGAAGAAAGAGAGAATGGGGAGATGGGGAGGGAGAAAAAGAGAGAGAGAGAGAACCAGGCAGAGCTGATCTCCTCTGCACTGAGAATCTATTACAGACATTTTGATAAACTAGAATGTAAAGGCACAAGCTGGGAAGAACACTGAACTATGTGTCTGAAGAATTTGTTGTATGCAATAACCTACTCGTCCATGTACTGTTACTTCTCTTCAGTAAAAAGTACTGAGAGAAAAAAAAGAGAGAGGAAGAAACTAGGGCAAAATCGGGGGTATGGTAAGCACGGCCTCCCAGAAGAGTATTACAGGATATCAAAATGGACATGGCAACCACTAAGACTAGATATCAGATTCCAAAGTTAAGTGCCAGGCCTGGATGCAATTCTTCAAAGGACAATGGTCCCAAACTATTTTCACTGACCTTCAGCTCCTCGCCCACAGTGAGGGTGCAGATGGGCCAGCCTGTTGGTAGCTAAAAGGAGGGAATGATTGAAGCAAGCTGGCTGTAGCTCTGGTCATAGGGTAAAAGATTCCGGAAGAGGCAGAAGTACCAGCCCTCCCCTGCTAGCCTAGTGAGGGGCCTAGGAGAGCAGGAGACTCCTGCAAAGTGGGAGACACGGTAACGCTGTTGATGACTTCTACTTAAGAAATTTAAAGGACTAGAAGCAGGCTGGCTAGATGCTGATGGACAAGCCAGAGGAAACAACAGTTGCCCTGGGACTGGCTTGCTCCCCCCAAGTTTGCGGGAGCAAAGATGTATGAGTCTTTCCCAAAGACCACACATGGACCACACCCTGAGCACATGTATGGGGCTATCTCAGGCTCTGCCCAACAAGGGCCACCTCTTGTACAACAATGGAACCCAGTAGACAGGAGTCCACATGGACCAGGGGGCTTTCCAGAGTCTATTAAAGGACAGAGTGCAACAGTCACACCAAAGAAACTGGAGGTAAGAGGTCTCCAGAGACAAGGTAAGAGGATATCTCTGAGGAACCACAAAAGGGTCCCACCAGAGAAAGAACCGATTCTAGACACTTAAAACACACAAGCGGCTCACCTGTGATTCTGCCTGCCAATCAAACTTTTCCTGAGCCCCTTCTTGTCCCCCTCACCCCTGCCCAAGCCAGAAGCAATAGCTACTGAGTAAGCAAGAGGGAAAGCATCCAACCCCAGCCCCTTCTCGCTGCAACAGGCCCTCCCTGGAAAAAGGGGAGCAGGCTAAGTAGGAATGAAGTTGGAAGTTGGGAGCTCTGACTATGAGATGACACAAGACATTTTCAGTATTTGGCACATTAAACTGGGACTTTTTATTATGTAAGACGAATCAGAATAGTCATGGGATATGTTTTCATCCAGAAACAGGGGAAATGCTTTCCACTGAATAAATTTTAATGAGAGAGTGGGAAACTAGATAAAGTTGGTTTTTGACAACTAGATAAAGTTGGCTCTCTCCCTCCCCCCTTCCCCATTCTCTCCCACAAAATCTACTTGGAGGCACTTTATACACGGAACGATTTGTGGCAGCACATCTCATGGAAAGTGTACTTTCCAGAAATGAGGTCCACTGTGTCCCAACTTGAACATGAAGATCCCTGTGGGTTTTGGGTTCCCCTTGTAACACCCTCCAGCCTTGGGAGGGCCATGCAGAGTCTGCAGCAGCTGAATCTACTGACCTGTTGCGCACAGCAGAGTTCTTGTCCCCAGCACCCTCCTGCTCCTCCAGAAATACACAGACGGTCCAGGAGGGGATCCTGCCACTGGGAGCCACCACCATGCTCAGCTCTGATCTGTGTGAAATAGTCTCTGACTGAGTTCCCAACTTGGAGCCTCACCAGTCTTCTCCTTAGACATCACTCTAATAGGATTCCTTCCACTGAGACCCAGCTGAGAAGCCCAGAACCTCAACTCACACCCAGCGGTAAACCCAAGGGTATCAATCCCAAAATGGCGGACTCTCTAACTCCCTCCATTCAGTTTCCCTTTGTCTTATGGGTCATGAGAAGCATATCTTAGGATGCAGAGCAGTAAAACATGAAACAGAACTCATCTTCAATAAACTGACACTTTGGGGCTTCCCTGGTGACGCAGTGGTTGAGAGTCCGCCTGCCGATGCAGGGGACGCGGGCTCGTGCCCCGGTCCGGGAAGATCCCATGTGCCGTGGAGCGGCTGGGCCCGTGAGCCACGGCCGCTGAGCCTGCGCATCCGGAGCCTGTGCTCCGCAACGGGAGAGGCCACAACAGTGAGAGGCCCACGTACCGCAAATAAATAAATAAATAAATAAATAAATAGATAGATAAAAAAACTGACACTTTGGTCAAGCAAATGTGCAAAATCAACAGTTTCAGCATCATTATATGTGAGTTGGTTTTAGAGAATCGACACATACTGGACTAGTCTTTATGTTACTGGAAATATTGGTACCAAATACATGCTATACAAGATATATATGCTCTACTTTGATGAGAGTTCATTTAAAATCAAGATAATTTTAAAAGGTATTTCTGGGCCTGCGTTTGCTAAGTTTTGAGCTCCATGAAGGCAGAGACTGTGTCTCATCTGTTTTGCGTCGTTTGGGGCCTAGCATGGAATCTGGTACCTAAGAGGGTTCAATAAAGTCCTACAGCTGATAAGTGAATGAACAAACAAATGAATATCTTGGCTTACATTTCAAGCTAGATTTATGTGAATACTGTAATTGAATATGTTTTAAAAAAGGGAGAAACCTGCTCTCCATCATTTCTGACTACACCATTCTACTCTCTACCAATTTTAGTGTATTAATCTTATAACTGGATACTTTAGTGTTACTTTGTATAAAAGATTTTTCTAAGGCTACTCTTTCAACAGGCCCCTGAGACCAGGTCAACTGTCCATTCACCCCCACTAAGCAACAGCAAAGATCCATCATGGTACGTGACTCCGTCTAAGGGAATCCATGTTTTGGGTCTCTCAAAGGGAATAACACTGCTTTAAAATAGATACACTGAAAAGAATTGACTTTCACCTCTCTTGTGGAAGGACCTTTGGGGGCAAAGCAGAAAGAGGAAAGGTTCACTAGCAGATGGTTAGGAGGCATCAGGCAACGAAGAAGAAAGCTCACAAGATTTGGAGTTGGGACAGGTCTGCAGCCCGTCATGTCTTGGTTCTGCTGGGCCTCAGCTTCCTCATCTGTAAAATAGAGATCATAACGCCTACCTCAAAAAACCACTGTGCAGAGAACGAGGGAATGTACGGAGGCTCTGATTATAGTATCTGACACATCATATGGGCTCAAACAGCAGTTTTATTACCATTATCTACACATAAAGAGAATTACATACACCTACCTGCATCTAAAGATGATATTATACATAAGTGGTCCACAACTCTTAAAGGAGCTGAGATCTAAGACTCAGCTGTTTGGAACTTGGAATGCATTTTCCCATAGGAACAATGCTATAAATCGTAGAGTTTCAGAACTAGAAGGTGCCTCAAAGCTCATCTAGTGATGTAATAAAACTTCCCACTGAATGGAGTATTTCCTAATGTACGCTCCCTGGGGTTTAAGTTTCAGGTAAGTCACTCAAAACCAACATGACCTATAATGTAGTTGAAATACTACACGTCAGCAAAAAAAAATAGTAGAAAATGATTTTTAAATGTTGACCAGTTCATCTTCACATGATCTTCTAACCTTAGCTAAGATTAGCTTTCCACTTGTAAATTCATTGATGTAGAAAGTGGGGAGACAATTTCTTCTTTCTTATAACCTACCCTGCCCCTCCCCACATCCAACAACTTCCAGTTAACATGAGATAGGAACTTTACCTGCAGCGTGAACAAAATGTAGCAGGCCCACAGGGGAGACAGAGAGAACTGGGGGAGGGGGTGTGTCAAAGGGGACGAGGTGTGGGTGTGGAGCAGGGCACAGGAAGAAAGGCCTTGGTTACCAACTTCACCTCCTTTCTCACTTTTCCCAGCGTCAGCCCTGTTTCACCTGGTTGTGCACAAATTAAAACAATTTGTGGAGGTCATTTGAGACCCCGATGGGTCACCATGCATACGCAATTTTGTAGGGGTTATCTGTCAGCCTCAGTCTGACCCCTGGCCGTGCCCACTCTGACTTCATGCAATGGGCAGCAAAAAGGCACAGAGTGCTCTGGGGTATTCCGCCCTGCTTGTCTTTGGAGTGGCAGAGGCTGGCTGTTTGGACTTACAGTATGTTCACGGGCTAAGTGAGTGTATGCAGCTTGGCCAGTTCCTATAATGTTGTCTCTAATATGGAAAAGTCAAAAGAAACTGCAGAAATGATCAAGGGAATCTGGTTTTGCATAAAACTCTGAGCACTACTGGGATGACATGGGACCATACTTATGATACAATGTTAGATGAAACAGAAGTCATTTCATGAAAATGTATATACGGTATGATTTCAATTTTGAAATACATGTACACGCTATGTTTTATACATCCTTACATATCTGTTTAGAAAAAAGACTAGAAGGAAAAAGACTCCAAAACATGAACAATTATTTTGTCTGTGTTATGGAAATACAGGGTGTGTTTGTGTGTATGTGTGTGTGTGTTGGTTTATAATTTTCTGTATTTCCCAAGTTTGGTTAAATGAATAAGTAACTATATTAAAAGGGGTAAAATGGAATTTAGAAACTCAAATGAGAGATTTTCAAGCAAAAAGGATTCTTAGAAATGACCTAATCCAACACTTCCTCCAACCCCTCTTAATTTTATAGGGAAAACACCTCTGGCCCCTCAGGTGACTTATGAGCCTGATGTCTTCCAACTAATGGAGAACTAGCCAAACTGTGGCTTGAACTCAGATCTTGTGACATGTATGGTCTGTGCCACTCCCATGGCATCACGGTGTCCTGGAGTCAGGGACTAATGAACTTCAGAAGGAAATACTCCATAAGGAAGGAGAAAGTCTTACTGTGCACACCTATACTTCTCACTAAATAAATATTTGCCTAGAGTCATATCATAGTTTTATGACATGCAAACAACTCAGTTGCTAAAGGAGCTCTGGTGACTTCGTCAGAGCTACTGAACCAGAGTTCTGGTTACATTTTTTACTCCTGCATTGCATAGAAACCCACCTTCAGAGACTTTCAGGATGAACAAAATCAGAAGGCGCCTCTGTCCACAGGCTAGGCATCTCTGTGACGATGGGGGAAGAAGTGGCTTATTTTCCATCTTCCACTGTTGCTAACATCACATACAACAGTCACTTAACTTCCATTCCACCATATCATGCTGTATTAGAACTACTTAACATTTATCCAGCCCCAAAACACGCAGAAAAAGCAGACAGACTGAAAACCTTCTTTAGAAGCTCTCACATCCTAAAGGCTTTAAGTACTTCCTATTTATAAACATGAAACCTAGTTAGGAACAAAGCATCACCTAAATCTGACAAAAAGATCAGTTTCAAGCTCTTTCATTTCTTAAGGGAGAAAATTCAGACATCTGATGCAAACACAAGTACAGAGCAGCCATGGGCCACACAGAAGTGTCTTCCTATTTTGCTCTGCTTATCTTGAGCTGGTGGGGCTGGGAAAGCTTTTTCAGCAAGCGGTGGGGAGGTGGCCTCCAAGGACACAGTAGCAGAGGACGGGCCACAGGTGGCAAGTCAAAGAACTGTTTTTCAGGTAAGCAAAGACTCTAACCCTGGTCACAGGCACAGCAGCTAGCTTGTTTCCTGCCCAGTGTGCTAACCAGAAACATAATAGGCAACCCAAGATATACTTATGCTGGGCAGAGAGCATGCAGGAGTCTGGACAATACAGCAGTTGCCTGAGTTAAGCAGTAATTAACTTAGACTTAGAATCTGAAGTTAGCTGCGCACGTCATGCGAAATAAGGCAAAGCTTACAGCATGCACAGGCATAGCAGAGCAGGAAGGACCTAACACGGGCTGCGAAAATGTGAAATTGCTGACACTGGAAGAATTTATGATATAAGACTCCAAGGAGAAATTTAGGTAAGAGCAGGCTGAAAAGTACTGCAACCTGAGATATTTCAGGTTGCAAAACATTCCTCCTACCAAACTTATTTCGGTATTGAGGGAAGCCCTAGAAGGAGACTGAATTTTATATGTTTAACTATAAATGCCAAATTCTTAAATATCTGTAAGTTTTAAGGAAAGAATGTAATGTGCTGAAGTGATCTCTCTTCTTTATTTCGTCAGTCAAAAGCACTTAAAATGCAACAAGGATCCTACCAATGTACCTCTCAATCAGACTCTCATCTCTGAGAATTCAGAATTTAAATGAACCTATCCAGGAAACAGACCCACGGATATCGAGAACAGACTTGTGGTTGCCAAGAGGGAGGGGGCTGGGGGAGGGATGGACTGGGAGTTTGGGATTAGCAGGCACAAACTATTATATACAGAACGGATAAACAACAAGGTCCTACTGTATAGCACAGGGAACTATATTCGGTATCCTGTGATAAACCATCATGGAAAAGAATATTAAAAAGTGTATATATATATCTGAATCACTTTGCTGTAAAGCAAAAGTAACACAACGTAAATCAACCATACTTCAATTAAAAAAATAAAATAAAAAGAATCAACTCTGAGAATTTAATCTAAGTCAATAAGACAAAAGGAGCAAAAGGCTAGGTTGTATGAAGGTGCATAATACATTGTACTCTATAAAAGCAAAAGTAAAAACACTAGATCTTACTTGGTGACTAATGGTAGGGGAAAATTAGACAAGAATAAATTAAGGCACATGAAATATTCTCAACCCCTTTAGAAATGATAACATGAAGATACAAATGAGAACCAATATGAAGTTTAAAAGTTCAAAATTAAACATTCATTATGGCTACAACTAAATCAAAATAATGGTGCTGGGAAGATAGCTAGGAGAAGAGTCAAGGACCAGGAGCCAGTGGTCGCCAGGATGGTCCAGGGTAGACTGATGGAGGATGGAGATGCTGAAGGCAAGTGCCCTTGGGTAAAGCCATGGAGAACTTTTTGGGGTGGTGAAGGAGAGGCTCCAGGCTCATCCAGAAATCCCAAAGGTGGGCCTGAGCCCTAAACAAAAAAAGATGTTGGTCTTCCTAAGATCAAAGGGGGCCCAAGTACAGTGCTTCATTACCCTTGGATTAAAGGGTTGAAAAAAGGATGGGCTAACAGAACCTTGAAGGAGGGAGACCTGAAGAAACCTGCAGATTAAAAGAAAATGGAGCCCCTTTCAGAGAGGGCCTGAAAGGGTCTGTTTAATCCAGAAAAGTCTGGAAGGTTCCATTTAGTCTAGAAATTTGGCCAAACTTACCAAGGAACATGAGGATGAACTTGTAACAGCCTGATGGAACCTGAGAGCGGGAATGGGGCAAAGCAATTAGCTTCACCCCACCCTTTGCCATCCCCAACTTTCAGATAAGAAAACTCAGACCCAGAAAGGTGATGTCAACTGCTCGCCCAAGATGCCAACTAGTTCATGGCAGTGCCAGGGTTAGCACCCAGATATTTTCCTCTCATTCCAGCAATTTCTATATTATACCTTGCTCTCATATCAACCATATATAGGTGGACCCACCATTCTGCCATCATACATGAAATAAAATAATAATTTTCACCATACAAGTACTACTGCTTTCATTTTTAATTGGGGGAAATTCAAGAAAGCCAAAGAAGGAGGAAAATGAACTGCAATTTCAATTCTAAAAACCTCAGTTTTTAAAAATTCTCATCACTTCTATTAAATTTATCTAGTTGGTGTATTTTCATCATTGGTGGGTATGTATTGCATAGTGTGAATCCTTATTCTATAGGTTTAGCTAAGCCATTGAACTCCGCATCATCAATCACATAAAATATATGACTTTTTAGATTTCTATCCAAATCCTAAGGAGCTTCCTTAAGTTGGGGCCAAAGGAAAACTTGAAGTTCTGACACTAGAAACTTCTTTCCAGGCCGACACTCGGTCATTAATTATGCTATGGCATATGAACAGAATCAACTGTGAATGTAATTAGTCCATCATCCTCCAACTTTTCTCTATTAAGTGCATAAGGAGACCTGTGGGAGATTTTTATCAGATGCTTCAATGTCTATGACATTTTCTTACTCTACCAATCTAAAACCCTTATCTTAAAAAAATGCGATAAATCGGTCACTACACATTAGTAAAATTATACTGGTTCCTAGGGATCAATGCAGTGTCTTCTACGGGCTCATAAATCATTTGTACGATAATAATGCAGAATTTTTGCAAGGGAGCTTTTCCGCATTAACAGCTTTAGGAATTCGACTTTTTCAAAAGCTGTACAGAACATTTGCATGTCTCTGGTCTTCTGGAACCTCTCCCACTCTCCAAGATTTACTCAACAATCACTGGCAGTGACGCAGAGATGCTATCTGCTAACTCTTTCAACACCCTGAGACACAATCTAGTGGGCCCTAGAGATGTGAACTCATTCAACTTACCTAGATGATCTTTCACTGTCTTCTAAAATCCCTCTTAATTCTGTTCCATTTTGAAGATCATTCTCTTCGATGGAGAAGTGAAAGCAAGATAGTTCTGTATATGTCATCTATTGATACCCGCCTTCCACACTTACTTAAGCAAGAGTCCGCCTCTGTCTCTATTCTTCTAGCTCCATATACAACTAAAGAGCAAAGCAAACTAAGATACTATTCTCAAAATACAAATGACCCACCACACACCTTACACACTTGGACACACACGCACGTGCACCAAAAATGTGCAAACCAGCCAGTCAAGAAATTAAATGAACACAACAATGAAATGTCATTTTATAACAAACCATAGGCACATACCTTTTAAGGGATCAAAGTAATGTTCATGAGGTTGTAGGGGAATGGACATACTTATATTTACCAGAAATGTACTTGTATTTGGAGAGCAAATACGAGATGTTCATGCCCTTTGCTCCAGGAACCCTACACTTGTACGTTTATCTTAAGGGACACATTGCAGAAAGAAAAGAAGTATACAAAAATATGTCTTTAGGCATCTCGTAATAGCCCAAAGTGGATACAGTCTAAGTGTCCAACGACGGCAATGGCTATGAACCACAAAATACCAACTGCGGTAGGCCAAATAATGCCCCTGCCCCACAACAAAGACAGCTACCCCCAATCCCAGAACCTCTGAATATGCTACCTTACATAGTAAAAGGAACTCTCCAGATGTGAATAAATTAAGAATTTCTAGAGGGGGAGATTATCCTGAATTATACAGGTGAGCCCGATGTAATCATGTGTCCACTTTAGAGGCAGGCAGGAGGGTCGAAGTCAGAAAAGGAGATGTGATGACAGGAGCAGAGGTGAGAGACAGAGAGACTGAAGTGGGGAGGAGGGAGGCGAGAGATGCGGAGATGCTACGCTACTGGCTTTAAAGATAGAGGAAGGGGGGAATTCCCTGGGGGTCCAGTGGTTAAGACTCTGCGCTTCCACTGCGGGGGGCACCGGTTTGATCCCTGGTCAGGGAAGTAAGATCCCGCATGCCACAGGACGCAGCCAAAAATTTTTTAAAAATTAAAAATAAAAAAGACAGAGGAAGGGGCCATGAGTCACAGTGTACAGGTGCCTCTCGAAGCTGGAAAAAGCAAGATATTCTCCCCTAGAGCCTCCAGAAGGAACACAGCCCTGCCGACACCTCAATTTCAGGAATTCTAGCCCCTAATCATGGCCCGGATTGTAACTCAAAGTATAACAAATACGAGTCCATAGTGATATAAATAAATGATTGAATAAATAAACAAACGGAGAACAGACAAATCTCTCACGCAGAAAAATTCCACATAATTTTTATAGGGACACCTCCTTAAAAGAAGAGAAACGTTAACTCCCCACTCTTTAAGTGTGGGCTGCAAATAGTGACTTCCTTCCAAACAGTAATTCTCAAAATTGTCAAGATCATCAAAAACAAGAAAAATCTGAGAAACGGTCACAACCAATAGGAGCCTAGAGAGACGTGACAACTAGATGTAATGTGCTGTCCCAGACGAGATGAACAAAAAAACAGCAGGGAAAAACAGTACATCTGAATAAAGTATGGACGTCAGTTAATAATTATGTATCAGCATTGGTTCATGAATTGGGACAAACGTACCATACTCATGAAAGACAATGACAGGGAAAACTCTGTGTGAAGTATACAAGAATCCTCTATACTATCTTCTGGAGAGTTCTCTACATCTCAAAATGTGCTAAAAATAATTTCAAGAGATCATAATCACTGTCTTCAAAGGCTCCTCCATCTTCCACCTCATAAAGTGATTCTGCCTTAGCGGTTAATGTTAAGTCTAATATAACAACTTCCTTTGTTTTATTCTGAGACATGACCCAAAAAAGGTCACAAGGTATTCGATTTTTTTTAGCCCAATTATCCAGCCCGCAGAAGCTGAGATAGCCATCTCCTACTGCCTCTTCCAGTTTTGCAGTTTGTGTCAACAACGTATCCTCAGCTTCAGTCTCCATCTGTCTGGTTAGCAGAATGTCCACACAACAGTCAAACTGATGCTTTGGTTTTTTTCCTTTTAACTTCACCAAACGCTCTGCAGAATGGCTCCTCCATCAGACTGCAGGTTTACAGATAAGCGTGTTCCTCCCTCTTTATCAATCCTGTTTCTCCTCTTCTCTTCCGTGGATGGGAGAGACAAGTCCATTCCTGTGAGTCTCAGGACCACTTGGGCAGGAAGCCCTGTGGGCAAACATCAACCCCCATGTTAAAGAAAAGAAGTATGGGGGAAAGGAGTAGGACCTGCCATATCGGGTCCACTTGGCACATTCTGGACCACCTGCCTGCTAACACCAGCCCTCACTGGCTAAAAGTCCTTAACCAAGCAGTAGAGACATGCTGGGTGCAGCTTTGAGCCTTTGTTCTTGTTGTCCTTCCCTCCCATGTAGGCCATTTCCCTATTCTCTTGTTTCTTCCAGCTTCATTAATCTTGTGTGCCTCCCACACAGGAGTGATCTTCCCCTTCTCTGAACTCTCCTAAACCCCACCTTACTCACTTTGCATTCTTAGCACCGCTGGTTTCATGAGCATTCTCTCCTCAACTACACTGCAAGCTCCTCACTGGGGAGAACTCCTCTATCTACTTTTCTGTATACGCTTTGTGCACGGATCATTCAAATTGCCCAGTAAACATCAGCAAATATTTGAAAGCTTGCCACTGAGTGTTTAATCTGCCAACAATGAGGTAGGCACATAATTACCTCCACTTTAGAGCTGCAAATGCTGAGGAATAAAGGAGCTGAGTGACTTCACTAGGGTTACATGCAAGTTGCAGAGCCTGAATACGAACCCAAATTCAAGCTCTTAATCACCTCAGTACATCCACTGCCTCCTAATACACACTTACTAGTTAACTGATCTTTTACAGAGTCTAGGTATTTTAGTAAGTGGTGATCCCAGAAGGAAAATTTAAAATCTTGGTCTGATGGCCAAAAAGCACATGAAAAGAGGCTCAGCATCACTAATTATTAGAGAAATGCAAATCAAAACTACAATGAGGTATCACCTCACACCCGTTAGAATGGCGATCATCAGAAAACCTACAAACAATAAATGTTGGAGAGGGTGTGGAGAAAAGGGAACACTCTTGCACTGTCGGTGGGAATGTAAATTGATATAGACACTATGGAGAACAGTATGGAGGTACCTTAAAAAACTAAAAATAGAACTACCATACGACCTAGCAATCCCACTACTGGGCATATACCCAGAGAAAACCATAATTCAAAAAGACACATGCACCACAATGTTCATTGCAGCGCTATTTACAATAGCCAGAAGATGGAAGCAACCTAAATGTCCATCAATAGAGGAATGGATAAAAAAGATGTGGTACATATATACACTGGAATATTACTCAGCCATAAAAAAGAATAAAATAATGCCATTTGCAGCAACATGATGGACCTAGAAATTGTCATACTTAGTGAAGTTGCACACAGAAAGACAAATATGATATCATTTATATGTGGAATTTTTAAAAAAGGGTACAAATGAACTTATTTACAAAACAGCAGTAGAGTCACAGATTTAGAAAACAAACTTATAGTTACCGGGGGATAAGGAGGGGGAGGGTAAATCAGGAGGTTGGGACTGACATATACCCATTATTGTATATAAAATAGATAACTAGGGCTTCCCTGGTGGCGCAGTGTTTAACAATCTGCCTGCCAGTGCAGGGGACAGGGGTTCAAGCCCTCGTCCAGAAAGATACCACATGACGCGGAGCAACTAAGCCCCTGCGCCACAACTACTGAGCCTGCACTCTAGAGCCCGCGAGTCACAACTACTGAGCCCGCGTGCCACAAGTACTGAAGCCCACGCGCCTAGAGCCCGTGCTCCGCAACAAGAGAAGCCACCACAATGAGAAGCCCGCTCACTGCAACGAAGAGTGGCCTCCACTCGCCGCAACTAGAGAAAGCCCACGCGCAGCAATGAAGACCAAATGCAGCCAAAAATAAAATGACTAAAAAAAAAAAAACTGATAAGAACCTGCTGTATAGCACAGGGAATTCTACTCAATACTCTGTAATGGCCTATATGGGAAAAGAATCTTAAAAAGAAAAAAACAGTGGATATATGTATAACTGGTTCACTCTGCTGTACAACTGAAACTATACAACACTGTAAATCAACTATACTCCGATAAGAATTTTTTAAAAAAACCAAAAAAACCCTTGGTCTGTGGACCTCAAATGGACTGAGAATATTTTTATTCAATTGTCCCTCCCCGCAAAAAACCTAAAAATCACAGAGTTTGTTTATAGCACAGACAATAGGACTCATGG
The DNA here is from genome assembly GCF_003676395.1 of Aethalodelphis obliquidens. Lineage (NCBI taxonomy): Eukaryota > Metazoa > Chordata > Mammalia > Artiodactyla > Delphinidae > Aethalodelphis > Aethalodelphis obliquidens. Next base: position 50,270,897 of record NW_020837951.1, read on the forward strand.
GAGACAGTACTGTAAAACAAGTCTTTAGGAAATAGTGTGTTATATGTGCAATTATTTGCGCAAATGTCTCTCCATGGATTTATTTTAGTAATTCCATTGTATATAGCCTGACTTTGTGCATCACCAAAATCCTTATTTGCATTTTGACTGAAAAATAAATCATTTTCAGGGGCTGCCTGGGGCTGAATGGGAAAGGGTGAATTGGCTGCAAAAGGGGTACCGGATAACTTTTGGGGTGACAGAAATGTTCTAAAACTGGATGGTAATGATGGTTGCACCACTGTATAAATTTACTAAAAGTCTTCCGAATACATACTTAAAATAGGTAAAATTTTGGCATATAAAGTCTACCTCAATAAAGCTGTATCATAAACCAATTCTTTAGCAAGCACTGTGGCTAGCCATCATTCTTCACACATGAACCAGTCGGAGGGCTGATGGACACAGAATGAACCAACAGAGGAAAACAAAATATGCAAGTCTGGACAGTTGGGACTGCAGTGCCAGGCTGGCTCATACACTTGGAGGAAACTGGGCAGAGGCAAGGCACCCTGCTAGAGGAGCAACCAGCACCCAGCACCATCCCACATGGGCACGGACAACACAGCGAGGTCCTCTTCAGCCATCTGCTTCTCATTTCCCCCTGGCAACTTTGTGGTTGGATGATCAGCTTCTTAGAAGAGTTCTAAAAATAAGTTTACCACCAACTCAATTACACAAGTACATGAGTATTTACAGTCACCTTGTAGCCCATGGCTAAATTAAACCACTGTCCTTTCTACGAGAGGAAGACGGTGCTGAACGCCTCAGCAGGTGCAAAGCGTCAAAACTGGTATAAGCTCCAATTTTTTCATCATCATCATCACTAGCAGCACCACCAGATGATGAGCTTTTAAAGGTTGCCTGGGGCTTCCCTGGTGGCGCAGTGGTTGAGTCTGCCTGCCGATGCAGGGGACACGGGTTCGTGCCCCGGTCCGGGAAGATCCCACATGCCGCGGAGAGGCTGGGCCCGTGAGCCATGGCCGCTGGGCCTGCGCGTCTGGAGCCTGTGCTCCACAACGGGAGAGGCCACAACAGTGAGAGGCCCGCGTACCGCAAAAAAAAAAAAAAAAGAATCACCAGGCTTTGCCTAAGGGACAGGCAGACCTCTCTGCTCTGCCCAGTTCCTGCCATCACTCTCATGCCAGCTGCTACTGAACTCTAAGCCTCGCAGAAAGCTTTGCCCAGGGAAAAACACTGTCCTTCCTCCATCTCTTAGACGTGTTAATTACTCATCTTTTGGGCCCCACCAGCTTCTGTTTACCAGACCCACATGTCTGGTTTAGCTATCAGATTTGGGACCAGTGCCTCCTCTAATGATGTCCCTTTGCAAACAGTACATAGCTATAGTTCTGAGTTTCCAAAAAAAATCTGAATGAAGACTAAAACATACCGTAGCTGATTCCTAAACAGACGAAAGGGAAAATGCTAGCAGAGGATTAAGTTAGAAATGGTGAGGGAATGAATTTCCTTTGAATCCCAAATACGCCAAAACCCAAACGAATACAGAGTTTCGGATACTCCTTGAACAGCCCTATTAAGCAAAAGTTATCCATGTAATTCATTCTGTCAGCAAGACTTTGGGATAAAGGGAATTGCTTTGGACAAGTTTTATTAAAAAAATAAACAAGAGATCTTTCTGCCTTCAGGGAACTTTCAATTCAGCAGGGAAGACAAGACACGCCTGCAAACAACTGAAAATACACACTGAAAGGCGGTAAGTCCCGTCAGAGAAGTACAAATAAAATGCTTATCTCCTCCACCTCCCTATTTACTCCAGTGTCACAAAGGTTTCAGGAGCTTCACGAAGGATTCTACCTTGGGACTAGTTGACAGCAGCCCCTGGAAGAGGAAGAGGAATAGAATGAGCTCCCTTCCCAGCCTCCTCTCATCCACATAACAAAAAGGAGTGCAATTTGCTTAATACGAAATACTGCCTGAAATACAGTGAAAAACAGGCAATTCTGAAAAGCAAAGAGCATAATTCTAGCATTATGTGTGACTCTCTCAGAGTAATTTCATAGCTGTGTTCGCCCTCAGCACCAGCCTATCTTCAAACCTGAAGAGAAACAGCATCACACGCTACAAACTCCAAGGCTTACTTTGGAAACTGGAGGCTGGTTTTTACCCTAGCTCAAGCCACATTCAGCACTTTCGCCACTCTTCTTGGACCTCTCACTGTTGTAGCCTCTCCCGCTGCGGAGCACAGGCTCTGGACGCGCAGGCTCAGCGGCCATGGCTCACGGGACCAGCCTCTCCGCGGCATGTGGGATCTTCCCGGACCGGGGCACGAACCCGTGTCCCCTGCATCGGCAGGCGGACTCTCAACCACTGCGCCACCAGGGAAGCCCCTGCCACTCTTCTTTTAATTGCATTATCTTCCCCTAATTAAGGGTATCTGCCTGGCTCCCCTATCTATTGTAAATTCCTTGAGGGCAAGGACCACTCATCCGTTTTTGCTATTGCCTCCTTACCCCACTCCCTCGCTCTAAATGCTACCCCTTTTGTCCTCAGCACCTTACAAAAAGCTTTGCACATAAAAAGTGAAAGGAACTCACATTTACTTCGTTCCTACTACCCGCATTCCTTTAATTCTCTCAAGAACACACTGAAGTGGGCACCATTAGGCTCATTTTAGAGGCTGTTCTTTGCTAGGAAGACAAAGAGATTGAATTATCTCAGACCCTGTCCACTGTACACAATGCGATGTCAGGTTCCCCTCTCCTCACTTTCCCCTGCAAAACATACACATCTTATCCAGACATCGGGAGCATCAGAAATCATATTGGTCAACAGATATTCATACACTGTTGTCACACTGAAATACTACAACTTTCAGACATCAAGAGTTCTAGAACAAGCCTCTAAGATTCTAAAGCGGCACTCGAACATGACCCATGATCCTTGAACTAAACTATCACACATATTAAAAAGGATCCATAGGGGGCCTCCCTGGTGGCACAGTGGTTGAGAGTCTGCCTGCCAATGCAAGGGACACGGGTTCGAGCCCTGGCCCGGGAAGATCCCACATGCCATGGAGCAAACTAAGCCCGTGAGCCACAACTACTGAGCCTGAGCTCTAGAGCCTGCAAGCCACAACTACTGAGCCCACGTGCCACAATTACTGAAGCCTGAGCTCTAGAGCCTGCAAGCCACAACTACTGAGCCCACGTGCCACAACTACTGAAGCCTGCGTGCCTAGAACCCATGCTCTGCGACCAGAGAAGTCACGACAATGAGAAGCCCGCACACTGCAACAAAGAGCAGCCCCCGCGCACTGCAACTAGAGAAAGCCCACACACAGCAATGAAGACCCAACACAGCCAAAAATAAAATAAATAAATAATTTTAAAAAGAAAACGATCCATAGGCTTAAGAGTGACAGCCTTAAGAGTGATGACTATGAAGGTCATATCTATTTACTTGTTAATGATTGAAGGGTGAGTAAAGGAGGACCAGGTTTCAACCACGACTGCAAGGAAAGTGCCTTAGTCGGGCACCAAAAATAAAAGTCACTATCAGGTTTAAGAGGCTCTACTTGCCTGGGCACCAAGTACTTCCCTCCACTCCCACAGCTCTGGCCATTTATACAGTTCCTCAAACAGGCCAAAGGAGCTATGCTTCAGAGCTTTGCACTTACTATTCCTTCTACCTGGAATGCTTTTCCCAGTATAATTAACAGATATTGAATAGTTCACGTCTCTCCTTCATTTAGATTTATGTTTGTGTTGGACTGAAAGTTTGTATCCCCCCCCCAAAATTCCCATGCTGAAATTCTAACCCCCAATATTCTATTAGGACGTAGGGCCTTTGCAAGGTAATTGGGTCAGGAGGGTGGAGTCCTCATAAATGTGATTAGTGCCCTTATCAGAAGAGACATGAGAGAGCTTGCTTCCCCTCTCTCTCTCTCTGCTCTCCCCCATATGAGGATACCATGAGAAGAAGGCCATTTGCAAACCTGGAAGCAGGCACTCACCAGACACATCTGTTGGGACCTTCACATATGTTTGCTATTTAAGCTACCCAACCTGTGGTGTATTTGCTAAAGCAGCCTGAGCTAAGACAATGTTCAAGTATAGTCCCCTCAGAGAGGTTTTCCTTGACCTTGCTTTCTAAAATAACATTCCTCCACCACCCCTACCATCAGTCTACTCCTTATCCTGCTTTATTTTTTCTCTACAGCATCTTATGTTAAATTCTACACGTATTTTTTGTAAATATAAATTCTACATCTTCATCATTGGCCTCCCCCACTAAAATGGGATAATCCTAGTACCTAAAACCATGTCAATAGACACGCAAATATCTGTTAAATTATTCGTGAACTTAAGTCAACTACCTCTTTAGGAGACAGCTTCAAAGAACCAGTCATCATCTTAGAATCAGTGAGCATGCACTGTATGTACTGTGGGGTGTGACACCCCTCATCCTACCATGAGACATCACATAGTATCACAGCTAAAAGAGATGGTTCTGGAGCTGGACCACCTGGCTTTGAAACCTGGCTGTGTGGCCTCGAATTACATACGTATATCTCTGCTCCATGGCTTCCTCACTTATAAAATGATGACAATAATACTGACCTCACAGGTTGCTGTGAATATTAAACAAGTTAATGAATGTCTACTGTTTAAAAAATACCTAGAATGTAGTAAGTGCCCAAATAAGTGTTAGGTACATATCAGTAATGTACCTAACACTTATTTGGGCCATTTTAGGGCCCCTCCTTCCTTTTTTTTTTTTTTTTTTTTTTTTTTTTGCAGTACGCGGGCCTCTCACTGCTGTGGCCTCTCCCGTTGCAGAGCACAGGCTCCGGACACGCAGGCTCAGCGGCCACGGCTCACGGGCCCAGCCGCTCCGCGGCACGAACCCGTGTCCCCTGCATCAGCAGGCGGACTCTCAACCACTGCGCCACCAGGGAAGCCCCAGGGCCCCTCCTTCCTTTATACAGCTTTCTAAACATAGACTATTTCCCCAGTATTTCTTATTTTATAATTTCCCCAGACTATTTCCCCAGTATTTCTTATTTTATAATATTCAGCTCTCACCCTCTACCTGTTTTATTTCATGTTGCTTTTTATCTTTATGATCTAATGACCAATATACCAATGATTTATTTTTATCAAAGAAATGCATGTACGAGGTAATATATCAAATGACATAAAGGACCTCGTGAGACTCACCATTTCTTGATTTTCCTATTCCTGCCATTAGTTCCATTCTCCCAAGACAACCATTCTTAAAATTTTCTATTTTGGTCTCAGTTATCTCCATAACTCTTGATAACATGCTTAAATCTCTTGTTCTTGACTCATATCAGGGACTTTGCTCATACTGCCCTGGTTTCCATCCGAAGTTTAATATATATCATTGTTTTAATTCCTCTGTTCATTACCTTTGCAATTTTATGTATTCAGGTCTTCACGTGTGTTTCCGCCAACTTTTTTTAAGTAAAACTGTCTTTATTCACAGACAACATGATTGTCCATGTAAAAACTTCTATGCATACTACAAAAAAGAAGTTACCAGAATGAATACATGAGTTTAACACCTCACTAAATGTAAGGATGGCAAATAAACACATGAGAAAATGCTCAACACCATCAGCCCTTAGAGAAGTACAATTTAAAGCCACAATGAGCTACCCCTATACACCTATCTGAATATCTAAAATAAAAGACTAACCATACCAAGTGTTGATGAAGATGTGGAGCAACTGGAACTCTCATATGCCACCAGTGGGAATGCAAGATGGCACAACTCCAGAATTCCATCAACTGTTTTTTTTTTAATTTTATTTATTTTTGGCTGCATTGGGTCTTCGTTGCTGCACGCAAGCGTTCTCTAGTTGCGGCGAGGAGGGGCTACTCTTCATTGTGGTGGATGGGAAATATTTATTTATTTATTTAGGCTGTTGTGGCATGAGGACTTCTTAGCTGTGGCATGCATGTGGGATCTAGTTCCCCGACCAGGGATCGAACCCAGGCCCCCTTAATTGGGAGCCCAGAGTCTTAACCACTGGACCACCAGAGAGGTCCCCCCACCAACTTTTAACAACTATATGTTACTCCCCATTTTAGGAGGTGAGAATATTAGCACATTTAACCCTTTTCTCTGTTTCCACATTCCACCTTCTGTCAGCTATACTTTTACTCTGCTGAGGTTGCTACAATTTGCAATCTAGCCTACCAACATAACCAAGTCCACCATACTTAGTCCATAGTCGACTCTAAGGGCAGAAAACTGAGAAAAAGCACCTGTGTGATTATGATTATGCCAGTATGCTCACAGCCAGGCTAAGGAAGGAATTAAGATTTTGGTCTCTTACTGTGGATCCCATGTCATGACTACAGATCCAATGTTATTACCCCTATGCCAATGATGTTAAACTCTTTGAGTTCCCCTCACTTTTGATCAGATATTATCTACATCAGTGACTCCAGTCAAACCTCTCTGCCATGTGATACAGGTCATTGAACTATAAATATTTATATTATTAATTGAAGCTTTTATTAGCATTTGAGGAATGTCTAATTAACCTCAAGCAGCCTTAAGGATTCCACAGGTATTAAAAATGCCTCCTGAATGATCTCTAGGAGCTTCTCCTACTCCATCTAAACAGGCACTCATTGAAACACTGACCATCTTTGTATATGAGGCACAGCATTAGGGGTGATAATGACCACCACATACCATTCAATCTAAACTGAATCAGCAATGAACTTGTTTAATACATTGAGCATGATGTCCTACTTTGGACTCTAGCATATGAATTATTTGCTGCCCACCAACATTCCTTTTTTAAGAAATTTGAAATATGGTTAATTTAGATTTTATTGGTTTCAGGTGTGCAGCACAGTCATTCAATATTTTTAGAGATTATACTCCATTTAAAGTTATTACAAAATAATGGCTATACTTCCCTGAGCTGTACAGTATATCCTTGTTCCTCATCTATATAATACAGAGCAGTATGTATATCTTAATCCCATGTCTCTATCTTGCCCCTCTCTCCCTCTCCCCACTTGTAATTACTAGCTTGTTTTCTATATCTGTGAGTCTATTTCATTATATACAATTGTTTTATTTTTTAGATTCTACATATAAGAGATAACATAGTATTTGTTTTTCTCTGTCTTACTTCATTAAGCAGAATACTCTCTAGGTTTATCCACTGTGTTGCTAATGGCAGAAGTTCCTTCTTTTTATGGTTAAACGATATTCCACCATACACACACACAGACACACAGACACACAGACACACACACACACACACTTCTTTATCCATTCATCTGTTGATGGACACTTGGGTTGCTTCCATGTCTTGGCTATTGTAAATAATGCTGCTCAATGAACACTGAGGTGCATGTATCTCTTCAAAATAATATTTTGGTTTTTTCCAGAAGTACACCAAGGAGTGGAATTGCTCGATCATATGGTAGTTCAATTTTAAGTTTTTTGAGGAACCTCCATACTGTTCTCCATAGTGGCTGCACCAGTTTACATTCCCAACAACAGTGCATGAGGGTTCCCTTTTCTCCACATCCTCGCCAACAGTTGCTATTTACTTTTTTTTTTTTTGCTATTTACTTTTTGATAATAGCTATTCTGACAGATGTGAAGTGATACCTCATACAGTTTTGATTTGCATTTCCTGATGATCAGAGATGCTGAGCATCTTTTCATGTGCATGTTGGCCATCTGTATGTCTTCTTTGGAAAAATGTCTATTCAGGTCTTCTGCCCATTTTTAATCAGGTTGTTTTTTTGATATATTTTGGATATTAACCCCTTCTCATACATTTCATCTGCAAACATTTTCTCCCATTCAGTAGATTGTCTTTTCGTGTGGTGGTGGTGTCCTTTGCTGTGCAAAACCTTTTAAGTTTAATTAGGTCCCATTTGTTTATTTTGGCTTTTATTTCTTTTGCCTTATGAGACCGATCCAAAAAAAATATTGCTATAATTTATGTCCAAAGAGTGTTCTGCCTACTTTCTTTTCTAGGATTTTTATGTTTTCAGGTCTTACATTTAGGTAATCCGTTTATTTTTGTATACGGTGTGAGGAAATGTTCTAATCTCATTCTTTCACATGTAGCTGTCCAGTTTTCCCAGTACCACTTACTGAACTCTTTTCTCCCTTGTATATTCTTACATCTTTTGTCATAGATTACTCGACCGGCATTCTTTTTCTTTAACAAGTAAACATGAGTTTTGCTTTCTTCAACAAACCTCCACATCCAAGATCCATCCCTTTTTAAAGATCAGAGTATGTTGCTCTTCTCATCCATGCTGAGGGTGTGTTTAAATTCTGGAACTCTGATCAGACAGACTTTAGCGAAGACTCCCACTTTCACCTTTCGCCTCTGGGGATTGGGGAGGAGACTTCTCTTATGGGAAACCCATCACAGTAGATGCTACCACCTTTGCTTCAAATTTCCTTACCCATGGGCTATAAAGGTGGCTGTCTGGAGCCTGACCTCCTTTCATAATTCTTATGAAATAAATTCTCTAATGTAATGTACATGATGCTTTTTTTCTAAGAACCTCAAAGGCCATCATTCCATTTGGCCTCACAACATACCTTTGAACTAGGCCAGGAGCCAGTGTACAGATTCTCATTCCACAGATGAGAACAAAAAGGTACAAGAGAGGTCAAGCCACTTGACCATAGGTCACCAAAGTATCAGGAGAGGGGCAGGATAAGCCAGAATCCCTGCTTCTAGGGAAAGATCTCTCACTGCACCCAGATTCAGCCTGTGCAAATGTATGTGAAGTGTTATTTAAAAACACAGGAAGTACAACCCAGTGAAACCTGGAGATAAACTCTGCTTGCAATAAGCAATGGTAGTTGTAGGGGAGCTGCCAAAAGATATATTCTCTTCCTCTGAAAGTTTCAAATAGTGAGAATGATAAATGACAAGGCCTCTGTCATTGGTTTTATGGACTTTTTTACTAGTTAAGTTTCTTGTTTGTTTGTTTAGTGAGAAACAGAAACTTCTAGCCACAAACTTATTGTAAGCAGGCACCTCCAATTTAGTTCAAGGGACCTCAACTGCTCTAAATCCTTAGAGAACTTGGAGTTGTTCACCTTTTTCCTTATTTCTCTACAGAAGAATGAAAATAAACAAAAAGGTGTAGGAGCAGCTAGTGTGAAGGAGACACTGGAGCTGTCAGGCTGGGTGGGAAACATGAAGTGAGAGAAGATATGGTCCCTGCTGTCAGGACTCGAGCCTGCGTGGAGAGCTAAGTGGAGAACAAACGAAACGTCAGCCTTGAGGGAAAGTTCCAAGAGAGTGGTAAGAGCGAGAATGCCAGAGGGAGTGTGTGCCCGAGAAATCACTCTGGGGCACGTGTGGGGATCAGAGAAGTGGGATCCACGTGGTGTCATGAAACCCTGCTGCCACTCCCCTCAACGGAGAAGAAAACGGAAGAAGATTCAGTAAGAGAAAAATGTAATGAGCCAAGGTGTAAAGAAATGAAATCGCAAAGGAAGATCAGGGAATGACGGTGGTTCTCAGACATGTTCTCTTCTTGGTCTACAAACCCTTCCAGAAGCCTCGGCTAATCCCATGGCTTTAATCACTGGCAAGAGATCATAACGCTGTCTCCATCCCAGGCCTCTCTCCTCGCCTCCACGCTCGTATACCTTGAAGTCCTGCAGGCATCTCGGTCTCATCCACGCCGATGGCTTGAATCGCTGCCCAAAGACCCATGACCATAACACAGCCAGTGTGTCCATCGTGGGCCTCTCTCCTTACAGCCACACTCCACCCAGATACCCCACAAGGATCTGAAATGCGTGTGCAAAACTGAACTCATCATTACAGCCCTCCCACCTCTGCCACCACATACATGCTGCCTCTTCTCCATACTCTCTCTGTTGATCATCATTCTCCAATCTCTCCAGCCAGTCAAGCCAAAGCCAGAGAATTATCATCATCTACCTCTCCCATTCCCTCAAAATCCACATGCAAGTGGTAACAAGTCTTATCGATTCTTCCTCCTAAATCTCTAATTTGCTCACTCTTCCCCATTCCCTCCATAACTGAATTCAGGTTCTCATCATCTCTCTTGTAATGACATCATCTCCTCTAACTAGTCTCCCTGTCTCCAGTCTCATTCCCACCTCATTCACCTCCCAAACTGGAGGCCATGCTGCTGATCTAACCTAAGGCATGAGCTCATCACTCGTCTGTGAAAATCTTCTAGTTGTTGCCTCCCTGCCAATAGAAGAAAAGTTCAAACTCCTTAGCCCATCTGACAAGCTGCCCGTGGTCTGGAGCCAGCATACCACTCCAGCCCTATTTCCTCCCACCCACACCTACCCTACTTATTATCAGATATAGCTCCAAACATACCACGAACCTTTATGACTTCATTTCTTCCTATGTGTTGGGCTTGGTACAGAGTAAGAGTTTAAGAAATGGTAGTTGCTGTCACTACTACAAGGATGACAATGACACCAACGACAATGACGACGTTAGAGAACTAGGGCCAAACTGTGGATGCTCTTATGGACCAAACCAAGGTACTTAGATTTGGGGCATAACAAAGCATCTAAGGATTTGGGGGCATGGAGGTGATGAAGTGATAATCTCTGGTAGCAAGTATTATAACTGACTAAAGGGGGAGAGAGAGGGAGGTACAGGGGCCGTTTGGGAAGCTGCTACAATAGTCCAGGTAAGAAGCATTTAATATAGGAAATACACGTGAAAATGGAAGAGAACTTTTCAAAAACTTCTTCTGGACTTGGTATCTGCACAGAAACAAAGATGAGCAAGATAAAAAGATTGCTGAAATTTCAAAAGTAGGTTAAAAAAAAAAAGAGGGTATCTTTGATGAAAATCTAGAATTTGGGGAAGGAGATTCAGGTTTTTGAAAGGCACAAGCTCAGATTTCATAATATAGGGACTTTTGACAGAGGCAAGAGTTGGGCTCACAAGAGCAGATAAGCAGCTAAGAGAGAGTGAGGCATGAATTATTAAATGGTTCTAAATGTAACAGACCAAAATGCAAGAGATAGAAAAAAGACTAAAATTTGGCCACAAACAAGGCCACTCATTGGGAAAGGAGCTTGAAGCAGCGGGAAGGCTAGAAGCTTGACTGTTAACATTTTACAAAGGAAGAGGGACCTAGGAAGTTGAAGAAAAGACAGTTGTGGCTTAAGAAAATCATTCATTCAATAAACTTTAATTGAGAGCCATCTGCGCTGGACACTTTTCTAGGTGTTGGGCATACAAGAGCCAACAGAACACAGTCCCTCCCCTTGTGGAAGTTCACTTTCCAGTACAAGAGGCAGACAATGAAGAAAACAATAAAAATGGATTGTCAGGGAGTGCTGGCGACTGTCTCTAAAGCTGCTAGGGCTTGTGGAGGATACTTTAGGCTCTAAAATGCTGCCAGGAGTCTTCTGACATATGTGGAAAGTGACTGTTCCTTACAGATAGTTTGCACAAAATGAAATGATGCATCATGTTTACATTATAAATTGCCACGTAGGAGAGGAATTTTCTGAGAAACTGCAAAACTAAATAGTGAAGCCCAACTCCATACAAATCTTAAAAGCTGCATTTCCATTCGATCTTTTATAAACAAATATAAGCAAAGGCATGTTTCTCTCTTAATCCTTAGCATGGGAGACTGATTTCTCATTTTCCATAAATCTTCACCACTCTGCCCAAACTACATGGGAAAACCACTAAAGGGCATCATTTCAATAGAGCTTGCCAAAGCAATGACGCTACTGTTTGTTTCCATATGATGAATTCATAAGTCTAAGAACACTCTGGCTCACATCACTTCTTAAAAGCAGTTAAAATTTTCATATGCACCTTATTTGCTTTATTGTAGGTATTAAAGTTAGTTTTCCAATAGAAGATAGACATCAGAAGTCCTATACAATAGAAGTTTCTATGCAATTTCTCCAGTGGGACATGAAATAACCTTTGGTAATTTATATCCTCCAAGGGCATAAAATATTAAAAGTGAAACTCTCACCAAAACACCCATAAATTACCACTCTGTTTAAATTAAATGATAAAAGTCTATGAAAGTGTGCTTTAGATCATGATATAGTAAATACAAATATTTTATACAAATAAAAAAGAAACCATGAATATCTCAGCCTAAAAAGGTAGCACTTCATTTACCTGAACAGCCCAAAAACAAGACATAAGAAAAACATGCTCTTTATTGGCCAATGACCTAAGTGAATGAGAAAGAACTAAAGCTTGCTTCCTTGAGACCCTCCCTCGAAAACCGCTTTTTCTTTCTTAAAATAAATTTCAAGTCAATGCATAAGATGAGTCTATTTCGGAAACACAATTCAGACAATATGGGTGTTATCTGGCTCCCAAGATCACAACAGATTCTCCGTAGCAAATGAGTGAGTGAAGGGTTATCACTGCTGAAAGCCACAGAAATAGCATCAAAAAACAACAAAAAAAATCAAGGCAGGTAAGATTTTCAAAAACAGCAAAGCGGGGCCATTTGGTACAGGTGCAAAGAGCCTTGTATCCGTGAATGAGTCTGAAAGCTATCACTTTATTACAACATTAGAGACACACTCTGTGCTGTATAATCTTTTAAAGAATCAGGGAAGGTTGTAGCAACTTTGGGGAAATTTTCTATACAAAAATTGGCTATAATAAATTTTGATTCTTAAATAAGCAAACCCTCAGCAATCAGGAAATTTATTCTAGAAGTAAAACAGCCTGCCCCAAAGTTCTGAGTACCTAAGAATTCCCTGTTTTAAGCTTCTTTCATTTTGTGCTTAAACAGCCAGTTAAAATTGGCAGGCTTGATGTCTCAAAGAAATTCAGGCAGAAACAAACCACACTGTCAAACTGTTCTTGACGTATTTTTTAAGTAAGGTCTTTCTTTCTTAAAGTACTATTTAGATTCTTGCTAAAATAAATTATTAGGAACTTTAGGGTGAACAGTAGATGAAAAAATGTAGCCCTGCCCCAGTTTAAAGGTCATAGTTCATCATTGTAGATTATTTATCCTATGCAATTGACAAGGTGGCTTTATGAGTTACTTTCCCCCAACGCCAAGTTCTATCAGATGCCTACTTTCCGAATTTCACAATGCTTTTTGACAGAAATTAGAGACGCAAGGGGGAGGACTTATGGGGATATATGTATATTTATAGCTGATTCACTTTGTTATAAAGCAAAAACTAACACACCATTGTAAAGCAATTATACTCCAATAAAGATGTTATAAAAAAAAAAAAAAAAAACTTGCAGAGGGAGCCTTATGGAGTTGTTAACTCACAACCCTCCCTGAACACACAGGGATGGACAGAGCACCGGATGAGAAGTCACACTCAGTTCCTCAATGAATGCACACCTCTGGCCTGAGCTTCTGTACAGGCAGCACTGGAAGGCACAATAGGATAGATCTGTTTTCCAAATTGCACGTCTCAGCCCATCAGTGGGGAGTAAAATCAATTTGGTGAATCATGATCAGTGTTTGGTAGAGTTTGGAGGTGGGATGGAACTTATCAGAAAATACTAGAGCACATTTCACGCAGTATAGCTAAGTATCGCTCCATGAAAGCTTTATTTTTAATATATTTATTATTTATATCTTTATGTCTGTACTGGGTCTCAACATAGAATGTGCTCCCTAAAGGGCAGAGTTGGCCATAAAGGGTTGTGTAATGGACTGAATGTGTTTCAAAATCATATTTTGAAATCCTAACCCCCAGTGTGATGGTATTAGAAGATGGGGCCTTTGGGAGGTAACAGAGCTATGAAGGTGGGGTCCTTACGAATGGGATTAGTGTCCTTATAAAAGGGACCCCAGAGAGCTCTCTTGCCCTCTTTCCACTGTACGACAACACAAAGAGAAGTCAGCAGTCTGCAACCTGGAAGAGCGTTCTCACCAGAACCTGACCATGCTGCCACCCTGATCTCAGATTTCCAGCCTCCAGAACTGTGAGAAATAAATTTCTGTTGTTTGCAAGCCACCCAGTCTATGTTACTTTGTTTCAGCAGCCGGAACTGACTAAGACAGCTTGGTACCTCTCAATTACTTACAGTCAAGGGACACCAAGTAGCTGAAAAAGCCACGTGCAAAGATTAAATGCGAGCTTAGCTTAGGCTAATTTCTTTTAACTAGTTTCTGTAGGATCCTACAATCCTGCCTCGGATTCATCCTAAAAACACCTAGAACATCAAAGATAATGCTTTTGGCCTCCAACTAACTCCTTACTCAACAACTGCTTTTCTCTTATCTAAATAGCAGTCTCTGGTTCCTGTTAGAATAAGAGTGCACCTCGGGATTCCAGACCACTCTAAGATCTTGGTATTCGGTGTGGCTTGGGCGGTCCCTAGGATCACACTGAAGTCTTCATCCTGTGGCTTTAAGAGCAGCCGACTACAGTTATGACCGTGGCCTGACCACATTCCAGGGAGCAAAAGCATCAGAGTAGGATGCTGTTTAGAAGAGCAAGTCCTCAGACCTGTGCACGAGTTCAGGGACCAAAATGTGTCTGCTTCCTGGAGGGCCTGGCTGGATGTGAGAGGTAAGGATCCAGCCAGCCAAGTCTAGGGTCCTCTCCAGCCATTTCAATTGCTCTGGCTGCAGTATGGACGATGGATTAGAGGATTAGAGGAGAGCCAGGGTGGACTCAGGAGCCCAGGGAGGCAAAGGCGATGGCTAGAATCCAGCAGAGAGATGAGAAGCTGGACTAGGACAGAATCAGCAGAAACAATGAGAAGCAGACGGATGGGGGAGCTATTAAGCAAGCAAAATCTATAGAAATGGGTGATGGGTTAGATGTGGTGGATGACAAGGACAGGGCAAGGATGGCTCCCAAGTTTCTGCCTTGTGCGAGGTAGTGGCTAGTTGTGCCCATCACAGAGCTAAGCATCCGTGCAAGAGGATGAGGTATGAAGAGAAAAAAATCAGCATTCTAGTCTTGGACATGAAAAACTTGAGGTGCCTTTGAGATATCCAGGTGCAATGTCAATTATGTAATCTAGAGCTCACAGAGAGGCCTAGGTTGGAGATACAAATTTTGGATTCACTTGTGTCCTCCTTTTTTAAACTCTTGTACCAGAACTACATTTCGAGGCACAACTGCATGAAGCAGAGAAAAGAATGTGGGCTTTAAAATCAGAAAAGCCAGAGACGGAACCTTGCCTTAGTGGCTCTGGGCCCATGAGCGTGTACCTGCCTGATTAGGTTTCCATTTCCTCCTCTATCAGCAAGGATGCTGCAGCCCGCTGTCAGGAGCATGGTGGAGATGAAAGAAACAGCACTTGAGAAGTGCCTGGAACACAGCAAGTTCTCAGCACAGTGGAGCCAGAGCCATGTTTGTACTTTTTTGTATACCCCATGGCACCTGGTACTGTCCTGGCCAAGGGGTCCATCAGTATCTAGTATGTTGAACTGACCTGAAATATTCAGAATTGTCAGTAAGCCACGGTTTCCTAGACAACCACTAGCTCCCGAAATCATTCCTCCACCTGGGGTCCTACTGAAGCAACACCCAAACATAAGCTATGCATGGAGCGTGTCTTACCCCTCTTCAGCCACATCTCCCAGCCTTGGGAGTAACCATCACTTGGCAGGGCCAATGACTAACCAGAGCGGTTTTGTACTGTCTGAAGTCCTAGATACCCAATCCAGTCATATGAAATTGTTTTCTTGTGATCCACAAGGATGTGAGAAAAGCAAAGACTGGCTTTACTTCTCCTCTGGTATTTCTAGTGGAGCAGGCAGATGGTACCCTCTCCACAGGTCCTGAAATTCACTTGGGAATACCAAGCACTTCAGGAGGCGTAGATTTTGAGCAATGGATTTAACATTTCCTGCCAATGTTGAGTGTACATCAGAATCACCTGTTGCCAGATTGCTAAACCCCATCCCCAGAGTTTCTGATTCAGCTGGCCTGGGGAACAGTACGAGAATTTGCATTTCTAACAAGTTTCTAACAAGTTCTCTAACAAGTTCAAGATGATGATGGTCAAGGGGCCACACCTGAGAACCACTGTCCTGGCTTCTTCCCTGAGACCGGGCTATTGATGTTTCTAACATTTAAAGAAAAACCAGCTGAGCTTGGGAAGTTTTTACCTGGAGTGTCACAGGATGTTGTCTTGTATACTATCACTAAGGTGTCTTAATTAGAAATTACATATGTCTGGGATTTAGGTACTTTCAGACCTTATTTTAATAGGTTTGGAACATATTGTCTTACGCTTCGTAAGTTCTACTTATCTGTTCTCTGCTATTCATTTTTCAGTAAATAAAATGTGAGAACTCTTTAAATAGAGATACTACTTCATATGCATGCCAGAACCTATTCACCTAAACAAGCACTGTTTCCTTCTTCTGGAGGACCTAGTTGTCCTTCTCATGGACCTGCCATAGCCAGCCTTTAAGAACTGTCTTCACAGCCCAACCTGCTTGGCTTGAGTGACCTCAATGGTGGCTCAATTCATCTTGACAGGATGGATGGGACCTAGTCATTCATTCATTTACATGTTTACTGGGCACCTACTATACCTCAAGCACTTTCTTGAAAAAGTGTTAACGAACCATGACCTCTGCCCTCAAGGAGCGTATAAATTGAGTGTGAATTTGAGTAGAGGTGATAAAAAATAAACAAGTAAAATACATAAATGTGTAAGTGTCCACTGTGATAGGTGAAGAAAACATATGAAGAAGGTCCCCTTTAGGTTAGATGATCAGAGAAAGCCCCTAAGGGAGGTGATGTTTAAACTGATTAACTTAGAGAAGCTTAAAGTCCACTCTTGTCTGTGTACCCTGAGCTAAATTCACTCTTAAGCCACCCTGGGAGCTTTAAAAATATGTTTATCTGATACTTATAAAAAGTAAAAAGAATAATACATTTCATACTTAGATTATTATTTCTGTTAAGGAAGAGAAAAAACATCATTCCTAGGCATATTGGTTACAAAAAGTTAGAGGTCCAGTGAATAAATACCATTTAGGATGTAAAAGGAAGGACCACTATAAACTATTGAAACTAGTGTTTATCAGGCTGCCTGACATTTCTAAAATGGTCTGGAAAATAATAACATCAGAATAATTATAAAACACTCCAAGGTTTTGAAGAGTGATATCATGTAAATTCATAAATTGTTCAGTACACATTCATTAAATCCCCACCATTTCCCATGCAAAGTGCTAAGTTCCAAGAATACAAAGATAAAACATGATGCCTAACCTTTCCCACTGACAAATATTAGCTAAACACCTATCATGCACTTACCGCTTCCTCAAGCTGGTCATAGTTTTGCTTCTTTTTATTGCTACTGTTTTGTTTCCTTACTTTATCAACAAACGTCATGACCAAATGATCAAGAGATGATTATGATGGGCAAAATCCTGGATAAACCCTGGATAAACAATAAGGTCCTACTGTACAGCACAGGGAACTATACTGACTATCCTCTAATAAACCATACTGGAAAAGAATTTTTAAAAGAATATATATGTATAACTGCTGCATAGCAGAAATTAACACAACATTGTAAATCCACTATACTTAAGCAAAAACAAGAAAACCCACTACCCAATAAGTAGAATCGATTGCATTTCTTGTGCCAGTCTATGAAGCAAAGAAGCACATTTTTATGGCTAACTATAACTTCCTCCTAAACCCCTTGCTCAGCATTACTGGATGGCAAAGTCTTAGATATCACCTTTCTCCTACAAAACAGAGGAATAGTCTACAGTCCTGTGTCTTTAGTCCTGGGATTTTAGTTCCAACACCAGGTAATTATACTTTCTAGGCCTCCAGTGCTTGCAAGCCCAACCCTTGCCTGAAGAGCCTCTACTGAAAGACACACAAGCCCATTTTTAGTGGGAGCAATACTGCACACACAATGCTGTATATAGTTCAGTACAATACTCAATTTTATAACTGACTTTCTACAACTCTTAGAGAAACAGGTCTCAAGAACTTGCTCACCCATTATGTCAACTCCCACAGACATACTGCACACCTATTTTTAATTCATCCCATAAACAACACAGAAGACTTTGTACAAGAAGAATACACACTTCATGGAGCTGTCCTTTTAAACAGGGGTTTAACTTAAAATGATAATAACAAGGACTGCCAGTTGACTAGACATGTAACAACATCTCAATTACTATGTTTCAAATCTTCCCAAGAGTAACCTAATTTGGGTAGGATTCCTGTGTTTTCCTATATCATCTCCTTATACACCTCTGCTGAAGTTCGTATGCAATTGAGAATGGAATACACAAAATCAAGCCTGGTTTCCCTGCCCTCATCTTTTATACTGAAAGGGAACCTGACTGAATAAAATGCTTCATCAATGGCAGCCAATCTTGACTACACAGTCTCTTAATGTCATGAAGAGATTAAGTTTACCATTTATTTTAAAAAAGAAAAATACTAAATAAAACAAAAGGGTAGGTTTCCTCCCTCCCCGATTTCCCTGGCATTTAGAAGAACTGCCATAGATAAGTTCACAAATGAACAGCTGAGCTGCATAATGTACAGTTCTAACTGCGCAGCTTCTAAAAAAAAATAAAAGGACTCCTTCCAACCCCAGTTAATGTACTTGATATAAAGAGAACATGTTTCTGCAACAAATACATTTCAGGCTTGACGCTTTACAGAGTAACTAATGAAGGCTCCAGCCACAGGAAAAAAATGATTTTTCCAGGATATTAAATCTTTTGACTCACCATTTAAAAGAAGTACAAGTAAAATGAAAATGGAAATTAAATGTATACATATTTATGACTTTACCAATGTATGACAAGGCCACCTTTGGCTTCTGGCTTTAATAACCAGGAAGAGAAGCCTGGAAAACCACCATACATTTGTACTTCTTTTCAAATAGTTCTCTCTGCCCAAGCACCGGTTGGCGCAAAGTATTAATTCTGAGTTCAGGGACATATATAAGCCAAGAGAATCACGGTGAATGGACGAAAATGGACATTGTCTCCTTAATTATCTGCTTGGACAAGAAGGTATAAAAATATAAATACTAAACAATGTTAAAATGTGACAACTCGGGCTTCCCTGGTGGTGCAGCGGTTGAGAGTCCGCCTGCCGATGCAGGGGACGCGGGTTCGTGCCCCGGTCCGAGAAGATCCCACATGCCATGGAGCAGCTGGGCCCGTGAGCCATAGCCGCTGAGCCTGCGCGTCCGGAGCCTGTGCTCCGCAACGGGAGAGGCCGCAACAGCGAGAGGCCCGCGTACCGCAAAAAAAAAAAAAGTGACAACTCATTAATTACTAGTAAACAGAAAATTTCTGTTAACCTCTATGATTTCTAGAAGTCAAAAATGCACTTTCACCATAGAACCCCTAGCAAAACCTTGAGTAAGAACCTTCTTAAGAATTCCACATTAGCCCTAGTCGCTAAACATCTGTTCGACCATGAACAAGTCAATTCACCTCTCCAAGCCTCAGCTGTCTTACCCATAAAAGGTGCGAGTTTCTGAACTAGCTAATATTTTAATTCTCTATCAGAAAGAAATCTACCTCAATCCCCAATGGCTGAATCTGTTAATAATATTTAAGACCCATTCTAATTATTTGTCATCATACTCCTAAAGGTAAAAACACTACTTTTGTGCGTATAGGACGAAGGGGTGGAAAGAGAAGAGGATTCTTAAAGGGAACAGAAACTAGGTTGGTTTTGTTAATTAGGTTCCCCCTCTGAAACCACGAGCCAGTATTAGCACCTGCTGAAATTTACCCAAATATAAGAGTGGTTGGTTTCTTCATCTCAAGATATACTCTTTCAGAAAATGGCACAAGTCAATTTCTAGGAATATATATTTCAGCCAGTTACACATTACTAACAACTAAAGGGGCAGGGGGAGGCAAGCAAAAGAGCATGACATAGATGATGTGAGTCTACTGTCGACCCGGAGAAATAAAAACTCTTCTTTATATGATGTATTCAGGTAGGAGAGACACAATGGGCACCTGCACCTGCCAGCTTCAGGAGGCATACCTCGTGTAGGTAAATTACCTTACGGGTCAGCAGATGCTGGGAATTTGCACGATAAGATGCTTTCTATGTTTTACAGCATGTGTTTTCCTTATGAGTGATTTCATTCCCTCCTTCACTCAGCAACTCTTCATTAAATACTTACTATATGCAAACCCCAAAGCCAAAAAAATAAATAAATAAATAAACAAAGGTATGAGTCTACTGTCTGGAATATTCAGGTGAATCTTGACATTTATTTTAGAGTAGTTCAGCCCCTGAGAATATTTCCAAATCAAAAAATAATACTAAACAATACAGATGCTAAGCTAAAGTGCACTTGGAATTTTCTTTCCCTTCATTAAGTGGTATGCGATGACGAGGAACGGGGAGTAAATTAGAATACAGGTGGAATAGGTTATTAGCTAAATCCCTTAGTTAATACAGGGTGAAAATTTCTCTTTCCCCTAGAGAAAAACGATACCACTGGATGACAAATATATTGATAAGCATTACAGAATGCTAAAACTAGAAGGAGAAAAATAATACAAACCTCTTGTTTTATATGTGGGAGACCTGAGGCTCAAAGGTGGTAGAATTTGGTCCAGGTTATACAGCCAAATATAGTGCCAGAACTAGAACCCAGGTCACCAGCAGGCATGCTTAACAGTCTCTGGTGTATTGCATGTACTGTATCCCATGATGTGTCCTCATTGCTATCACAAGCGGAACAACAGCATAATCCACAAAGCAAAGGACGAGACATCAGAAGCTCTGAGTTCTAGTCCCGTAAGCTACTAGATTAGACATGATACTATAGAAAACTCTAATCACTTGTCTAAACCTCAGTTTCCTCATCTGTTGAAATGTGAACAGTAATTCACAGTAAGACAGTACAGACCACAATAAATGCAAAAGTCTGGCCATTGTAAAAACCTTATACAAGTACAGAACTAACACTGCGTGATGATAGTGGTGGTGGTGGTGGTGATTTCACCACCTGAAATGGTGGTGAAACCAGGCTTCAACTCTAATTCCAGCCACTTGTTACCTTGATAAGTCATTGAACTTGTGCGCCTCACATTCCTCCTGTGAATATGTGGTTAATAATCTTTGCCCTGCCTCCCTCAGAAATGGACAGAATTAAATGCTTTTCAGAGTACTAAAAAACAATTACAAATAGCAAGGCATTGATGCAAACGTAAGGTATTATTACCAAATCCCTCTAGTCTTAATTTGGACAAAAATGTAACATGGTTTTATTATTCATTTTTTAACAGTTTTCCTCCTCAACTAAGACATCATTGTGCATTCAGTCTCAGACTTACCAGCTTTCTCATCAGTCTTCCTAAGTCTCCAAAGAACGCACCATTTCCCTCAGCTCAGAGATGTTTACTGCTTACTCAACTTCCCACTGGCATGGACTTGACTAAGAAAGGTTTTTTTTCTAGGGCCTCCTTTCGACTGGAAACGCTCTGACAAAAGCTTCCATGAACACTATTCTACTTCATCACGTTAGAGGGGTAATGAATCCAACCCTTTGGCTTTTCTCCACTCCTAACCACTGCAGAACACTTCAGCCTTTACATAGAATGAGACAGAAGTCTGGGTGGACGCTTTTCACGGGAGGGGCAACAAGGGTTACCCAAACCCACGCTCAGTAGTATTGATGAGGAGACTGCTGCAGGAGACTAACACATTCTGAGGCCCAACCGGTCCCTCAAGAGTCATTCACCTTAGGACCTAGGGCCTCTGGCAGGCTGAGAATGTCATAGAAAAATAGTAAGGGCGGGGGCCGGTATTTTGGGTCTGCAATACGCTGCCTTTAACAAGGCATCAGAGTAACTAGCATTTCCTTGCTGAGAACCCTGATTTCAGTTGATCAGAAGAAAGAATTCATCAGCCTATCCAAACAACTTCTCTGGAACAGGTTTCTATCCAACCACGCTGGGCACCAGAGACAAGTGAGCCGGGGGTGGGGGGTTGGTAAGAACTGACAACAGGCTCATCTGCATAGATGAACGATAAGCAGACATTTGTTGTCTGCTGTTTTGGTGACTCCTGGCACTGGTGTGGCAAATCAAACCCCGGCATTCTCCCTCTCCGGTGCCCCACACTCCCACCCCCCCCTCCCCAGCTGCTGAAGCTTCACGTTGACGGGGCTAGGGGAGAGAAGCAGGGGAAATGCAGAAGTCGGTTGCTGCATTTAGGCTGAAACCATACCGCACCTGTTCAACCCGGCTCCGGCGCCAAAAATGACCAAACACTGACTCGCAAGCCCCTCTTGAGATCCCAGGGGCGCCTAACAAGTTCTCCGCTGTTTAATACCGGGGAAGGGTGGTGGGAGATCTCTCTTTCTGCAGCCAAACTCAGCTGGCTCCCATTAAAAGGGAGGGGGCTCCTGCTTAAGTGAACCCAGAGTGACCCCCGAGTGTCACTGCGGCTCCGGGGATCCGGGTGGTAAGCGGGTGGGTGCCCGCGGGGAGCGCGCAGCCGTGGCCCGGGGGAATGAAGGTCCCGCTTCGGTAGCCACGCGCAACCCCTACACCCTACCTCCAGCACAAGGCGGACAAAGTGAAAGCGTCGAGAGACCTCCAGGATTCATCCGAGACTCAGAGCCCCCAAGCTCGAGCCCAGAAAGAGGGTCGCGGGAGGAGGGGCCGGGGACGCGCAGGAAACTTACCTCACCCGGACAGCATTCGGGCGCCTCCGGTGTCGAGACCAGTTGCGCCACAGTCTGCAAGTTATCGGGACGTTGTCGCTTCCCCCGGGCGAAAGGAGAGCAGTGCAGGCGAGGGGCGGGAGGGGCGGAGGGTTGGCGGGGCGGGGCGGGGCCCGGGCCGGGGCGCAGCTCGAGGAGCGGGCAGGTGCCGGGGCCCGTGCCGCGGGGCCAAACTCGCCCCCGACGCGCCTCGGCGGGGGCGCGCGGCTGCGAGTGTGCAATGCGCGCGCGCCGCGGCGGGTGTGTGTCCCCGCTTTCCCCTTCCTTCCCCGCCGGTCCTCCGGCCAGACTGAGCCGCGAGCGGCCGCCAAAGCCCCAGCCGCTCCGAGCGGCTCCGCAGCCGGGCGCGCTCTGGCCGCGGCGCGTTCGGGGTCGGGGGCTGGGGGCCGGGGGCCGAGGAGCAGGACGCCCCCGGGCTCGGGCGCGAGTCCCGGTGCAGAGAGCGAGGCGCGGAGACCGAGCGGGCTGCGCGGCGGCGGCCGCGGCTCCGGGAGGCTACAAGCCCCGCCCGCCGGCCGCCCAGGCTCTTCCCCTTTTCTCTCCACCCCCTCGCTCCATCCCCGCACGCCCTGCAGGGAAAGCAGACGGGTTTGCAGCAGAGGTGGCGGGAGCCTCCGCTGCAGTCGAACTGGGCGTCCGAGTCGATGCTCGGGGACAAGGCGCTCCGTCCCGCCGCCGCGTGCCTATGACGGAGAGCGGGGCTGGGGCGGACCCCTCGATCTGGCCGGTTCCTCTAGGGCTCCAGGGCTAGCCAAGGGCTTTCCGGCGGTGCTAAAAGTCTTGTAGCCCCGGAAAACAGGGCTGTTAGGATAGGGCTCCCCGCTTCCTCAGCAACACCTGGTCGCCTGTCCTCTGGAACTCTGCTTGTGCCGAACCCGCACTTAAGCACAGGTGTCCCCTTCACCAGGAAGGGACAAGCTAGTCTGAGGACAGCAGGTGTTCCCAGGAAGTAAGACCTACCAAACAGGTAGAAGTGGGTAGGCGAGGGGTCTTGGGAGAGAGAAGGCTGGAGGGACGTTAAGCACGGATAGGTGGTGATGGGAGTTCGGGCTAAATCTTACTAACAGCACTGAGTGGGCGTGGGGCCCTGGTAATCTCACCTGACGTCAGCCTAGCTGCGGAGAGGGCACGGGCCAGGTCTAAAGGGCTCTCTTGCGGGGCGGGGGAGGGGAATGCTATCGTGGAAGCTATAGCTAAATGTCCTTAATTGGAACCGAAAAGGGAGTGGATCTCTCCCAGCTGAATCAAAGCAAGTGGTATTTCTCACCCTCACCCCTTCCTTCCACCTTACCCTTATTTAAAAAACAAATGAACACACTCATGGGAAATGTGGGATACATTCTGTCCGAGCAAAGCCAACATTTCATGGTACTTATCCTCATATACCACCGGCTTGGCAAGCCAAAATGAATTTGTTTGAAAGGATACTCCGTTCGTTCTCAGCAAATGAAAACCCTCTTTTTCAGTTTTGAAATCCTTTTTACCTCCCACCTCCCACCACATGAGCTCAGAATGGAGTGCAATAATTCCTTGGTAACACATATCTGTTAGACTGTTTTTCCAGCATACTTCTTCCAGATGTGTCTAGCCATCACTGGGAGTTTTAGGGCATCACTTTTTTTGTTTGTTTTTGGGTTTTTTTTTTTTTTTTTTTTTTTGGCATCGCTTGTTTAGGACCCTGTGACTCGTGTCTGGTTTTATTTTAGCATCCTAGGCTCTCCAAAGCTCAGAGCAAGAACACAAGTCTAGTCCAGCATATGCTCACTTTACAGAAGTAAAAACTGAGACCCAGAGACATTAAGTGACCAAAGGGCGAGAACATAGGTTCCATGACTCCCAGAAACACTGGACTAACGAAGTTCCATTTGGGGTCTAAAGAGAGACAGGTGGAGGAAAGAGAAACAGATCAAAGAACCCTTCATCTGCCTGGTGTGACTCACTGTGCAGAGGGCAGAAGCACACTGCTGTAAGTAGCAGACTGCCTGGGATCTAGGGATGGTAATCCCAGTCTCTTCTCTGCTTCTCAGACGTTTGCTCTGAAATCCAAGGAGAAGAAAACAAATCTGCTTCCCAGAGAGGTAGTGATAAGTGAAAATGCAAAGTCAGTTCTCAATATTTCCTGGGAATGCAGAGGAGGTGAAAACAGGTAAAACCAAACTTAAAACACAGTGGCTCAGAGGTGGTCGGACATGCTACATACAAATGGATGCATACATGTGTATACACGCTCCCCCTTTTCCATGAAGAGCCAGTTTGATTCCCTTCTGTAAAGCACAGATGCCAACAGGCTTCATTTTCCAGAAAGAAGTCACAAAGCAGACTCTCCACTGGCCATTTAGAGAGCTAACTCTATTAAACAGGATTTTAAGGAAATCTACCAAGAGCCTTAAGATCATCATTACTGTAAATTAATTAATGGAACAAGGGACCACATACCATGAGACCTGATATTTCTCCTGGATTCTAGCTCAAAATCTATCAACAGCAATTTGCGAAAGTCACCTTCTTTTGGAAATAAAACAGTATCACTACCATTAGCAATAGTGGCTTGGCCATAAAATCTGGAAATATTGAAAAATCAGATAATGCTTATCTCATTGTTTTACTTGATTTCGAGTATAATTTCTCCAATTGATTTCAGATCTTAGTCCAAAATCTTAATGATGCTGTGTAATACTCCCCTATGAGAAACATGCATAGATTTCTTATGGTAGATTTGAGAGCATTAATGGCTCCAGTTAATGACCTCCCTTTATCCAGGTCCTTTCCTTCTAACTTTGTAGTCTCCTCCCACTCTGTGCTCACCCACATGAGTTACTTTGGTCAGTGGAACAATAGCAGACTTGATGTAAACGAAGGTTTGAAAAACGTTTGTGCAACAAAGAAAAACACATCTATTAAATTTTCCAAAATCCAGAACACTGACAACACCAAATGCTGGCGAGTATGTGGAGCAACAGGAACTCTCAGTCACTGCTGGAGGGAATGCAACATGGAATGGCCACTTTGAACAACAGTTTTTCAGTTTCTTACGAAACTAGACATACTCTTACCAGGTGATTTGGCAATCATCCTCCTTAGTGTGTACCCTAAGTAGCTGAAAATTTATGTCCATACAAAAACCTGCATGTGGATGTTTATAGCATCTTTATTCATGATTGCCAAAACTTGGAAGCAACCAAGATGTCCTTCAGTAGGTGAATGGTTAAGTTGTGGTAAAACGGAATACTATTCAGTGCTAAAAACAAACAAACAAAAAAGAGCTATCAAGCCATGAAAACACATGGAAGAAGCTTAAATGCATATTACTAAGTGAAAGAAGCCAATCTGAAAAGGCTGCATATGGTATGATTCCAACTATAGGATATTCTGGAAAAGGCAAAACTATGGAGACAGTACAAAGCTCAGTGGCTGTTAAGAGTTGGAGGGAGAGAGGGATGAATAGGCAGAGCACAGAGTATTTTTAGGGCAGTGAAACTACTCTGTACAATACTGTAATGATGAAGATATGTCATTATACATCTGTCCGAAACCTTAAAATGTACATCAAGAGTGAACCCTAGGGCTTCCCTGGTGGCGCAGTGGTTGTGAGCCCGCCTGCCGATGCAGGGGACACGGGTTCGTGCCCCGGTCCGGGAAGATCCCACATGCCGCGGAGCGGCTAGGCCTGTGAGCCATGGCCGCTGAGCCTGCGCGTCCAGAGCCTGTGCTCCGCAACAGGAGAGGCCACGACAGTGAGATGCCCGCGTACTGCAAAAAAAAAAAAAGTGAACCCTAATGTAAACCGTGGTCTGTGGTGATAATGATGGTGTCAGTGTAGGTTCATCAGGTGTAGCAAATGTGCCCTCAGGTGGGGGATGGTCATAATGGGGAGGCTATGCATGTGCCGGGGCAGGAGGTATATGATAAATCTCTGTACCTTCCCCTCAATTTTGCTGTGAACCAAAAAGTGCTCTAAAGAATAAAGTCTATTTTTAAAAAATTGTGTGCATTTCTGTTTCTGTTCTTAGAATTCTGCCATCATCAGGAGAACAAGCCCCCGGGACGATGAAAGACCCTGTGGAACAGAGCTGAGTCATTGCAGCTGAGGTCATCCTTGACCAGCCAGCCCTCAGTTGACTGCAGAGGTACAAACAAGTTCAAATGAGATCTGCCAGGCTTGGTCCAGGTCAGCCAAACCTCCCACCCAGCTCATAGGTTCATGAGAGATATTACATGGTCGCTGTTTTAAGTCATGGCTTCAATTAATTATCTATTGCTGCGTAACACACCACCCCAAAACTCGTAGCCAAAAACAACCACCA
The DNA here is from genome assembly GCF_003676395.1 of Aethalodelphis obliquidens. Classification (NCBI taxonomy): domain Eukaryota; kingdom Metazoa; phylum Chordata; class Mammalia; order Artiodactyla; family Delphinidae; genus Aethalodelphis; species Aethalodelphis obliquidens. The sequence goes on from NW_020837951.1 coordinate 50,297,921, forward strand.
TTTCCTATTTCTCATGAGTCTGTGAGTCAACTGGGCTCGGCTGGGCATTGGCTAGGGTCACTCAATTGGCTGCATTTAGGTGGCCGCTGACAACTGGACCAAAGGGGAAGGTCTGAGAAGGCTTCACTCACACATCAGTTACCTCCATCTGCCTCCCCTGACCTTTCTCCTTCCACGTGGTTAGCTTGGACTTCCTCGTGCCATGTGATCCTTTCAGCCTTGTCAGACTTCTTGCACGGCAGCTAGCTTCTCAGAGGGAGGAACTGGAAACAGCCAGTCCTCTTAAGAACTGAGCTGGGAGGTTCTAGAACATTACTTCCACTTCATTCTATTGGTCAAAGCAGTCACAAGACCAACCAAATTCAAGAGGAGAGGAAATAGACTCTAACTTTTGATTTGAGGGGCAGCATGTATGTACAGGAATTAAAGGACCTTATCACAGCCATTGTGGGGAGACGACCGCACCTCCTAAGTTTTGGAGTGGTTGTTCTTTTAAGCTATGGAACTTTGGACTACTTACAAGTCCTTTCTGGACCTTTCTATGAAATGAGGGAGGTTGAGTTTCTCTATATTGCTAATGCCTATTTAACTTTTCTTTGGTGATGTCTCAAGGGCAAACTGAAGTCCAATAAATATCTAAAAAGGAGTTGCCAGAGGGAATTTGGGGCACATTGATCAACCATGGGCACTTTTAGCAGTTCATCTGTTAATTATTTTTCAAGAAAAAATTCTCAAGATGCCACGTGAAAGGCATGCATTGCCTCCATGGACATCGAACAGTAAAGTAGAGGAGGCATCCATCATGACTCCTCAAGGATCATCTTTCATAACATTGTCTTGTCTTCACTTTCTAGAAATTTGATTTCTAAGCAGATAAGAAAAGTTAAATGCTTAGCTGACTCCCCTATATAACTTGAGATGCTCATTTCAGAGGGTGCATTTATGCGGGGGACCTTATGCTCTCTAATTTCAGGTTTGCTCTTAAAATTAGCAAAGACTTGAGAACCTCACCCCCAATTCCCTTCCATCTCTTCTTTCTCCCTGTACCACCTTCCTTTCCTCTAGCTATGCTTTCTCTTCCTGCTGCATCCTTTCTTCCTTAACCCTATAGCACTGAACTAGGAGTCCTAGGCCTGCTTAGGACCGTCCCTGCAACAGTGAAGTCTGCATTCCCTCTTGGCTCCATATTTCTTGGATTCAGATTCATGTCTGTATCATGAGATGCTCTGAAAGGTCACAAGCCTGACAGTCTATGATCCTTAGATGCTTCTGCAATACATACAGTGGCAAGGCTTGGAGGGGGCTGAATATTAAGGACTCAGAACCCTTTAGAAGGGGTACACATGTGTCTCAACCCTTCTCAAGCAATTCCCAGCACCTCAATACTTTTCCCTAAGGTTTTGTTTGTTTGTTTTTAATTAGAAAACATGCAACTCTACCATCTACAAGCCCTATCTATTTAACTCATTACCCTTTACCCAGAGGTTGGTATCATCCTAGCTCTCAAGACCACCTGGTGTTTTACATCCGTTAGCCAGAAACAGTCTGAAAACTGGAGGCCCAGTGTTAGCAGGCATTCAGGTCTGACCCTAAAAATGTTTCCCCAAATACCTGGTAACTCATCTAAGAAATATGAAAAAGAGCTGAGAAAGATTTCCGTAACTAATTTATACCAAAATACAAAATTATATGCATTGAGATTACAATTATGTGGAAAAACATGCACGTGAACAACTCCTGAAAGAAAACAGTTAAAAATTAAAGTGCTTGTGCTAGGGTAGGGGAATTCTAAGATTTAAAAAGTTTCGATGTTATGTTGTTTTTACATTTTAAAAAATGCATATGCCATTACAACTTCTAATTTCTGTTGGCCTGTGCAACCTGTTTTCTGTTGAGTTCAGTTACTCCTTTTCTCTTCAATGGTTTTCTCTAGTTACAAACAGACTCACATGCATACCTTTTCTAGGTGAATGTTCACCTTGCCCAGAAGTTCCAAAAACCACGTAAACTTAAGTGTTTGATTTGAAGACTGAACAAGAAACAAGAGAATATCAGAATGAAGGGAAGAAAGAAGAAAAAATAGAGAATTGGTAGGATGGCACAGAGAACCAAGCGGCATTTAAGACAGCATTCTAAAGGCATGTAAAATTTATACACACATTTTGTATATCAAGTCTGAACTTGGGTTTTAAAGAAGCTGAAGGTCAAGGTCTTCATAAGACAGAAAGAAACCCCTTTTTGGTTGGAGGGGCTAATTTAAAAGCTGAAAGTAGAGAAAGGAGGCAGAAACGAATCAGCAGCGATCCTCAAAACTTCGCAAAATCTATTGCAATTGTTATACCCTGAGGAACAGTGTGTCGAAATAATCTATCTAAGGTCACGAAACCCAGCCATAGAACCGGGAACAAAACCTAGGGCTGCCGTCTTATCCCTGGATCAGGAGGTGGTCGGCAGAATGGGCCCTGGACTCTTCATGACTAAGCATAGGTTTTTCATGCCAAAGCCTCATTTGCCCTAAAATGTGAAATGCTCAGTTTGTGTTCTACCTCATTGAAATACTAAAACAGTTTCTCATCAATAGTGAGCACATTTGACATTAAATGGGTCACAATAAAAGGGTGATAGGTCTAGAAACAATACCAAGAAATAATGGAATCTACAAGGAAGGCTGAAAAAGAAGAAAAGGTAATGAATTCAACAAAGACACTTGAGCTTCTTAAATAGAGGCAATGGCTGCCCACCCAAGATGTCCCTGGGTTAACCGATGCTTTTCTGCAGCCATTTCAGGAAGGGTTCAGGTGCTTACAATGAGAAAGATTAGCTCCCACCCTTTGTGGAGGGGCAGCTTCCAGGGCCAAGACTTGGAGTTTCTCAGCCTTGCTGTCTGAAGGGAGACGGTGTGAATTACGCTGATGACACAATAGATACTTGGTGAAGAGAAGCGAATGTTAACTTCAGTCAACCAATGAAGCCCCCACTAAGATTTCTCAAGTCTTCTGTGACACCTCACCATGTGAATGAACCAGGAAGACAGGGTTGATTTTTGCGTTTATTTCTCAAAAAATTTAGGAACTTTCTTGGACTTGGAACCATTTAGGCAGAACCTTACTAGCAAGCTTCTCCTCTTGGTAATATTTGAATTTGAATGCTTTGCTAGCAAAATGGAGCCCTTATTTTGTCCACTTTTAAAAGATATAGCCTGCAAGCTATCACAGAAACCTAGAATATTTTGCTGGGGTAGGAGACAGAAAAAGCAAATGTGTCAATCAGGATGTGCAAATGATGAAAGATACAACCCCCAATCCCCAATTAATGCGGACTAATATAATAAAGGTTCATTGCTTGTTCATGACTCTGTTCAACATGGTCTGGTGGTGGGGTTGGCTTCCTGCAGCCATTCAGGGACCCTGGGTCCTTCCATCTTGTGGCACCATTATCTTCAACAAGTGGCCTCCAAAATCCCTGCTGAACTGGGAGAGTGAGCAAAGGATTTAAGATGCCAGGTATGGAAGTGGTGAATATCACATCCACCCACATTCCACTGGGCAGAACTCGGTCCAGGGCCCCACCTACCAGTATGAAGCCTGGAAAGATATGTCTAAGTGCTGTGCTCAGGAAGAAGAGGAGAGCATGGGTGTTAGCGCTATATTTTCTTCCCAATGTGCTGAATTAAAGATGAATCATTCATCTTAAGTTTATTCTTGCACAGCTGTGATTGGAGGCCTGGGGGGAGTCTTTGGTAGTCAGATTTATTCTCCTATGCTTGCATCCCGGTGTTTTCCCTGCATTTTTAGACGAGAAGCAGCCTGTTGTATGTGTGTAGTTTGGGATGGCATTGCTATCTTGGAAGCGTTTGTGGGCATACATGGAAGCATAAAGAGTCAGCAGCCTATATTGTTACAGAAAATTGAACGCTTGAAGCAAGTGTGTTAAAAAGTGTCTTTCTGGAACTCTTGCCACAAGGAGAGGGCTATTGATTCCATCGTCATGGGAGAAAATGGAATCCGTGCAATCAGCTTTTGAAGTGGCTGCAACTGCAAACTCTGGAGCCTTTGGGAGGAAAAAAAAGATGAAAAGAAACATAAGTCATAGCTCTATCTGCAGTCAGCCTGTCCTGATGGCATGAGTGATTTCAGAAGAAAGAGTTATAATGAGGGAAAGAGAAAAAGCATGGGACAAGCAAGAGAAGTATACTTGTTCTTTTTAGCACAAATACTCTGTAAGGAAAAATACAGGAGTTGGTGGTACCGTGGGGATTTACAAATACTTCAAGCCAGAAGGCAAAGCCACACCATGAAGATAGAAGTTAGAAGAAGTTGGAGAGTTGCCCAGCTTCTTCCTACTGCATGAGACTCCTTTCTGTCTTTTCCTATGTGAAGTGGGGAGAGAGCATCACACTGCAGCAAAAGACCAGGCTATGTCCTCAACAAGTTCTACTGGGTTTGTGTTTTCCACAGCTTGGGGACAGTATGTATTAGGTGTGTGACCTAATTTTTTCCCTTAATTCTAAAGCAACAAATATAAGACAGAAGCCCTCTCTCATGACCATTCTGTACACCAAAAGATTTAGTGGCATTTCCTCTAGAAACTTTCAGAAGAAATGGCTAAAGAGCTTTGTTTGATATGCAGGGGCTTATTTACTATATTATGATAAGAATAAAAGGCATAATTTGAAATTGCACGTATGCTACAACCTCAAAAAGTACGGAAAGTCTAGTAAAATATCTTGGAGGGAAATCTGCTAAAATATTAGCTATGATTGCCTTTAGGTTAATATCGTGTCTCCTTTCAAAAAAACTCCTTGCGCTAATTTTTCAAATCAGAGAAAGATAAAGAAATGAGGGAAATGTTAATGTTTGATGATGAATAAAAATTATGCATGTTTTAAAATTTTAGAAAAAATTAGAAAAGCAAAAAAGAAAGAACTTAATCTTCTTCACACAGAGACCATCACCTCTAACATTTGGAATTTGCTTACTTTGCTTTAATATATTTTATACTATTTTTTAAAGGTGAAAATAACATGTGCACAGGGCAAAGGAGCTGAACAGACATTTCTCCAAAGACGGTATACAAATTGCCAATAAGTACATGAAAAGATACTCAACATTATTAGCTATTAGGAAAATGTAAATCAAAACCACAACAAAAGGCCACTTCACACCCACTAGGATGGCTAGATCGGAAAGACATCATAACAAGTGTTGGTGAAGATGTGGAGAAGTGAACTCTCATACACGGCTGGTGGGGATATAAAAAAGGTGCAATTGCTTTGGAAAACAGTCTGACATTTCCTCAAAAGGTTAAACATAGAGTTACCATGACTCAGCAATTTCACTGCTAGAGTAATATGCCCAAGAGAAACGAAAACTTGCATCCACAGGAAAACGTGTCTACAAATGTTCATAGTAGCACTATTTACAATAGCCAAAAAGTAAAAACAATCCAAATCTCCATTAACTGATGAATGGATAAACAAAATGTGGTATATCCACATAAAGGAATATTATACAATGGAATAGTACTCAGCCACAAAAAGGAACGAAATTGGGTCATTTGTAGAGACGTGGATGAATCCAGAGACTGTCATACAGAGTGAAGTACGTCGGAGAGAGAAAAACAAATATCGTATATTAACGCATATATGTGGAACCTAGAAAAATGGTACAGATGAACCGGTTTGCAGGGCAGAAATTGAGACACAGATGTAGAGAACAAACATATGGACACCAAGGGGGGAAAGTGGAAGCAGGGGGGTGGTGGTGGGATGAACTGGGAGATTGGGATGGACATGTATACACTAATATGTATAAAATGGATAACTAATAAGAACATGCTGTATAAAAAAATAAATAAAATTTAAAAAAAACCCAAAAACCAAAATGTGGTATATCCATATAAAGGAATATTATTTAGCAATAAAAGGGAATGGGGTACTGATATGTGTTACTACATGGATGAACTTTGAAACATTATGGTAATTCAAAGAAAGCCAGATACAAAAATCTACAGGTTGTTTGATTCTATTTATATGAAATGTTCAAAATGGGCAAATCTATAAAGACAGAAAATAGATTAGTGGTTGCCTAGGGCTGGGGAAATGGTAGTGACTGCTAATAGGTACTGGATTTTGGGGGGGGATGATGAAAACACTCTGAAGTTGATAGCAGGGATGAATGTACACACTCTGTGAATATACTGAAAAACATTGAATTGTACACTTTAAGTGGGTGAATGGAGTGGTATGGAAATTAATCTCAATAAAGCAGTTTTTTAAAAAGGAAAAAAATAACATACATATGTCAAAAAATTAAAACCATATAAGAATCTAAAATTAAAAGTAAGATTTTCCTTCCTACTCACCATCCAACCTCTAGTTCTAGAGAAGACCATTTTTAAGTTTCTGGTTTTTTGTTCTTCATGTGGTTCTCATTTTAACATTAAATAATATAGTTATACTTTTGTTAATTGAGCTATCAAATTAAAAAGTATCTGACTTTCTGCTCTGAAAGAGAAGAAAATTAACATGGTTTTACTAACTCTCATATCCTCTCCTCCTTTCTGCCTCCCAATTTTTGTGTTTCTTATTTTTGTAATGGTTTCCACTTTTATAATTTTAATAATATACTCAAGCCTCTATTTCTTGATTTATCAATCTTAGACACCATCTATTAACTAGAAGGAGGTAGACCTTAGATGTTTCATAACTACATAAACTACATGGGAGAAATTCAATTAAATAAAATACTGAGTTTTATCAACAGAAGACTGCTTCCTACCCTGTTTCATTATGACATTCAGAACTTAAAATGTTTCTCAAAATTTGGCTAAGTGATAAAAAATTTCTGTGAGAATTGACCATAGTGTACAAGAACGCTGTGCTGCTTGGGGGCCAAGAATAGAGAGACCAAATACTAGCCTCACCTTAAATTCATCATAGTATTTACCCAATAGGCATTATTTAATCAATTTTAAGAAGAGACCACTTATGCTGACGGGAAGCCGTCAAGCATCCAGATGAAAGTGGGATGATAACCACTGTGGCTTCCTTTAAACTCAGAGAGTCTGTGAGTCTGGAACTTTGGGTTTGTAAGGAGGATGCTCAGCTATATCCTGTTAGCACTGGACCTCACATCCGGATGCTGTGGTGATTATCTTGGACCAGGTGGCAAAGAGAGGATGACAGAGTCTAGTTCAAGATTGGGGCATCCTGTGGGACAGAGGAGATGGAGAAGAGTGGGAAGGGACAGTAGTTCTTACATATTCTATAGGTATCCCAATGATAATTACCTGAAAAAAAATGCTTAACCTCAGCAGCGATAAAGGGAAAACGCAAAGTGAGAGCTCTACGGTACCTCTGACCCCTGTGAAGGGACATGGAGTAGACATTGGCTGCCTACATCCTGTGCATCAGGCCCTGTGCCAGCTGCTTCTCCTGAACTACCTCATGCAATCCCCAGCCCAAGAAATTAGTCTTATTTACATTCTCAAATGAAGCAGTTGAGGCAGAAAGGCTAAGTCCCTAAGCTAACAGGGCTGAGATTCTCCATGGCTCCAAATACCTTAAATTACTGAAAGCAAAGGAATAATACAAAACCCAGTGTTGATGGGGTTTTGGGGGAACAGATACACCAAATGAACACTGGCATAGTCTTTTTAGAGAGCAACTAACAAAAAGCATACACTTATTAATACCTATGTCCCAGACATTCTACTTTGGGGAATATATTCTAAAAAAATTACATAACTTAAAAAATAATGATTGTTCAAAACTATTCATTGCATTGATATTAATAGTGACAAGAAATAAACTCAACAGTCAACAACTAAAGACATTATGTTACAGACTATCACTATAAGGAAATATTATTTGGACTATATTGATGTGCAAAAAGATGTACATGAATTAATTTAAGACAAAAAAATGGAACACCATAGACAGTTTGTGAAGAGTGAACACTACTATAAAAAACGTTTGTACAACATTGATGTGTCATATTTGCACTGTTCACAAGTCAATTCTGATTTTTTTGTTAATTGGATTATTTTTCCCATAGAGTGAAGTGCATAACAGTACATTGATTTAAAATTCCCAAAACTAATTTTGCACTCTATGATTAAATGTCCTTCCCTCTCTGGAGCTGGGGTCCATTTGAGGGTTTGAAGAGGGGTGTGAAAGACAGGGGCAGCACCATGATGCTTCTGAAATCAAAAATGCGTCACCCCCAAAACCTCTCGTGTTTATGTTCCTGAAGACTTTCCTGTTAGAAAGAGACAGACTCTGCTGTGATATCAGTGATGCTCTCTAAGATCAGGGGGAAATCAGCAATGTCTTTGACCTGCCTCTGAATTGATCTGTTTATAAACATACCCATAAATGTTGTTCAGGAAGAATTTGCATTGAAATTCCATGCCTGCAGAAAGGACTGAGACATCTCGTCTTAATAAATCTCCAACCTGATGGAGGTACTACCTGTGGTCTTGGCATTGGCCTTGTATACTCCCACCCTAAGCCTTCCTACAAGCCTTTCCTCCATCCTGGAATGCTCCTGCTATTCACATCCCATGGGTCTTTTCTTTTTTCTTTTTTTTTAGATTCTTTTCCCATACAGGCCATTACAGAGAATTGAGTAGAGTTCCCTGTGCTATACAGCAGGTTCTTATTAGTTATCTATGTTATATATAATAGTGTGTATATGTCAATCCCAATCTCCTAGTTTATCCCTTGCTCCCCTTAACCCCTGGTAACCATAAGTTTGTTTCCTACATCCATGACTCTACTTCTGTTTTATAAATAAGTTCATTTGTACCCTGTTTAAAAGATTCCACATATAAGCAATATCATATCACATCCCATGGGTCTTTCAAGACCCCCTTAAATCTTCCTCTTTCGAAGGAGTCTTCACAGGAAGCCATCGCCACCACTTGTGATTCCCAAAGCACTTAGAGTACACTCACTTTTCTGCACCCGTTTCACAGTGAGATGGCAAACTCCCTGTGGTGAGAGGCCCCCGTTCTTGTAAACTGCCCAAACGACATCAGTGCTTACCAAGTGCTTTGAAATACGGCACAAAGTGTTCAATCAATATTTGTGAAGCTGGGACTTCCCTGGTGGCGTAGTGGTTAAGAATCCGCCTGCCAATGCAGGGGACACGGGTTCCATCCCTGGTCCGGGAAGATCCCACACGCCGTGGAGCAACTAAGCCCACACGCCACAACTACTGAGCCTGCACTCTAGTGCCCGCGAGCCACAACTACTGAGCCCACGTGCCACAACTACTGAGCCCACGTGCCACAACTACTGAAGCCCATCCTCCGCAACAAGAGAAGCCACCGCAATGAGAAGCCTGCACACCGCAACAAAGAGTAGCCCCCACTCGCTGCAACTAGAGAAAGGCCACAGGCAGCAGCAAAGACCCAGCCCAGCCAAAAATAAATAAATAAATAAATAAATTTAAAAAAAAATTTCTGAAGCTGTCACCCATTTCTTCTAAAAGAGGTCTCTTTTGCCCAGGTTCCAAATTTTTCCTTTGCCAACTTATATCTTGGTTTCCTTTAGTTAGAGTATTAGCATTTCAATCATTAGTGTTTTGAGTAGACAGATGGATCTGGGATCAAATGTTCCCACTCACATTTTTCTTGAGACTTTGGGCAAATTTTGTAACTTTTCAAAGTCCATTTCCTCATTCATTAAATAGGGATATAAGACATCTTACAGGAGTACAGTAAGGATTAAAACTACTCAGTCTTCAAGTCTCAGCTTAAATATTATTTTCTTTGGGATCCCTTTCTTCATATACCCCTCCTCACCTCCAAGTCTCGACAGGGCAGTGTCTCTCCTCTGTGCTTTCCCAACTCTCTAAACCAGTGCTGTCCAGTAGAACTTACTGCAATGATTCCGTTCTGTAATCTGTGCTACCCAGTAGGTAGCCGCTAGCCACATATGGTTATTGAGCATTTTAAAAGTGGCTACAAAGACTGACAGATTGAATTTTAAGTGTTATTTAATTGTAATTAATTTAAATTGAAATAGCCCCATGTGGCTAGTGACCACTGGATGGACCACACAGCTCTCAACAATTCCCATTATAGCACTTAACACACTGTGATTCATCTTTCACAAGACTGAGATACACAGCGAAATTCATTTTGACTGTGATGATCACCGCTGTATTCATAGCACCTAGCCCAGGGTCTGGTACACAGGAAGCTCTCAGTAGGGCAGCCATCATAATCTTCAACAGCATCTTGTCACTCTTTGCATCCCACAGCTTAGATAAGCATATGCTGTAGATGCTCACTAACTGCTGCTAATTGACTTAATTGATTTCTAGGCTTACAAGCCAACCAATTATCTGCTCCTGGTGAATGTTCAAACAATGGGAGTTGCATAAATGTCTTTCTGATATATTTCCTTGTGTGCGGCATAGAGGTTAGAAGCATCTGCTTAGACTCAAACCCTGACCACATGACCTCTAGTACGGAAGCTTTCTATGCCTTAGCTGATTATTCCTCTGTAAAATGGGGACATTAATAGCCCTGCCTCCTTGAGTTGTTGCAAGGATTATATATGTGTGGAGGTTTACAACTATCATTTTATAGGAAATATAGAGATCAGAAGACCATGTTAAATGACATCATAAAGATTCAAAATCCAGACTGTAGGAAAGTCTTGTTGGGAAACAGAGGCAGGCATCCTGTGGTCATTAGGAAATAAATCTAAGAACCAAGACAAGACTCTGAGATTGGTAATCTTGCTGCAAGGGAGGCTAGGAAAAATATCTGGTATTGTCACTCTTTATAGTAAAGGGCAGGCTCTCAGGAGAGGAAGAAGTACTAGAGAGTGACTTTGTGTAGCAATCCATGATGTGAGCTCTACAGCCTTTGGTAAAACCCCAGTTGCGACTGCCTTCAACTTTGCATGGACCTAAGCGTGGGCAGAGTTTCAGCAAAGAGGGCCCCCAAGCTTCAAATTCTGTCTGTAAGATGTTGGTAAGTCAGGGACAAGCACTGTGTCAGTTAGGGGGTCTCAATTTTTCCTTGACTGGCAACTGTAACAAAAGGTCAGGCCTTTACTCATACTGAAATGAGAGTGTGAAAATAGGGGTTGGGATGGGGAGAGGATGAAACAGCCGGAAAAAACTGCCTGGTTCTTCTCTTCTTAAGAGTTCCTTGGAGCCCCCAAAATGACAGTCTGGGGTTACCCTTTCATCTTCTCAGGATCTATCTATCATTCTTAGGCTTCCCAGCTTGTTCTCCAGCTTGGGTCTCCTGAAGTATGGCTGATATATTTTAAAATTCTGTTTTAGAAGACTTTTCTAAACCCTTTTTATTTTATAAAATTAAGCAAAATAATTAGGGCATACATAAAACTACAGAAACAGTATCGCTTCAACAAAATCCTAACTCTCTCCACTTTTGTACATCTATTCTGCCATTACCTTGGCCCAATGCACCATCACCTCTTGCTTGGATGACCTCGGGAAACTTTTAACTAAGTCTTCTGGCTTCCACTTTTGCCTCCTTAAAATTCATTTGCCAAACACTGTGCAGTGCGATCTTCAAACCAGTGGAAATCAGATTTTGTCCCTCTGCTGTTTAAAATATTCTAAAGTCTTTCTAATGTCTTAGAATAAAAGTTAAATTCTTTACTGTGGCCCTCAAGGCCCTACATGGTGTGATCACAAAATATACGTCTTTGGTGTCATTGCAGACCACTCTGTCCCTTGCTCCCCAAAGTTTCAGATACGCTTGTCTTTTTCTTTCTGTTTCACGAACATGCTAAACTATTCTTATTCTGTACTCAGGGAACTTAAACTTGCTGTTCCTTCTGCCAGGAAAGCCCTTAAAACCTGGATCTTCCCTGGTTGTCTTCTTTCCTTCATGTAAACCTTGACTCCCGTGTCATTTCCTGCAAGAGGACTTTCCTGACCATTGTACGGAAAGGTTTATGGTAACGATCTTCCATCTAAAACACACACATGCACACTGGTTTTACTCAATGTATTAATACATATGGGGTGAAGGGCTTAGAACAGCACATTGTTAAGTCGAGTATTTTTAGGTATTATTTTTTCCACTATACCACATATAGTCTAAATTTCTCTTGCATTTTTATGTATTTACTTTTCCATGGTTGGTTTACCTTCCTCGTTACTAGCTCCATAAAGGTAGAGACCTTGATGTTTTTGGTTTTGTTTATTTATATATCTCTAGCACCTAGAATAAAGCCTGGCACATAGTAGGTACTCAATAATCATTGCTGAAAAGATGAATTGACTATAGAAAAAAATATATATGACAAAGAAAAAATAGTAGAATATAACCACCAATAACTCTGCATAGGGGGATTTTTGCTTTCTTCTCTCTAGCTTTTCAGATATTCCAATTTTTTACAAAGATCATGTACTTTTCTGAATCATAAAAAAGAGTTAATTTTTGCAAAAGGAGTCATGTTGCCTTGCTGTATGAAACATCAATTGATCGATTTCTGCAGGCATACTGGAGGTTGCAATCTCTGGATCTGTGCTTAACCACCTCTTAAATCATAAATCTTCTGACATTCTTCAGGAAGAATGCTCAGTGCTGTGTCCCTTAGTGGGTGAACACACATGCGGGCCCTGGTGAGAGCCCCCTGGGAGGTCTGACAAGTCTCATTCCATCAGCAGCCAGGTGCCATGTGACTAGCCACCTGCCTCTTTATCTCTAGCTCCTTAAGTCAGGAGTTCTGTTTGGCTACAGAGCTTGACACTGTGGAGGTCAGCCAAGGTCAGGGCTCCAGTAAGAATGACTCACACCCCGCTCCATGCTCTCCTCTGGGCACAGGCTGGAGCACGATGAACACTGTGATTTTCCATGCTCGGCTCCCAGGATGTGAGGCTCAGTCCCTGAAATACTGATCCATGCAAAAAAACTGAAGTAGCCCCCAAAGAGGGTGTTTGACATTTAGGGGAAAAAAAGAACCTTTTACTCTCTGATCCTATCCAGTGTGGTGCTGATTTGAAGTTGACTGCACAGTGCAAACGTGCTTTTTCAAGCTTGTCCAAAGGAGGGCAATCCTTATGATTTTTTTAAAAAAATAATGATTGTGAAAGATTACAAACACACATAGTGTTAATAATACAGTTTTAAAATTGCAATACCAGGGTGAAGCTTATTAAGATTCTTACATGCCTCCCTTGCTTTGGAGTCTCTTGCCTTAAAAAAAAAAATTACAGATACAGTATACCCACCCTCAATTCCATTCCTTTCCTTCCTCCCCAGTGTCAAACAGTATCATTTTTATGATACTGTTTATCATTGTTCCACATAGTTTTATATATCCATGTATACATCAATTTTGTTAAATTGTTATGATTATTTTAAGCTTTCATATAAAGGTTACCATACCTCACATATCATTTTGCAACTTGTTGTTCAGCATTATATTTACAAGATTTATCTTTATTGATACATGAGATGGTCAGTTTTATGTGTCAACTTGACTACAGTGCTCAGTCATTCAATGAAACACTGATCTAGGTGTTCTGTGAAGGTATATATATATAATTATAATACCTTACATATAATTCTGTGAAGGTATTTTGTAGGTGTGATTAAACTCCATAATCAGTTGACTTTAAGTAAAGGAGATCATCCTAGATAATTTGGATGGACCAGAGTCAGTCAGCTGAAATTTATACTCCTATCAATAGGCCATGAGAGTTCCAGTTTTTCCACATCTTCCACACCACTTGGAGTTGTAAAACTTATATTTATAATCTGGTGGATGTAAAACTATTTCATTGCAGTTTTAATTTCTATTTCTCTAATGTATAATAGTGAAAAGCATCTTATCATGGGATTATTTTCCGTCCATATAGCCTCTTTGGTAAGGTGTTTGTTCAAATCTTTTGCCCATTTGAAAAACTGGGGTTTGTTCTCTTATTATTGAGTTTTGTAAACTCTTTATATCATATATACAAGTCCTTTGTTGGATATATGATTTGCAAATATTTTCTCCCAGTCTGTGGCTTGTCTTCTCACTCTCTGAAGTGTCTTTTGCAGAGCAGAAGTTTTTAATTTTGATGAAGCAAAGTTCATCCGTTTGCTCTTTTATGGGTCATGTTGCTGGTGACATGTCTAAGAAATCCTTGCTTAACCCAAGGTTGCAAGGATTTTGCCCCTTATTTTATCTTCTACAAGTTCTATAGTTTTAGGTTTTATAGTTAGGTCTATGACGCATTTTTAGTCAATTGTTGTACATAATACAGGATATGAGTTGAATTTCATTTTCTTGCTTACGGCTGTCCAATTGTTCTTGCACTATTTCTTGAAAAGACTATTTTGTATCTTTGTCAAAAATCAATTGACCATACACGTGTGGGTCAATTTCTGGGCTCTCTGTTCTGTTTCAGTGATCTATTTGTCTGTCTTTCTGCCAGTACCATACTGTCTTGATTACTGGAGATTTATAGTAATTCTTGAAATCAGGTGGCATGACTCTTCAAGGTGGTTCCTCTTTTTCAAAGTTATTTTGACTAATCTAATTCCTTTGCCTTCTCATATCCGTTTTAGATTCAGCTTGTTGATATCTACAAAAAACTCTGCTGAGATTTTGATTAGGATTATGTCGAATCTGTAGATTAATTTGGGGAGAACTGAGATTATAACAATGAACATGCTATGTGTCTTTTTTTTAATTTATTTTTTTATTGAAGTATAGTTGACTTCTAATGTGTGTGTGTGTGTGTGTGTGTGTGTGTGTGTGTGTGTATATATATATATATATATATTCTTTTCCATTATGGTTTATCCCAGGGCTATGTAGCTTTTGACATATTTAGTTCACTGTTTCTTTTATCAGTGTTTTCCAGTTTTCACCATACAGATCCTACACATATTTTGTTAGATTTATACCTAAGTATTCTTTTTTGGGGTGCAGTTTGTCAGTGGTACTTTTAAAAAGGTTGCTTTCCAACTATGACATACAGAATGGATAAACAACAAGGTCCTACTGTATGGCACTGGGAACTATATTCAATATCCTGAGATAAACCATAATGGAAAAGAATATAAAAAAGAATGTATATATGTGTATAACTGAGTCACTTTGCTGTACATCAGAAATTAACACAACATTGTAAATCAACTATTAAAAAATTAAAATAAAAA
The DNA here is from genome assembly GCF_003676395.1 of Aethalodelphis obliquidens. NCBI lineage: Eukaryota > Metazoa > Chordata > Mammalia > Artiodactyla > Delphinidae > Aethalodelphis > Aethalodelphis obliquidens. The sequence continues at coordinate 50,313,074 of NW_020837951.1, forward strand.
AGGTTGCTTTCCTGTTGCTAGTATATAGAAATATAATTGCTTTTTGTATGTTGACCTTGAATCCTGCAACATTGCTAAGCCCATTACTTCTAGAAATTTTTCCTTTGCCAACTTATATCTTGGTTTGTGGGTTTTAAAAATTGATTTGCAAGAGTCCTTTATATATTCTGTATATTTATTCATTGGCCAAATACTTATTGAGTGCCTGCTGTGTATCAGGTACTATATTAGCACACTAATCTTGAGCCAACTTTGTTCATTGCTAAATACTTCAAGAAGCAGTTATTCATCTCAATTATATAAATACTTATACAGTACCTACACATCCATTAAATCACTTATTCAAAAAGTTTATTGAGTACCTACTATAGGCCAGGTAATAGCTTAGCTACTGGAGGTATAGAACAAAACACACACACAAAATGAAGAGCCCTGCTCTAATGGAGGAGAGAGACAATAAGTAGACAAGTAAATAAATAAGCTAATTTCAGGTAGTGAAATGCTTTGGAGAAAATAAGTCAAGGTAATAGGACAGAGGGGACAGGTGAGAAGACAGAGAAAAAGGTGGTATTAGATACAGTGGTTGCGGAAGACCTCTCCCGAGGGGCATCATTTAAGCCAAGGCCTGAGTGAGAAGAACAAACTGAGGCAAGAGCCCTCCAGGAAGAGACAACAGCAAGTGCAAAGGTCCTGGGGTGAGAATGAGCTTGGTGTGACTGAGGCACAGGAAGGGGGCCAGAGAGTCTGGAGTTTCATTAAGCAGGGGATGGTGGTACAAAAGAGCCTAAGGAGGCAAAGAGGGGCTGCAGGTAGGGAGAGGCCATGATAAAGGAGACTTGATTCTCAGTCCTTAGAAGATAGCAATGCCTGGGCCAAGTGTCTCTGACACAAAAAGGTGGGTGAGACAGAGCCTAGCCCTCAGGAGGCCGTGATCTAGTGAAAGAGACAAACACATGAACAAATGCACTACAGTGGGCAAAGAACTGTAATTGAGGTAGGTGTGTAGGAGGAGTAGAGGTAGGAGGCAAGAGAGAGGTAAGAATGATCCTTTATTCATATTTTGTAAGATAGAACTTCTATAGCCTTCTACTTAAGCCCCAAAGTAGAAAAATTCCCTTAAAAATAATACACACACATATATATTATGGATATATAATATATGGTACTATCTTATTTTCAAATTGTGATGACTAGGTAGAGATCCCTTCTCTGTGCTCCCAGTGTGCTCTCTGCTTTTCCCCATTCGAGCACCTGGAGAGCCTATGTTTACTTGCTTCTCTGTCCCACCAACCTCCACGTTCCATGAAAACAGCAGCTGAGTTTTATTCCCCATTATTTCCCCAATGTCTGCCACAGTGCCCAGTGCATTCTAACTGCTCAGTGAATGCTCAGTGAAAGAGAGCAAAGCTCTGAGATTAAAGCACATTCATATTTTATTTCATTTGATTCTCATCACAATCCTGAGAGATGGGCAGGACAGGTGTGAGTATCCCATTTTACAGATGAGGTAACTGATGATCAGAGAGAGTAAGTAACTTGTCCAGTGAAGCACAGCTATGGTGTTAGGGCAGAACGTCGGGATCTCAGTGACCTGCCTTTTCCTAGGTTAGGGTTTTTTTTCCCTTTACTACCTCCCTATCCTATGCTGACTTTGGGGAATATGCCAAAGAACACGGAGGTCAAAATGATGGGCTTGCTTTTGTACGAATTCACGGGTATGTCTTCTAACCACTGAGAAATCGCCAGAATATTATAACTTATTCAATGATTTGTATTGTAAAATGTGTCATACATCCAGAAAAGTATAAAATTTTACAGTTTGAAAAACAATAAAGATCCATGTACGTATATCCTGGTTACGAAGTAGATCATTTCCAGCACGTGAGAAGCCTCCTATGCATCCTTCCCTAACCACGTCCCCTCCTTCCCACCTTGAAGTACACCTTTAGCTTACTTTGGGGTTAACCAGTCCCTTGCTGTTCTTTACAGATTTCCTACTTATACATATAACAGTCTCCCTTATCTGCAGGTGGTACATTCCAAAACCCCCACGGACAGTACAAAACACTATATATACTATTTTTTTTCCTATACATACATACGCAAGATAAAGTTTAGTAAATTAAGTGCCATAGGAAGATTAACAATAAGTAATGATAAAATAGAACAACTGTAACAATATACTGTAATAAAAGTTATGTGAATGTGGTTTCTCTCTGTCAAAATACTTACTTGTACAACTTTAATGCCTTTTCTATCTTAACTAAGCACTTATCAAATACTGTGGCCATAATTTTGCAGTTTGAGCTGCAACAGCAAAACTAGCATGAATTTCTTTTCCCTTCCTCACAATTTCACCAATAGAAGATTCGTTCCTACCATAGTTCTTAGCCACCTCAGCATAAAATTTTCTTTCCTAGGGACTCCCCCGGTGGTGCAGTGGATGGGACCCTGCGCTCCCAATGCAGGGGGCCCGGGTTCGATCCCTGGTTGGGGAACTAGATCCCACATGCATGCCACAACCGAGTTTGCATGCCGCAACTAAGGAGTCCACATGCCACAACTAAGGAGCCCGTGAGCCACAAATAAAGAGCCCGCCTTCCGCAACTAAGACCCAGTGCAACCAAATAAATAAATACATATTTAAAAAATTTTTTTTCTTTCCTCATTAAATCGGGAACTTTCCCTTTTTGACATAAAGGAAGCACTTTACTGTTTCTCTTTCGTGGATTCGAATTGTCAGCATCACTACTCTTGTGCTTTGTAACCGTTATTAAGTAAAATAAGGGTGACTTGAACACAAGCCTTGCGGTACCATCAACAGTCATCTGAAGACCCAGAAGGCTACTGGATGACCACCTGGTGGGATATGATGGACAAAGGGATGATTCATGACCTGGGCTGCACCGAGCAGAATGGCCCAAGATTGCCTCATCTACTCAGCATGGTGTGTCATTTAAAACTTATGGATTGTTTATTTCTGGAAATTTTCATTTAATCTTTTCAGACTGTGGTTGACCAGGGGTAACTGAAAATGCAGAAAGCGAAACCATGGGTAAGTGGTGACTACTGTATGTATCTAAACAAAATATGTTTTAGTTTTAAATACTGAGTAGCAAGCACATACCTAGCTGTGTAAGGACAGGATGATCTTACCTCTATTAGACAAAGACTCCCAGGAAAAATAAGCGGAAGATCCCCAGAGCCAGAATAGGCCTTCAGGTTCCCTGGGAGCTTATGGGAGCCTTTTCTAGGGAAGTCAGTGGGCAAACGTCACATCTGAGTCCCGGGGAAAGAAGGGGGAGAAAAAAGATTAACACAGGCCTGTAACTCACTCCTTCCCCACTAGGGGATGCCTCTGTCAGACCATTGCTGTAATTCCATCGATGGTATTAAGGAGGAGAAAGATACGGAAAAGGTCTACTTATAAAGTGTTTTCAACATGAATTACCTGCTCTGTTTAGATTGATCGCTGTAAATAAATGTGGAATTTATGGATTAAGAGCATGGCTGGCTGGAGAATGGGAGGGGCAGGGCATTTCCTAACTGTGTAATTACTTCCTACCCGTATAAATAAATAAAATATAAATGAAGTATAAAACTGAGGGGGGCCCCCAAACAGATATAGCTTCCTTTGAGAGTAACTGCATATATGGCTCAAAACCCATACGTAGATCTGACACCAAGATATGTCCTAATGTAGGTGAAAGGGACACTTTTGGACACTGGTGGTTTTAGGACCCTCCAGGGAAAGAATGCTCTGTTTTGTGCCTGTTGCTTGCCTGTATCTTTTTAATCATTAGTAAAGTTTGGTGCTGAGTAAAACCTAGGATTCTCATCATCCCATCTGACAAATTGACGTTTTGTATGAACTCAATACAGATCACGATAGTGGGGGCATTTGGCGATATTGTACAATCACCCAGATACTAGATGTCTACCAGAAATGTGGTCAAGGGGGTTTGTACTCTAACCTGTGTCTTCTGAATTCATCATGGATTCCCTCAGCTCTCAAAAACAAGGTAAACTACGATGAAATACCACTTCACACTCATTAGGAATGGCTACTATAAAGTACAAAAGCAGAAAATAGCAAAATAGCAAGTGTTGGTAAGAATGTGGAGAAGTTGGAACACTTGTGCACTCTTGGTGGGAATGTGAATTGGCGCAGCCACTGTGGAAAACAGTATGGAGGATCCTCAAATAATTAAAACTAGGACTACTATTTGATCCAGCAACTCCAGTTCTCAGCATATAGCCAAAGGATAGGAAATCACTATCCTGAAGAGATATCTGCACTCCTATGTTCGCTGCAGCATTATTCACAACAGCCAAGGTATGGAAAGAACTAAGTGTCCATCAACTGATGAATGGATAACGAAGATTTATCAATAGTGTGTATACACTATTGATAAATAGTGAAATGCTATTCAGCCATGAGAAAGAAGGACATACTGCCTTTTGTGACAACATAGACAGACCTTGAGGGCATTATGCTAAATGAGATGTCAGACAGAGAAAGACAAATAGCATATAATATCACTTACATGTGGAATCTTAAAAAAGCTGAACTCACAGAAATGGAGACTAGAATGATGGTTACCAGGGGCTGGGGGGTGGGGGAAAAGGGGAGATGTTGGTCAAAGGGGACAAACTTCCAGTTTTAAGATGAGTAAGTTCTCGGGAATCTAAAGTACAGCATGGTGATTGTAGCTCATAATACTATATTATATACTTCAAAGTGACTAAGAGAGTAGAGGTTCTTAAATGTTCTCACCACAGAAAAGAAATGGTAAATATATGATGTGATAGAGGTATTAACTAAGGCTATGTTGGTAATCATTTTGCAAAATATAAATGTATCAAGTCAACCCATGTACACCTTAAACTTATACAATGCTATATGTCAATTATATCTCAATAAAGCTGAAAAACTAGAAATACCATATAATCTAGCAATTCCACTTCTGGGTATGTATTCCAAAGAATTGAAAGCAGGGTCTCAGAGAGATATTTGTACACCCAGGCTCACAGCAGAATTGTTCACAATAGCCAAAATATGGAAGCAACCTAAATACCCATCAATGGATGAATGAAAAAACAAAATGTGGAATGTACAGCGAGTGGAATATTATTCAGCCTTAAAAAAGAAGGAAGTTCTGATACATGGTATAACATGGATGAACCCTAAGGACGTTATGCTAAGTGAAATAAGCCAGCGTTTTTATGAAAAATATTGTATTGTTCTACTAATATGAGGTACCTAGAGTAATCAAATTCATAGTTATAGAAAGGGGAAGGATTGTTCCAGGGGCTGGGGGGAGAGGGGATGGGGAGTTGTTTAATGGGTATAGAGTTACAGTTTTGCAAGATGAAAAGGGTTCTGGAGATTGGTTGCACAACAATAAGAACGGACTAAGTACTATTGAGCTGCACACTTAAAAATAGTTAAATTTTTGATAATTAATACGGTAAATTTAATGTTACGTATATTTGACCACAATTAGGAAAAAAACAATAGGGCAAAGCAGACACATTTGTGAGGGTGTGATAGGTGTCCCTGCTGATCCAGGAAGGAGGGCATGGAGGGGAGTCAGACCTGGCCAGTTTCACCTAGACACTTTGCCTTTTTTTATGTTTGTTTTTGGTTTTTGCGGTACGCGGGCCTCTCACTGTTGTGGCCTCTCCCGTTGCGTAGCACAGGCTCTGGACGCGCAGGCCCAGCGGCCATGGCTCCCGGGCCCAGCCGCTCTGCGGCACGTGGGATCCTCCCGGACCGGGGCAGGAACCCGCGTCCCCTGCATCGGCAGGCGGACTCCCAACCACTGCGCCACCAGGGAAGCCCAACACTTTGCCGTTTAAGGGAGGACAGTGGCAGCAAGCATCATGACGGTGACAGCGCTCTTATCATGCCACGTTGTTCCATCCGGACAGGTAGCCCTTTGCATCTGCGGCAGAGCTGTCACTCTGAGCTCTCCCTCTGACACATCCCTGGGGAATGCTTTCACCATTTGCTGTGTTGCATCTCCTGTTTTTTGGTATCTCACCTTTTCTAGGTGTACTCCCTCTTTCTGGGTGGTGTGCATGGGAGATTTCTTTCTTGATATCATACATTCCAGAAAAATCCTTCTTCTATCCTCCTACACAAAGAGCTTAGCTGGATATGGAATTCTAGGGCAGAATCATTTTTCTTCAGAATCTTGGAGGAATGGCTCCATACCTTCTTGATTCCAGTCTTGCTGTTAAGAAGTCTGCGCCTATTCTAATTGCTCCTCTGTAGGGGAGCAATGCTTTTAAGATCTTGTATTTGTCTCCAGTGTTTTTGCAAACTTATAACGATGTGCATTGGTGTGGGTCTATTCTCATTCGTTATGCTGTATATCCTTTGAATCTGTCAATTCCTCTTCTTCGGTTCTGCAAATTTTCATTGAGTTATTTTATCACTGATTTTATCTCCCCTGTTTTTTCTATCTTCCCATTCACAGAGTCCCATCACATAAGCGTGAACTTTCTGGACCACCGCTCTTCTATTTTCTTTTCTTTTTTCTTCTTTGTCATTTTGCTCTACTATCTGGGAGATTTCCTCAGCTCTATCTTCTAACCTCTCTTCTGCATGATTATTTCGGCTCTCAAAAGCTCTTTTTCCAAAAGCTCTTTTTGTTTTCTAAATTGTCCTTTACTATTGTATCCTACTCTAACTTCATGGTTGCAATATCTTCTATCTCTCTCCAGGTATTTATTTTAGTTTATGGCGATGAAGTTTTTTTCTCCCTGAATAGCCTGTTTCTTCCTAGTTCCATTTTTATTTGTTTGTTGTGATTACTGGAGGCTTTCCTAAGCTGTCTGGCAATCTTGGTTGTCTGCTTGGGTGGTGGGGGGGGGAGTTAAAATGCTGATTGGTATCTCTTAGGGCATGGGTAGAGCTTATTAACTTTTAGCGTCCCTCTAAGGTGATCTAAGTAGGCTTTCTGGGGGGACTTTGGTGCTAGTATCCTAGAGTCATTCCTCCTAGGCTGGCCAGATCTCTGTACCCCTACCCTTCTGCCTCCAAGAAGAGGTTTAAAATCCTCCTCCTGTAGGTAAATGTCTGGTTACCAATGTTCTGGAGGACCAGTGGGGGAGAGGCTCGAGGTCCCTGTTAAGCACTCAGTACACTTACAGTTACTTATTTTCCTATTATCGACATGGTTCCCATTCTTACTTTAAAGAAAAAAGGAATTTGTTTACTGAATGAGTTACAAATCTTTCTCCATGAAGAGACAGCCTGATAGAAATCACTTTCGTAGAGCTCAGGGTGCTGAGATAGAGGAAGGAGGGCTAGGCTTACACTGTGTCTAGTGGATATCTCTCCTGAATTGTCTCTCTTCAGCTTCACTGGCAACCTTAAAAATCCGATGCTAGAGGTTTCTTATATGACTAAGCGCTTCATTTTTTTATAAACTGTAAGTGCATGTCTTATGCTCTTAAAGTACCACGCCCACTTGTTTATTGTGAGCAGGTGAGGTGCATCAAATCTATTTACTATTGATGTGTCTCAGATAAATAAAGGGTGTGACTTACAGAATCTTATTTCCCCAGCACGAGCCAGGGATCCCTCCTATTTCCCGGAAGCAATATTTCCCCACCACTAACTCTGGGCTCTGAAACACAGCTTCATGAAGAAGAATCTGAAAAATAACCGAACCTAATATGACTCTATGCAGAGAGTCACTAAGCACAAAAATATCTTAGGTAACTAGAGGCCTCCAGGAACACCTTTGGCATATAGGACGAGGAATGAGGCCACAGTGGGTTTGCTTGTTTTCATTCAAAACTCAAATGTTGGGCCTCAACTTACTGCCTTCCAAGTGTCACCCAGTCTTGAAAGATGAGAAGGTGGAGAAAGAAGGAAAGAGGGTTCCAGACCGGAAAGTATTGTCAGAGAAACTGGAGGGTCTGAGGATGAGGGTGGATTTAGAGTGAGCAGGGGTTGGCAAGAGATGAGTGAGTCAAGCCAGCCCAGGAGATGACCAGAGACAATAAGAGGGGGCAGGATGCAACCCCACCTGGGGTGACTTAGGAGATGGCTGAGAGCCAAAGGTACCAAGTAAGGACAATGAGATGATAAGAATGAAAACAGCAACCAAATTATCAGTACTATCTCCAATGTTCATCCAACCTCCCAGCAAAGCATCATCATCCCCTCAATACACATACAAAAGCAGAGGGTCCCAGAAACCCAGCATGACAAAGTCTGGCTCCTCCAGAGCGTGGCTGCCTTCTGTTACGCCAGGCTGCCTCTCAATTCATGCCACGCTGCTCACTCATTCAGCCAGCCAGCCATCTACTACCTACAAACTGCTAAGCTGTATGCTGAGAACAGCAAAAATTATTTGTCACTAAGTGGTAGAGATCCCCACATCCTTTTAAGATCCATTTACTTTCTCAAAATCTTGTTTATAGGACGGCTAGCACCACTCCAGCTCTTCGATGCTACTTTTGAATGTGAGTCTTTCCTACGTGGGTTAATAGAGGCTAAGCCTTCCTGACTTAAACATCAGTTCACAAGTGAGGTCAGGGAAGCTCTCCTTCAGACGGATAGAATCTGCCACCCAAACCTGTCAAGAGCAGGCGTAAACATCTCCCTAGTGTAATGTAAGAAGTGTTCCAGGGATCCGAAGGAGTGCTTAGTGCCCTTAGCTGCTGTTTAGATTCATAAGCACCTGTCACCAATGGGGGAAATGCCATTAAGAATCTTGCCCCTTATAATGGCAGCCATGCTATCACAGCCTACTATGCACTGAGGGATATGGACAGGGGTAACATTTCAGACAGGTCATGGGTGAAACTTCTTTTTTTTTCTTTAAACATCTTTATTGGAGTATAATTGCTTTACAATGGTGTGTTAGTTTCCGCTTTATAACAAAGTGCATCAGTTATACATATACATATATCCCAATATCTCTTGCATCTCCCTCCGTCCCACCCTCCCTATCCCACCCCTCTAGGTGGTCACAAAGCACCGAGCTGATCTCCCTGTGCTATGCGGCTGCTTCCCACTAGCTATCTGTTTTACATTTGATAGTGTATATAAGTCCATGCCACTCTCTCACTTTGTCACAGCTTACCCTTCCCCTCCCCCATATCCTCAAGTCCATGCTCTAATAGGTCTGTGTCTTTATTCCCGTCTTGCCCCTAGGTTCTTCATGACCATTTTTTTTTTTTTAGATTCCATATATATGTGTTAGCACATGGTATTTGTTTTTCTCTTTCTGACTTATTTCACTCTGTATGACAGACCCTAGGTCCATCCACCTCACTACAAATAACTCAATTTCATTTCTTTTTATGGCTGATTAATATTCCATTGTATATATGTGCCACATCTTCTTTATCCATTCATCTCTTGATGGACACTTAGGTTGCTTCCATGTCCTGGCTATTGTAAATAGTGCTGCAATGAACATTGCGGTGCATGTGTCTTTTTGAATTATGGTTTTCTCACGGTATATGCCCAGTAGTGGGATTGCTGGGTCGTATGGTAGTTCTATTTTCAGTTTTTAAGGAACCTCCATACTGTTCTCCATAGTGGCTGCATCAATTTACATTCCCACCAACAGTGCAAGAGGGTTCCCTTTTCTCCACACCCTCTCCAGCATTTATTGTTTGTAGATTTTTTGATGATGGCCATTCTGACTGGTGTGAGATGATACCTCATTGTAGTTTTGATTTGCATTTCTCTAATGATTAGTGATGTTGAGCATCCTTTCAGGTGTTTGTTGGCAATCTGTATATCTTCTTTGGAGAACTGTCTATTTAGGTCTTCTGCCCATTTTTGGATTGGGTTGTTTGTTTTTTTGATATTGAGCTGAATGAGCTGCTTGTAAATTTTGGAGATTAATCCTTTGTCAGTTGCTTCATTGGCAAATATTTTCTCCCATTCTGAGGGCTGTCTTTTCGTCTTGTTTATGGTTTCCTTTGCTGTGCAAAAGCTTTTCAGTTTCATTAGGTCTCATTTGTATATTTTTGTTTTTATTTCCATTTCTCAAGGAGGTGGGTCAAAAAGGATCTTGCTGTGATTTATGTCACAGAGTGTTCTGCCTATGTTTTCCTCTACGAGTTTGATAGTGTCCAGCCTTACATTTGGGTCTTCAATCCATTTTGAGTTTATCTTTGTGTATGGTGTTAGGGAGTGTTCTAATTTCATTGGTTTACATGTAGCTGTCCAGTGTTCCCAGCACCACTTATTAAAGACGCTGTCTTTTCTCCATTGTATATTCTTGCCTCCTTTATCAAAGATAAGGTGACCATATATGAGTGGGTTTATCTCTGGGCTTTCTATCCTGTTCCATTGATCTATATTTCTGTTTTTGTGCCAGAACCATAGTGTCTTGATTACTGTAGCTTTGTAGTAGAGTCTGAAGTCAGGTAGCCTGATTCCTCCAGCTCCATTTTTCGTTCTCAACACTGCTTTGGCTATTCGGGGTCTTTTGTGTTTCCATACAAATTGTGAAATTTTTTGTTCTAGTTCTGTGAAAAATGCCAGTGGTAGTTTGATAGGGATTGCATTGAATCTGTAGATTGCTCTGGGTAGTACAGTCATTTTCACAACGTTGATTCTTCCAACCCAAGAACATGGTATATCTCTCCATCTATTTGTATCATCTTTAATTTCTTTCATCAGTGTCTTATAATTTTCTGCATACAGGTCTCTTGTCTCCTTAGGTAGGTTTATTCCTAGATATTTTATTCTTTTTGTTGCAATGGTAAATGGGAGTGTTTTCTTAATTTCACTTTCAGATTTTTCATCATTAGTGTATAGGAATGCAAGAGATTTCTGCGCATTAATTTTGTATCCTGCTACTTTACCATATTCATTGATTAGCTCTAGTAGTTTTCTGGTATCATCTTGGTTGAAACTTCTTAAACATTAAGAATTTAAATTTCTTAGCCACATCCCTTCCCATGTCAACCCTTCCCAATGAATTTAGGGAAACATTTAGATCTTTACTATGATGGGGTTTTTTTTTAACTTTTATTTGCATTTATTTTTTTACAGCATTTATTCCTGGGCCATCAGTTTTTGCTACTTCAGTTTCTTCTGGGGTATCTTTTTCTTCTGTGCAACCTCCTGTTCCGGTTTAGGAACAATCTGTTCTTTTTCAGTAAGGATCATCTCAATGTGGCAGGGAGATCTCATGTATGGGTCGATTTGACCATGAGCTCTGTAAGTCCTCTGCCACATCTCGGGGGCTTTGTTCACCTGTATGTGAACCTGTATGTGCTCAGTGACCAGAGAGTCCTACGTCTAAGCCGTTAACTTCAGCATTACTCTCTGCATTTTTGAGCATGTGCTGTAAAAATGCAGAACTGTTTTTGGGCCACTGACCCTGCGTCCAGCCCTACTGTTTGGTCTGGGCACACCTACCAACTCCACCATTGTGACAATGGAATGGCACACATTGCCTCTGTAAAGTGACATCCTTCAGATACTTGGTGCTTTTCGGATGCAGTTTCACGAATATTCTTGAAGTGAACACAAAGATTTGAACCTCTTGACTTGCATGATTTTGTGGGGTTTTCTGGGTCAAGTGAATGGCAACCCATTTTTAGAGGTCACCTCAGGCTGCTTACTTGAAAAGGATACCATGATGCTTCTTGAAGCTCTCACCTACCAATCCTGTTTGCTAAGCTCCAGCTACACCGGTCTCTTCCTTGAATTCCCAAGTAGGGTTTGCCGGTGTGGTTACACTTCCTGGAATGCTCTCCCCCAACTCTTTCCAGAGTTGTTCCTCTTTTTTTTTTAATGGCTGTCTTCAGAATCTTTTTTTTTAAAATTAAGTACAGGGCTTCCTTGGTGGCGCAGTGGTTAAGAATCCGCCTGCCAATGCAGGGGACATGGGTTCAAGCCCTGGTCCGGGAAGATCCCACATGCCGCGGAGCAACTAAGCCCGTGTGGCACAACTACTGAGCCTGCGTGCCACAACTATTGAAGCCTGCATGCCTAGAGCCCGTGCTCCACAACAAGAGAAGCCACCACAACGAGAAGCCCACGCACCACAACCAAGAGTACCCCTGCTCTGCAACCAGGAGTAGCCCCCGCTCACTGCAACTAGAGAAAGCCCACGCACAGCAACAAAGACCCAACACAGCCAAAAATAAAAAATAAATAAAATAAATTTAAAAAATTAAGTACAGTTAATTTACAATATTGTGTTAGTTTCAGGTGTACAGCACAGTGATTCGATTATACATATATAAGATCATACAGAAAAACCCGAACGAAATTTTTGGCCAACCCAATATATATTTTTTTCAATACTTTTCCATTATAGGTTATTACAAGATACTGAATATAGTTCCCTGTGCTCTACAGTAAATCCTTGTTGTTTATTTTATATATGGTAGTGTGTATCTGTTAATCCCATACTCCTAATTTATCCCTCCCCCACCTCCTTTCCCCTTTGGTAACTATATATTTGTTTTCTATGTCTATGAGGCTGTTTCTGTTTTGTAAATAAGTTCATTTATATCATATTCTAGATTCCACATATAGGTGATATCACATGATATTTGTCTTTCTCTGTCTGGCTTACTTCATTTAGTATGATAATCTCTAGGTCCATCCATGTTGCTGCAAATGGCATTATTTCATTCTTTTTTTTTTGGAGTATAGTTGCTTTACAATGTTGTGTTAGTTTCTTCTGTACAGCAAAGTGAATCAGTTATACATATACATATATCCCCTCTTTTTTCCCATTTAGGTCACCACAGAGCATTGAGTAGAGTTCCTTGTGCTATACGGTAGGTTCTCATTGGTTATCTATTTTATACATAGTGTCAATTGTGTATATATGTCAATCCCAATTGCCCAGTTCATCCCATTCCCCCTCCCTGCTCAGTATCCATACGTTTGTTCTCTACATTTGTGTCTCTATTTCTGTTTTGCAAATAAGTTCATCTGTACCATTTTTCTAGATTCCACATATAAGTGATATTATATGATATTTGTTTTTCTCTTTCTGACTTACTTCACTCTGTATGACAGTCTCTAGGTCCATCCATGTCCCTGCAAATGGCACCATTTTGTTCCTTTTTATAGCCGAGTAATATTCCATTGTGTGTGTGTATGTGTATATATATATATATCCCATATATTTATCCATTCTGTGTCAGTGGACACTTAGGTTGCTTCCATGTCTTGACTATTGTAAATAGTGCTGCTGTGGACATTGGGGTGCATGTATCTTTTTGAATTAGAGTTTTCATCTTTTCTGGATATATGCCCAGGAGTGGGATTGCTGGATCATTTATGGTAGCCCTATTTTTAGTTTGTAAATGAACGTCCATACTGTTCTCCGTAGTGGCTGTATCAATTTACATTCCCACCAAGAGAGCGAGAGCATTCCCTTTTCTCCACACACTCTCCAGAATTTATTGTTTGTAGATTTTTTGATGATGGCCATTCTGACCGGGGTGAGATGATCAAAACTCACTGTAGTTTTGATTTGCATTTCTCTAATAATTAGCGATGTGAAGCATCTTTTCAAGTGCCTGTTGGCCATCTGTATGTCGTCTCTGGAGAAATGTCTGTTTAGGTCTTCTGCCCATTTTTGATTAGGTTATGTTTCTTTTGATGGAGAGTTGTGTGAACTGTTTGTATATTTTGTAAATTAAGCCCTGTCAGTCACATCATTTGCAAATATTTTCTCCCCAGGGTTACTCCTTCTTATCTCTAAGCTCAGTTTGAATGTCACCTCCTAAGTGAGCCTCTAGTTCAACCATAGTAACTACAGCGAGCTCTTTCTGCAGTCCTCCTGCTTAGCCCCTTCTTTCCATCACAGTATTTATTACAAATTAAAACAACTTTTGTTTATTTTTCTGTTACCTTTTGAGCTGATGTCCTTGCATGACTGTGAGCTCTGGGAAGGCATGGGGGTATCTGCCTTGGATGCCACTGTGTGCCCTGCCCTCTGTATACTGCCTGACAAAAGTAGAAGTTCAATACCTATGTGACGAGTAAATGAAAGTCAAATTACGCACACGCAATCATACTGCACATTCTAACACTGAATTGGAATTTCTTGAAGTCTTAAAATTCTAGGTAGATGCATTTCTGTACAGAGGAGTTTTGTTTCTGCCTTCTAGCAGACCCTCAGCAGGATAACTGCCAATTATGAGAATTCTATGGGATAATGCTTACTGATTTCCTTGTGAGCAAGTATCACTTACTGATATGTATACATTTTTCATGTATGACAGACTAGGTGTTGTTTCAAATGACCCACACTGGAGAATTTGTTTTGAATTCCTGAACTGCCAAAAAGGCGGACCACCGTGTCACATGGCTCTTTCCTCATCACTTGTCAAAGAGTTAATCCTTGTAGGTGTTTTAACTCTTGATTTAACGAACAGTGAGTGTTTGTTAGAAAACTGAATTACCTACAGCCTGCTTCCTGAAAAGGAAAATTATCTCAGCTACAATACCACAGTTTTGCTTTGATTCTGGGATATAAACTATCCGTGCAAATTAGTACAAACCTGCAGCTTCAAAGAATTGAAGCTGGACTCAACAAAACAGACTTTCCTAAAAATTCTCATAAAATTTAGAATTTGGAGCCACTGGTCTGGTACAGTATATTTTCAGGCACATACTGTTTTGTGCCATTGCTAAGCAACAGGTTACCTTGTCGTTTCTTTAGTTTGTTCTGCTGTGATTCTCTTCATATTCCTCTATTTTGTCTTGCTTTGCCTCTTCCTCTGGGACATTTTTTTCCCACTACTGCTTTGGTGTCAGTGTCTTCTGGAGCTCTGCCCTCACCTCCCTTCTTCCTCTGTACTTTCTCCTTAAGCCATCTGGCCACACACACTTTCATGGCTTCAATCCCCACTTGGATGCTAATAGGACCCAATTCTCCATCTTCAGCCTGAGAATCTCCCCTTAAGCCCCAGATCTATATTCCCACCAGCCTACTGAATAAATTGCCCTGAATTTGCTGCAAGCAACTCAGATTTGCCATTGTGGCCAAAAAGCACATGAAAAGATGCTTAACGTCACTAATTATTAGAGAAATGCAAATCAAAACTACAATGAGGTATCACCTCACACTGGTTAGAATGGGCAGCATCAGAAAATCTACAAACAACAAGTGCTGGAGAGGGTGTGGAGAAAAGGGAACACTCTTGCACTGTTGGTGGGAATGTAGATTGATACAGCCACTATGGAGAACAATATGGTGGTTCCTTAAAAAACTAAAAATAGAACTACCATATGACCCAGCAATCCCACTACTGGGCATATACCCGGAGAAAACCATAACTCAAAAAGACACATGCACCCTAATGTTCATTGCAGCACTATTTACAATAGCCAGGACATGGAAGCAACCTAAATGTCCATCGACAGAGGAATGGATAAAGAAGATGTGGCACATATATACAATGGAATATTACTCAGCCATGAAAAAGAACGAAATAATGTCATTTGCAGCAACATGGATGGACCTAGACATTGTCATACTGAGTGAAGTAGGCCAGACAAAGGCAAATATCATATGACATCACTTATATGTGGAATGTAAGAAAAAATGGTACAAATGAACTTATTTATAAAACAGAAATAGAGTCACAGATGTAGAAAACAAACTTTTGGTTCCCAGAGGGGACAAGGAGAAAGGGATAAATCTGGAGATTGGGACTGACAAAAACACATTACTATATATAAAATAGGTAACTAATAAGGACCTACTGTATAGCACAGGGAACTCTTCTCAGTATTCTGTAATGACCTATATGGGAAAAGAATCTAAAAAAGAGTGGATATATGTATATGTATAACTGATTCGCTTTGCTGTACAGCAGAAACTAACACAACATTGTAAATCAACTATACTCCAATAAAAATTAAAAAGATAAAAAACATCAAACTCACTTACAATCACTTACTTTCAAAGAAATTCCTGTGAAAGATATCATCACTCACCAGCTGCTCAAGCCAGAAACCTGGGGATCACCCTCCACTTATCCATCTTCTTTACCCCCATATCTTATCGTACTCCAAATACTTTCAGTTTTACTTGCTAGATATTTCTTGGCTTACCTCTGGTATTCTATGTTCTCATCTTTTGTTCAGGCTCTCATAGAATAAAAAAATAATGCTTTTATACTTTTAGATGAGCACTGTTCTAAACATTTGTATAAATTTCCATTTAATCCTGCACAGCTAGCTCATCAGTTGTTATTCTCACAATTCCATTTTCAGTTGAAGAGAGTGAGGCCCAGAGAAGTTGAGTAACTTGCCAAAGCTAGTAAACAACAGAGTTGGAACTTGAATGCAGGAATTTGCGTGAGTAACCACAGGATATGTGGCCTCCGTAGTCTAGCCTGGAATCCTGCCATTGTCTCCTAGCAGCTCCTGCTGCCTCTTGTTTCTCCTTCTAAGACCTTTCACATAGCCACCCAAATGATCCCTCAATAATGCAAATTGGATTAAACTTGCTTCACCCATTCAGTGGTTCCTCATCTCCTGGAAGGTGAAGTCCAAACTTCTTGGCATGACCTGCATTGCCCTTCACAATTTTTGTCCACCTGAACTCTCTAAGACCTATCCCTGGAATTCAGTCATACACATAATCTAGAGGCTGATCTTTCCCTCTGTAATGTCCTCCGCAGGCCCACTCCCGACCCCTTATCGTCCTGGTAAACACCACTCCAGCCTTCAAGATTCAAATATCACCCCTTCCTTATTTCCTTTTCTGAAAAATAAAGTGTTCATTCCTTTGACTTCCCTTATCACCTGTATTAATCAATAGGAAGTGTCTCGTTGCAATATCATTATTTGTTAGTAGCCATGTCTCTAACCTGCACTGCGAGATTCTTGAGGGAGGGACAATGTTACACACTACTTTATGTGCCAGACATGCTTGGTGACTGTACAGTTCCTGGCACATAGTAGGTGTTCATCAAACACTTAGCTATGGTTTAAGTGGTAAGAAACTTGGATCTGAGAGTATGGAAAGCAATAGCTTAAACAGTAGAGTAGAATCTGCCCAAGGAATTTTATCTGAATAATTCCTAGAAATTTCCAATTATCCATCTAATACTTGATTCTTTGCTACCAAATTCACTCATTTAATACACATTTCTTGAGTATCTATTATATGTCAGTACCACGCTAAGATGAAGGCAACACAAACAAAAACAAGGCACAGTGTCTATTTATGATAAGAACAAGTACTTTCAGGGGCTTAGTCTAAGTGTGGGGAACTCAAAAAATAACAGACAGTATCCATGCAGTGTGACAGGAGCCATGGACAGGGAGACACAGTGGGCTGTGAGAGCACAGAGAAGAGGCACCAAACCCAGTGCAGTGGGGTGAGAGGAAGCATCCTGAATGGTGGCGAGGTCTTCAAGTGAAGAACAGCAGGGCACTAAAATTCCAGAGAACAAGGAAAGCACTGACTTTTCTGAGCTCTGATGTAACTCGATTTTAGCAAATAGGTAAGAAAGAGACAGAAGAAGGGCTTCGTATGTCATGCTAAGGACCTTCGGCTTTATCCTGAAAGTTGCGAGGTGTTGTCAAGGGTTTTAAACAAGGCAGTAACATAACTGATATGTGTATTTAGAAAAATCACCCCAGCAGTGGGAAGCAGGGGAACAAAAAGTTGTTCGGTAATCTAGGTAAGAGAGAATGAGAATCTGGCTGAACATCTCTGCAGTGAAGAGTGAGCAGTAGGCAGATGTGAAATAAATTAGTGACACAGAATCAATACAGGCTGGTGACTGAACATGGAAAGTGAGAAAAATGAGAGGGAGAAGTCAAGTACGGCTCCCAGACTGGTGGGATGACAGCCATTCATGGAGATATGGAGCACGAGAAGAGGGTCAGATTGGTTGGGGGGAAAACGAGTTCAGGTTTGGAAATGTTACAGTCCTAGTGTTACATCCAAGTGGAGATATCCCAAATTGAGGGAGGAAGAAGAGTTCTGAGCTGGAGATAAAGCATGAAACACCATCAACATATGAATGTTGAATTAAAGAAGGGAGTGTATAGAGAGAACAAACTAGTGGTTACCAGTGGGGAGAGGGAAGGGGGCAGGGGCAAGATAGGGGTAGGAGATTAAGAAATACAAACTACTATGCATAAAATAAATAAGTAACAAGGATATATTGTACAGCACAGGGAAATATAGCTATTATTTTATGATAACTTTAAATGGAGTGTGATCTATAAAATACTGAACCTCTATGTTGTACACTTGAAACTAATATTGTAAATCAACTATATTTCAGTATAAATAAATAGATACATAGATAGACAGATAGATAGACAAATAAATAAATAAAGGAGAGGGGAAGGACTAAGGATGAACCCCCGAAGAATATCCATGCAAGGCGTAAGAGGAAATGCTAGTGAAGTGACCAGGCAAATGCCCAGATGTCCATATTCAGAGAAGTCACAATGCTCTTAGGTACACAGATACTGGTGTTTGGGGGGTGGGAGAGATATGCTAAGGCTATTGAAGAGCGGTTTTGCTGTGCATGAGTGATCTGCTCATCAGTAAACCCATGGCTTCTGAAGAGCCAGAAGCAAGCTGTAATTAAGGCTATAGCTTTAATGAATGAAGAAGATGATTTTTTTAAAAACCTCTGATATAAAGTCAGGGAGATTAAATGTAGCTGAGGGATGGTATGAACACAGATAAGGAAGCAATCATTATCCCTCACAGCAAACTGTTCTTGGATATTTCCCTAACCTGCCAAGTATTTACATATTCGATTTCATCTAACCTCCAGGATGTATATTTTCAGATTTTCACTTTTTGAGGAACACTGCTGTGCCCTGTGAAACATCAATAGTACACAAATCATAGCATTTCAATTGTATTGAAGTTTCATTATGTTTTCTAAAAGAGAGAGGGAGAGCATGCAAGCAAGAGCATTGAAGCCTTTTCTAAAGACTTATTCTGCAGTAATTCTTTGGTTCTCATGGCCGGGAATGTTTATGTATTTATGTAGTATGCAGTCCCGTAGTATCCAAGCACCTGGAAAATCTAATTAGCCTGGGCTTGATTGACTGCGTGCGGGAAAATGCCATCGTCCTGTCTGTTCTTCATCTCCTACAGCGTGCTTACTGATACGAAAATGAAGACACAGTAAGAGTTTCCAAGATCAGCCGCGACACAGGTTTCTTATGGTATCCTGTCTGCATAGAATAAATGCCCATAAATAAGGAGGTCTCTCCACCAGTCAGGGGCTGGGAAGTAGACTGTACCGAAGGAGAAATCACAGCAGCAAGTTTTATCACTGTAACCCAGTTACACCATTAGCAACAGAACATTTTTCAACCCTTCCTGGGGCAGCCCACCAGCAAATTACGTTGCACAGGCAGGGGTTACGGTGAAAGCATCAGGAAGAGCAGATTTCAGACATGTTTTGTTTTCTTATCATTTAGCAAAATGCTGCTACCACCTTTGGCACTGGCATGGAAAGTCTACAAAATTCATCCTGTAGGAATGGTTTAAACTACCCTTTGCAGGGGTTGGGAGAACTTGATTGGGACATTGATTAATGGACCTGAGCAGAGGCAGGTTTACCATGAAGCTGAGGAAACTTAGGCTTTCCAGCCCCTCACTAGCTTGGGCCAGTTCCAAAGTCCTGACTTCATTATTTTGTGGTTATCAGTTTACATTCTTTATCTTAAAGAGGAGCCCAAGAGTTGCATAAACTTCAGGCCTCCTAAAATCCAGAACTGCCCCTGGACTTGGGCCAGAAGTTGTTCCCTACGGCTGAGCCCACTAGTTGTTCTACGGAACTCACTCTCCCCCATTCCTTTCAATGATCCAATCACCCATCCCCTCGCCAAGTTTTAGCTGGGTGTGACTTCCCCATCTAGAGACAATATTTTCCAGTCTTATTATAAGCCAAGGAGGGCCACGTGACTAGGATTTTGTCAGTGGAGTGTGAGCACAGGTAATGTGAGAAATATCAAGGATGTGCCCTTCCCTTTTTCTCTTTCCCCCTTTTCGGCTGGCTGGTAAAATGGCATTGGTGCAGTAGCCACCTTGGATCCAGAGAGCTAAGCTAAGTGTTAATGACAGCAGATAATGGTAGACCACATCATTCTGGACTATTACTTGAGAGCTGTAAGGTCATATTTGCTGGAGCCTCTATACTTTGGGGGTCTTTTGTTACAGCAGCTTAACCTGTACCCTTCACTGCCAGTGGGCTTGCTGGGTCAGGATTTATTTCAGAGGCAACGTGCAATGGAGAGAGCTGGCCAGAGTAGGCTGAGGCAAAGCCCTTGAAGGGTATTGAAGAGTCAGAAGCCAGAGAGACATGTACAAACGTGAGTGGCCAGGTGTGGAATCATGATTGAGAATTCAGAATTAGGAAACTGGTGGACACAGGACAAGAGTGGAAGCACTACAGGTAGTTGATGGAGCATTGCCTCTTTGTGCTCATGGCTGGACACTGGGGCTAAGGTGTATTGACTTGGGTCAGGAGAGGTGCCTATGAGGAAAGCGACTCCCACCCGACCCCCAACCCCTGCCCCCGCTGCTGGAACCAAGGGCGAGTAACTGATCCCAAGCTATCACAGGCTGTTCAGTGGTCCTGCGTTGTTCTTCCCACTGGTGGGTTCTACTCTTAAAGGGACTGACTACCCTAATCACACCCTTTCTCTAATGGAGTTTTAGTGGGAGACATAGAAAGAGTGAGTAAGCACTTGACAATGGAGGTATAAGTCAAAAGACACTAAGAAATCAGACAGAAAACAATGACAAAGCTACCAGGCAAGAGGCACAGAGAAGAGTCAGGATAGGCAGCAGGTAGACAGAGAAGCTGCCTCAGCAGCAAGGCTCATTTGCTCTTAGGTTCTCAGACCTTTGCGTCGAGGATTAGAGCTAGTGCCGTACGCCACACTTTGTTAGTTCTTCTTAAGACTGCCTTGCTTTATAGCTCTGAAAAGATATCTATAGCTCTGAAAAGATATCTCACCCTATTTACTTCCCTGTGTAACCCTCCGATAAACTCCTTTAACTAAGATAAACTGATTTAAAGATACAAAGCTGAGATAGCCAGAAAAACCTGCATTGTATCTCCTGTAAATGTCCTGTTTCCATCTTAATCTGGATCCACTATCTTTGTGACAGAACTACCCAATAAAGGATAATAAAAGTGAAGCCAGAGGTTTTTTTTTTTTTGCGGTACGCGGGCCTCTCACTGTTGTGGCTTCTCCCGTTGCGGAGCACAGGCTCCGGACGCGCAGGCTCAGCGGCCATGGCTCACGGGCCCAGCCGCTCCGCGGCATGTGGGATCTTCCCAGACCGGGGCATGAACCCGCATCCCCTGCATCGGCAGGCGGATTCTCAACCACTGTGCCACCAGGGAAGCCCCAGAGTTTATTTATTTATTTATTTTTGGTCACAAAGGTTGAAGCTGGAAAAGTCAGGAAAAGGGATGGAGCGTGCAATTCCTTCTTCGCATATAATCTGTCCAGATGAACTTCACAGCGGAATGGCACTGTGTCATTGTTCATGTTCACAGCAGATACAAATTTGGAAGAGTTTATGTGTATTTAGTCTCACTGCTGGAAGAGCTGTTAGAACATGACATGTTATTCTGGTTCCCTCCCATGAACGCCAGCTCTGTTGCAGGGTGGGGGAGGGTTTACACCATGTTCCGAAGACATCTCCTTTCAGGAGCTATTTTTCTGAATAGGAAAGATGATAGCCTCAGTCACACGTGGCAGGCATCTGCGGAGCTCACAACTGTTTTACCTTATCTGATTTGTCCTTACAAGTCCTCGCAGAAAAAATGAGTGAGCCAAAGAGGCATTCTCTCAATTTCACAGAATGAGATCCTCTAGCATTCTGCCTTACCTCTTATAGTTCTTCTAGGCCTATTCTCATCTCCAGCTCAATCAGCCTCTTTGAAATCCTTGTTGGTACTTTGGGGCTACCTGCTTTTGTGCCATGATATCCGCATCTGAACATCCATCCTTCTGTCAGCCAAGACTCACCTTGCATCCCAAGTCCTATCTGAGTTGGGGTGGAGGGAGAATCTTTCCTGAGCCACTAGTGCTGGCATGTACCACACATTGCCCAGAAGGACATCTGCACAGGTAACACGTTCCCAGCCAGTTGTTAAGTACCATTTCTATAGGATGGGTTTGTAGACTTTTAATACCAGTGTCAAAGGTGGTAGCAGCATTTGCTAAATGATAAGAAAACAAAACATGTCTTAAATTTCCTCTTCCTGATGCTTTTGCTGTAGCCCCTGCCGATGCAAAGTACCCCACCTTTCAATGGGAAGACTGTCAGCAAACTATAGTCTTGCGGACCAAATCAAACCTACCACCTACTTTTTTTTGTGGTACACGGGCCTCTCACTGCTGTGGCCTCTCCCGTTGCGGAGCACAGGCTCTGGACGCGCAGGCTCAGCGGCCATGGCTCACGGGCCCAGCCGCTCCGCGGCATGTGGGATCTTCCCGGACCGGGGCACGAACTCGTGTCCCCTGCATCGGCAGGCAGACTCTCAACCACTGCGCCACCAGGGAAGCCCCACCTAACACCTACTTTTGTAAGTAAGGTGTTATTGGAATAAAGCCATACCTATACGTTCACATCTATGACTGCTTTTGTGATTCAAAGGCAGAGTTGCAAAGCTTAAATTATGTACTCTCTGCTAGTTTCAACAAGGTTTTTGATCCCTGACGTAGAGGAAAGCAATCATGCCCAATGTAGCATCTGACACGGGGAAAACACTCAGGAACCTCTTATTGAAGGAAAGAAGGATGGAAGGAGGCGTAGGGAGATAGAATGAATTTCCCCCAAATCACATTTCACATGATGAAATATTAGAAGAATGAGCCTAAAATCAGAATATACTCAGGACTGGCAATTTCAGGTAAGGAGGCTGGGAGATTGGAGCGTATGGGATTAAAGGGGTTGTTCTAGTTAACTGTTGCTGGGTCACAAGCTACTCCAAACTTAACAGCTTAAAACAACCGTTTATTGTATCTCATGGTTTTGTGGACAGGGCTTGGCTGGCTGACCCTGTTCCATGTGGCATCAGTGGAGATCCCTGGGTGGTATTTAGCTGGCATTTGGGCTACTTTGAAAGGTCCAGTTCAGCGTTACTACTTGTCTGGTGCCTTGGTGGGAGTGATTACAAGGCTGGGCTCTGCTGTGGTTGTCCACCATGTCTACACATGGCCTTTCCAGCCTGGTAGCTTCCGTGTAGTCAGACTTCTTACATGGCAGCTCGGGGCACCAAGAGCAGGTGTACCAGCGAAGAAGGCAAAAGCTGCAGCATCTTTTTTGACCTAGTCACAGAAGTCACATAATGACATGCCACCCTACTCTATTGGTTGAAGCAGTCATGAGCCAGCCTGGATTCGAGGAGAGGGGACACAGATTCCCCACCTTTCAATGGAGTGCCAAAGAATTTGTGGTCAGGGCTTACAACCGGCCGGGGATGGGCGGGAAGACGAGGGAATCACTGGGGGCAGGCAACCAACATTTACTAAAGGCTTTTCATAGTTATTTCACCAAAACCTTGTGAGAAAGGTATTATTATTTCCATTTACAGCTTTAAAAAATCCACACATCCAAAATTAAATGACTTACAATTAACTTATACACAGTGGCTGAGCTATTGAGTTAGAGAATTGGGATTTCAACCCAGACCCATGTAATTCCAACTCTGGAGCTTGTACCACTATACCATGATGTCTACCACAGAGAAAGGAAGACGAGTCAACCACGGCAGACAGTGCAGTGATGGGGGCTAAGGGGTTAAAGGGAAAAGACCATCGTCTTACCTCCTTGCTTTTGGGAAATAAGAGTCACTGGTGGCAGTGTGTCCCAGAACTGTGTCCTGTGGCCTGAGTGTCCTTCTGAGAAGATAGTATGCTCAGGTGTAACACCACCTCCTGCAAGCCTAGTCCAAGGGGTGCCAGGTGTCCTAGCTCTTCTCTAATTCCTGGTCAGCTATGCTAGGCTGTCTCTGCCCAAGGTCACACACCTTTGACAGTCAAAGAGGGTGACGTTGATGAAAGAGCGCAACCATTTCCTGTGTAGTAGGTGACCCTCACACCCATGCCTTCGTACGTAGCCTCTCACACAAGCACCTCCAGGCCACCTCCATTCCAATGTTCCCCAACCACAGACTCAACATGTCAGGACACACAGCATCATTTTCTCAGTGCAAGCTTCTGCTCCCCCCACCGTCCTCAGTTCCCAGGCCAGCAAGGAAGACTTCCAGTTCCTGATACCACAGGAACTGGAAGTCCACCAATGACAGGTGAAAAGTTGAACAGACTGAAAAATCAACAACTCTTCTTGGATCTGTAACAGAGGGAGGACACAGGGCAAACCACTGCCTTCAAGACTGGAAAGACAGGTGCATAGAGAGAGCTGAGACTCACAGAACAGAAACCGCCCTGGTGCCCCACTGCCGAGGGAGGAAAACCTGAACTGTAACTGACAAATTGTGGTGGACTCAGTAGGGATAACTCTGAGAGTTAAAAACTCCAGGGGGACCTGGCTGGGGCTCTCACAATATTGTGAGATTTACCTCCAGAGGCTCAGCCAGGTTCCCATAGTAAATAAATAAAAAGGAATTCCTCTTGGGCTTCCAGCAAGGTAAGGAAAAAAGGAACCATTTTGAAATATCCCAGAGCACTCTGCTCTTCCTAACAAGGCATGCCCTCAGGAGAAACTAGTTAACCAGAACCTAACCTGCTGGGGTATTATCGGAGCCTAACTAATTGGGAGAAGGGAAATGCCCAACTCCATCCCATTCTCGCCAGCCTGTTCCATCTAAGGTGGGAGGAAAAAACTGAGAAACACTTGTGAAGTTCACAGTCCAGGGGCACAGGCCAAAGACTGAGACCTAGTCATAGGACTACAGCACGTTTCCCCTCCCCCATACCTCACCACCACATATTTATAGCAGTTCCCTTTACCTGGTACACCATGTCCAGCTATGAAAAAAGAAAAATTACAAGTTATACTAAAAAGCAAAACACACAATGTGAAGAAACAGAGGAAGCATCAGAACCACACATGGCAAGGATGTTGGGATGGCCAGACCAGCACGTCCTCACTGACTGCTTCCTTACTTCTTCTGATGGCCAGGGAGAGTGCCGCATGGTACTTTAGCACACAGGCTTGTACTGTGCGGCCTGGGTTTGAGTCTTGGTTGGCTTTTTCTTGGTTATTTGATTTCAGACAAGTTATTCCATCTCAGTGAACTTCAGCTTACTCAACTGTGAGATAGCAACAATAATCGTCCCTCCTTAGAGCATATTTAGGAGAACTGTTATTATACTGAAGTGCTTCGAATAACAGTTGGCACATAGGCACTCAACAAATGTTAGCTCTCATGTCTAATCTATCTCCAAGTTCGAGTAGACTTTCATTTATTCAGGGTCCTTCCTGTTACCACCATCACTATCTTAGCCCATGTCCTAATGACCTTATCCTTATATAACTGTAATAACTTCAAAACAGAGGAAACCGGTGTCCTCACTTCTTCTACATTCTGCACTTAGCTAGTTAAAACTCCTCCCCATTTATTGACCCCACTATGTACTGGGCACTACATTAAGCATTTTAGAGACATTATCTATGACATTTGCAACACCTTCTTAAGCTAAGGTGACTATTATTCCTTCTTTTATAGATAGAAACACTGCATTCAGAAAAGGAACTTGCTTAAGGTCACAGAGCTGGCAAATGGCAGAGTCAGAATGAGAAACCTGGTGATCTTCTTTTATCACACCACACCTTACTCTTTTATGACATCATACTCTGAGATTCAATATGTCATCTCCCTGCTTAGAAACTTAAGTAAATAAACAGATAAATCAATGACTTGAAGGAAGGAGACTAGAAACTTTCAAAGATTTTCTATTACATACAGAATTTGTTTTAACCTAACATTTAAACACATGACAAATAGCCCCAAATTAATTTTCTAATCTAATTTTTGTTATTTCTTAGTCCCAATCCTCTATTCTCATCAGGCTAATCTACTCACCACCCCACTAGAGACCACAGCCAATTCCCATTACGAATCTTGTGACATTCACCCAGGTGGAATGCCAGCTTCATATCCACCCAGCCAATTTGTACCCATTCTTCAGGTCATATCTCAAACTCCACTTCATCCATAGGGCCAACCTGATTGTCTAGAACTATGAAGGGTCTGAAATTCCACGCTACTTGCAAGTTGACAATTTAACCAGTTACAGTTTCATGGATGTGGCAGGAGCCATGAAACTCCTGGGTTTCATGACAAAGGCACAGGATAGTTTTTTGTTTGTTTGTTTTGTTTTGTTTTCTTTACCAACAGCAGTAGTAATAGCCAGAGTACTAGCATTTTTTGTGCCAGTTTCCCAAGTCCTGATGCCCACAGGGTACTGTGAAGTGGATCAGGTGACACCTGCATACACAGTAGGCTGCATTACAGGAGAGGAACACAGAGCTTAAGGAACTAGAACCTTTTATAATGGACAGTAAGCATGGTCCCCTTTTACTATCTCTATCTTCCAATGCTATAACCAAATCTGCACTTCGCTTCATAGACACATTGTCTCTATCTGCCAATGTTGTTCACGATGCAAACATCCTTGAAGATACAGTCCAGAACAAAGTCAGTGAGCAGCTCTGCTCACAAGATGTTTAGAAACATGAGAGTCCCATGGAGAATTATCTCCCAACACTGACAACCCAGGCTACATTGATAACACCTTCCTCTGAATCTTTAAGACAGTATTTCTCTAGCTTGAGTGATGTACAAAGCCCTTCTGAAAAAACAAAGTCTCATAGACTCCCTGGGGTTCACTTAAGCACTTCTAGTATAACACTATTTAAGTACAAGTAAAGCTAGGTATATTCTCATTGTGCTATAGCTCTTACACACTAGACAAAAAGGAAAAAAATGTATAAATTAAATGCAAACTAAAACAAGAAAAGCAATTGATTTCATATTTATAATATTAAAGTAATGTTGAGAAATTATTTTTGGCTAAAACTGAATTCTAGGTGTAAGGCTTAATACTAAAAAGACAAACAACTTTCACCTCCACACCCTGACCTCTGCGCAAGGGGATGAATCAATTGCTAATGGCCAATGATTTAATCAATCATGCCTATGTTATTAGGGCTCCATAAACACACAAAAGGTTGGGATTCAGAGAGCTTCTGGGTTGGTAAATGCACCTACATGCCAGGAGGGTGGGTCCATCCCAGTTCCATGGGGACAGAAGATCTTGTGCTCCAGACCCTATGGACCTTGCCCTGTGTACCTCCATATATGGCTGTTCTTCTGTATCCTTTATAATAAACTGGTATATGAAAAGAAAAAAAAAAAGACAAAACACAAGTCCAGATCTACATTTATCCTGTTCTGTTTTTTTAAATTTCTATAAATATCAATGTGAACAATAAATCTATTTGTAAAGTACTTTGCACAAAATTGTATTAATAACAGTAAGGTTTTGTTTGCTAATTCAGGGTAATCTTAGCCACAGCAATCAGAGAAGAAAAAGAAATAAAAGGAATCCAAATTGGAAAAGAAGAAGTAAAACTGTCACTGTTTGCAGATGACATGATACTATACATAGAGAATCCTAAAAACGCTACCAGAAAACTACTAGAGCTAATCAATGAATTTGGTAAAGTAGCAGGATACAAAATTAATGCGCAGAAATCTCTTGCATTCCTATACACTAATGATGAAAAATCTGAAGGAGAAATTAAGGAAGCACTCCCATTTACCATTGCAACAAAAAGAATAAAATACCTAGGAATAAACCTACCTAAGGAGACAAGAGACCTGTATGCAGAAAACTATAAGACACTGATGAAAGAAATCAAAGATGATACAAACAGATGGAGAGATATACCATGTTCTTGGATTGCAAGAATCAACATTGTGAAAATGACTATACTACCCAGAGCAATCTACAGATTCAATGCAATCCCTATCAAACTACCAATGGCATTCTTCACAGAACTAGAACAAAAAATTTTACAATTTTATGGAAACACAAAAGACCCCGAATAGCCAAAGCAATCTTGAGAAAAGAAAATGGAGCTGGAAGAATCAGGCTCCCTGACTTCAGACTATACTACAACGCTACATTAATAAAGACAGTATGGTGCTGGCACAAAAACAGACATACAGATCAATGGAACAAGACAGAAAACCCAGAGATAAACCCATGCACATATGGTCACCTTATCTTTGACAAAGGAGGCAAGAATATACAATGGAGAAAAGACAGCCTCTTCAATAAGTCATGCTGGGAAAACTGGACAGCTACATGTAAAAGAATGAAATTAGAACACTCCCTAACACCATACACAAAAATAAACTCAAAATGGATTAAACACCTTAATGTAAGGCCAGACACTATCAAACTCTTAGAGGAAAACATAGGCAGAACACTCTATGACATAAATCACAGAAAGATCCTTTTTGACCCACCTCCTTGAGAAATGGAAATACAAACAAAAATAAACAAATGGGACCTAATGAAACTTAAAAGCTTTTGCACAGCAAAGGAAACGATAAATAAGACAAAAAGACAACCCTCAGAATGGGAGAGAATATTTGCAAATGAAGCAACTGTCAAAGGATTAATCTCCAAAATATACAAACAGCTCATGCAGCTCAATATCAAAAAAACAAACAACCCAATCCAAAGATGGGCAGAAGAACTAAATAGACATTTCTCCAAAGAAGATATACAGATTGCCAACAAACACATGAAAGGATGCTCAACATCACTAATCATTAGAGAAATGCAAATCAAAACTACAGTGAGGTATCATCTCACACCAGTCAGAATGGCCATCATCAAAAAATCTACAAACAATAAATGCTGGAGAGGTTGTGGAGAAAAGGGAACCCTCTTGCACTGTTGGTGGGAATGCAAATTGATACAGCCACTATGGAGAACAGTATGGAGGTTCCTTAAAAAACTAAAAATAGAACTACCCTATGACCCAGCAATCCCACTACTGGGCAGATACCCTGAGAAAACCATAATTCAAAGAGAGTCATGTACCACAATGTTCATTGCAGCTCTATTTACAATAGCCAGGACATGGAAGCTACCTAAGTGTCCATCGACAGAGAAATGGATAAAGAAGATGTGGCACATATATACAATGGAATATTACTCAGCCAAAAGAAGAAATGAAATTGAGTTATTTGTAATGAGGTGGATGGACCTAGAGACTGTCATACAGAGTGAAGTAAGTCAGAAAGAGAAAAACAAATACCGTATGCTAACACATATATACGGAATCTTAAAAAAAGAAAAAAAAAAAGGTTATGAAGAACCTAGGGGCAGGACAGGAATAAAGATGCAGACATAGAGAATGGACTTGAGGACATGGGGAGGGGGAAGGGTAAGCTGGAATGAAGTGAGAGAGTGGCATGGACTTATATATACCACCAAATGGAAAATAGCTAGCTAGTGGGAAGCAGCCGCATAGCACAGGGAGATTAGCTCGGTGCTTTGTGACCACCTAGAGGGGTGGGATAGCGAGGGTGGGAGGGAGACGCAAGAGGGTAGAGATATGGGGATATATGTAAACGTATAGCTGATTCACTTTGTTATAAAGCAGAAACTAACACACCATTGTAAAGCAATTATACTCTAATAAAGATGTTTAAAAAAAAAAAGAACATAATACGATTAAAGAACAGAGAAGGAAGTGATGTTATGAGTCTAACATCGCACGGGGTGTCTCTGAGTCACCAGGGATCAGGGACAAGATTCAAGAAGCTTAAGTCCAGGTAAAGGCAACTGCAGGACACACTCTCCACGAATGGGCCTTGTTCTCTTTTCCTAGGGATACCCTCTACCTTCCTCCACCACTCAGAGGAGCTGCCCTTGAAGAATTCTGTGTTCTCTCTCCCCCTTGCCTTGTCTGTGTTGAAAGGCCTCCTCTCTACCCACAACACATGGACCTTATCCCATCAGAGTATTTGTCCCTCTGCCTTATAATTGTCCCCCGTTGGCTTCCCCACTAGGCTGAGACTTCTCTGAATGTAAGGACTTTTCCATTATTTATTTCATTCTTTTCCATTATTGCATCCCTAGCAACAGACACTGATGCCTGGTATATTATAGGGAGGCTCAATAACTGTTTGTTGAAGAAATGAATGTATGGACAGGTGGATTAATGGATAGATAGATGCGTGAAGGCACAACAAGCATGGACTTGATATTAAGACAAAAATTAGCTTGCATCTTGGGGCTGTGTAGGTATTTCCTGGGCTCAGGGTGGTTGTAGGATGTGGCTTTTTAGGTAAGAACTTGGTCAGTAGGACCAGCAGTTGGGAAGGGCTTGCAGCACTGTGGCTAGAGCCATGTGGCATTCATTCATTTATCCATTCATGCTCAGACATGCTTGGAGTGCTATAGTGTTCCGGGCACAAAGATGGGGAACAGTAAAATTCCGTGAGGGGCTTTACAGATGGGTGGAGGGAGAGACTGGTAAATAGGGAAGGGCAAAGGTGTATTCCCAAAGATATTTGCTGCATCATCATTTATAACATCAAAAAATTGGAGAAAACCTTAGTGCCCATCTACAGGGAGAAATGGTTAAACGTAATACGGTATATTAATATGATGACATAACATGTAACAAATAAAAAAGAAAAAATAAGGTCTTCAGGTACTATTTCAGTTAAGATTCGTTTGGGCTATGAGTGATAGAAAATTTGAAATTAGAGTGGTTGTGACTGATATAAAACCTGACATTAGAGTTGCCCAAACAGAAATGTGCTTTTCTTCATGTAAACAAAAGCCAGAAGTAAGCAGGTTGTGGTTTACCAATCATCAACTTAGGCTTCTTCTTTTGCTATTCCTCCATCCATGGAATGTGGCTGCTCCCTCATGGTCCAAGAACTGCTACTAGAGCCCCAGCCATCTCTTCTGCATTCCAGGCAGCATGGAGAAGGAATGGATAAAGAATGGAACGCCTATTCCCTTTATAGCTACTTTGAGAAGTTGCACGTGATGTTTCTGATTTTGTCTGTATCCATCAGAGTTCCAGTGATTATAAGTGTTATGGGATAAAGGATTTATTATGGAAAAATAGACACTACATTCTGGGAGAAGCTGCAGAAAGTTGGAGTGTCAGAGAAGGCATCACCAACTGGTTATTTTGAGAAGCCAAGCATGTCGAGATGCTGAAGGGGCTGGAAAGGGGGAGCTCCCGGCGAGATATATGGGAAGCTGCTGCCATGTCTGGGGGTCCTCAGCCAAACATCTGGGGTGTGTCAGCAGGGCCAAGAGTTGGGAAGAAGAGCTGGACATGCAACAGAAGAGAGTAAGTTCCAGCTGGAAACTGTTGGGCACCTCTGCGTCCATCTGTTACCACATTGGACAACAAAATGACCATTAGAGAATAAAGGCTGCTGTCTGACTTCTGCCTCCTAAATTTCACAGAATTCCTCTTTTGACCAACTATAACTGGGAACCACACACGAAATATATCTTTGGAAAATGTAGCTTCAAGTTTAACCAAGGTGACACAGCAAAACCACCACAGTCCACTCTCCGTCACCCTGGCATGTATATAAATGCTTAAAAAAACAAACAAACTACATTTAACTTTCAAATAAAGACAATAGTGAAATCACGCTTCCATTTAACATGACGCAGGTATTCCTCATATAGCAGAAAAATGCAAACCCTTTTCCCAAAAAAGGCTACTTGGAAGCTCACGTGTAACATTTGTCCATTATTGAACGATGCTCAGTCCTCTTCTAGCTGAGTTACACTCTGATAGCCTTTAACTTAAACACTGAGATATAAAGTTAACTGCTATTAACACATCCTATGTTAGATAGTAGGAGAATTGGGAAAATAAAAATGTATTGGTTAATATATATTACAAACATGTTCACATCAAAACAAGGAAGAAACAGTCATAAATACTACAGTCCTCATTTCTACAACTAGTCATGTGGTCATAGCTGGTATTTATTACTTTTCTCTTTCACTACTATATTTCATATTTTCTTTTCCATCAGCAAGCAGTACAGCTGATCATAATCTTGCATGATGGAGTAAACCAAACCTTCATTCCAGCAGGGTCTCAGCCATTACCAATCCAGTTTATATTGGATGTTGTAGTTTTCCATTAACTTTTTTTTTTTTTGGCTGCGTTGGGTCTTCATTGCTGTGCGTGGGCTTTCTCTAGTTGCAGCGAGCGGGGGCTACTCTTCATTGCGGTGCACGGGCTTCTCATTGCGGTGGCTTCTCTTGTTGCAGAGCACAGGCTCTAGGTGCATGAGCTTCAGTAGTTGTGGCTCTCAGGTTCTAGAGCACAGGCTCAGCAGTTGTGCACAGGCTTAGTTGCTCCACGGCATATGGAATCTTCCTGGACCAGGGCTTGAACCCGTGTCCCCTGTATTGGCAGGCGGATTCTTAACCACTGTGCCACCAGGGAAGTCCTTCGTTAACTTTTATCATAGGACACAGGATGGCTAAGAGGCAGCCTAAGAGGATCTCCAATGTTCCAGACATACTCTTCCTTGACCCCACTTTTCCTTGATGGTCAGGGTCAATCACCCCAGCCAGTAAGTATTGAGATCTTTTTTTTTTTTTTTGGTTAGCTTGTTCTTTGGTATGAGTTGCCTAAAATGATCAGAAGAACATGTCAGATATCAGCTAAAAACCCACTATTGTGTCTGCCGGGGGCAACATTTCTCCACTGGGATTTGAGATCTCTAAACTAAGAGCGCAAAATTGTGGGAACAAAAAGCAAAGACTTTACTAACGGATCACCAGGGATAAAAGAGAAAGAAGCCAGTCTCATTGCACCCCTTGATTCCAAGACACATAAATCCTGGCTATGGGAGAAACATCGCAGACACCTGAATTTTTGTCAGATTTGTTTCCCACCCTCTGGCATGGATGTGTTATATCACGCTGTCTGGGGTAATGGCTACTTCCTACTCCCCGGGTCAAAACAGCATGATATCATCAATGCAGTGGACCAGCGTCATATCCTGTGGAATACAGAGGCAATGAAATCCAAGCAGATTAGATGTTGACAGAGGACCAGAAAGTGGATAGAGCCCTGGGGTAGGACAGTGAAGGTTTACTGCCGAGCCTGCCAGATGAAAGCAAACAGCTTCTGACGGTCTTTACTAATGTGTGTGGGAAAGAATTCACTAGAGCCGTTGTTATCCTTGAGCCCAGTTAAGGGATGGGTTGTGAAACCTGCCGAACTTGAAAGACTCCAAATATTTCTCAAGTTGTAGGCCTTGTGAGCATTTCCAAGGGCAGCATGGAACGCCAGCTGATCTTCTTCTCCTTGTACTCAGCTTAGCTTCAGAACTCCTTCTTTGCATCAAAATGAAAACCAGGAATACCAGAGTCTTTTGCCTTCTAAAAACAAGTTGGACAACAGGTACTTAGTAACAGGAAATGGTGTTACTTTATGAATTTTGTTGCATACTAGAATGCAGAAGAGAGAAAGCATGCCAAGTTATAAGAAAATTCAGACATTCACTCTGGGTAGCTTGCTGGGAAGATCTGTGTAAAAACAAATAAACAAACAAAAACTTGTATATAAAATCACTTTCTCATTGACTTCCACTGCATTTTGGTACTGGATGAAAAGATACAAAGATGAAGACAAGATGAAGCCACCTGGGATGAGTTTCTTAGAGGGGAGCGAAAAGGTGATTTTTTAATAACTAATTATTTTTGTCAACAAATTTATTTATTTGGTTGTTTATTTATTTATTTTACAGTAGGTCTTTCTTGGTTATCTATTTTAAATATAGCAGTGTGTACACGTCAATCCCAAACTCCCAATCTATCCTAAGAGGTGATTTTTTTTTTTTTTTTTTTTTTTTGGTACGCGGGCCTCTCACTGTTGTGGCCTCTCCTGCTGCGGACCACAGGCTCCGGACGCGCAGGCTCAGCGGCCATGGCTCACGGGCCCAGCCGCCTTGCGGCATGTGCGATCTTCCCGGACCGGGGCACGAACCCATGTCCCCTGCATCGGCAGGCGGACTCTCAACCACTGCGCCACCAGGGGAGCCCAAGAGGTGATTTTTGATGAAGGAATTTTAAATGGGTGGCATCAAATTCTTGCTGGGGAGAGTGTCACTGCGTAATATGAGGGAAGTAGAGTAATAGACCAACTGTCCCAGAAAGGGCCTCAGAGGCCACGCAGTATGAGGTTCTCCTTTGACAGATGAGAAAAATGAGACTTGTGTTGAAGTGACTGGACCACCAACACACAACTAGAAATTCAGAGTTTCAGTGAAGCTTAATATCCAGGTCCTGGTAATATTCCTCGTATAAGCTATATACAACCATGAGCAAGTTACTTAACATCTCAGTGCCGCAGTTTCCTCATCTGTAAAATGAGGATAATTACAGTGTCATTGTGAAGACTGAATGAGATATGTACTGTGAATCACAGAGCAGGATAACAGATCGCAAACAATAAATGTGTGCTATTATTATTAGTTGTCTTAGGACAAGCTTCTGACTCTTAAACCAGTGTGATTTCTAAGTCTATGCCATCTTTGAAATGGCGTTTTGGAATCCGAGTGCCTGTCAGAATAGGATGGTACTAACTTGTCTCAAAAGAAGATTGAGTCTCTAACAAGGGCCTTTTCAAGTGGTCTCTCATCACCTCTAAGCAACAACTACCTTCAAAGAGTAGTGGCAGTCTCTTTGCTTTCACTTCCAGATCTTCGACAGCGTCACTTTTGGCCAACTCTCAGCATCGTTACAGGGGAGGGGATTCTGGGAAGCATATTTCTCAGTTGACAATATGGCAGCACAGTGACTCCTTCCCACAATAAATGTCCACGTCAATCCTTCATTCTCTTGAAAATAAATGACACAGGGTGTCGTTTTACGGTCTCCCATACACATTGCTGGTATCGCATGACATACCAGGGAGTGAAACTTTTTTTTTTTAATAGTATGGGTGGCTTGCCTTGTTTAGAGATTCAAAGAACCTAGAACAGGCAGCTTCTTGAGAACTCAGTGTAGCCACTTGAGATCTCCTTGAGGTGTCAACTGGTATCACAGAATAACCTGAATCGTTAACAGGCATTTGGAATATGCGGTGCTAAAGTGCAAAGTATGATGATGCATTCCATCTCTTTGACTCCTGTTCTTTAAGAAGAGAAAATATGCGTGAAGGATTAGAAAACAACTCTCTCAAATCTTTTTCTGACATGTTTATTTTAACAAGTTTATTTTAATCAAATAAAATGAGGCATTCATTCTCTTCTGGTGTTTCTCAAGAATGAATACCATAAAAGAATTAAGTCAGATACCGACACAGGAATTTATTTTCAAGTAGTTCTTGGTGTGATACTATCCTAGGTAGCTGAGATGCAGTCAAGCCTTCTTTAGACACCCTTTTTCTTTTTTTTGGTACGCAAGATGGTAGGAAGAGCGTGATCTTTGAAACCTAAAGGAACTCGAGAGAAATCTTCCCTCTGCCACCGACCAGCTTTGGGACTTTGAACATGTTAGCACAGCAGAGCCTCCACACTTTCCCCATCTCTCCCTGGATAGACTCCTTCCTCTCAGCCTTTCCTAACGTATGTTTATTTTGTCAGCTTCCTGTGATTAATTAATTCATATTAATGTGTAAATGCTGTAGGAGGTAAATTCTGACCTTTAGAAAGTCTTCTTCAGTCCCTTCTTCTCTCCCCGCCTTTTATCCTACTCCAAGGAGAGGATGTGCTAATCTGCTTTGATCACTGTCGCCAACAATGACTTGGTGAAATTCTAGGGCACTCCGAATGGCTTCTAGGACCGCACATGGAATGGCGCGTGTCTCTCTTTACTAATATTCTTCCAGTTGTAATGGTCAGATTGCATGGGGTTGCTTGGGATAGCATCAGCCTTTTCTTTTTCTCCCTTTAGATGGTCTGTCTTCTTTTGCAGCAGGCATACCTGGGAGGGCTGGGGAGAAGAATGGAGTGGGGAGTCGGGAGCCAGCTCTAAGCATTCCTGAATTCCCTTTCCTCTGGCACTGGAGGTGTGCGGCTTTTCATTGGGATGATAGGTTCTGATGTTCAATGTTAGATGCATTGGGTGGGTATCAGATGAAGTCCACCCTGATAACCAGACCAGCACCTCTTCACTGAGGAAGTTAATCAAAAGCATCACTTTTTCTTGCTCTGCCTACTGTTTGTATTTACCTCCTCCAAAGACCTTGTGGGGAAGGAGGGGTGACTGGTCCAACATAAGATTCGGCCCTCACCCCCCATCCCTTGCAAAATGCCATCTTAAGCTGATCCTAGTCTACCATCCACTTCCA
Organism: Aethalodelphis obliquidens; assembly: GCF_003676395.1. Taxonomy (NCBI): domain Eukaryota; kingdom Metazoa; phylum Chordata; class Mammalia; order Artiodactyla; family Delphinidae; genus Aethalodelphis; species Aethalodelphis obliquidens. The sequence goes on from NW_020837951.1 coordinate 50,349,397, forward strand.
TTGTGTAGCTTACGGTGTTACTCCTCCCAGGAATGATGACATATAATGGGGGAGGAGGCCTTAAATCAAAGAAATGGAACTCTTTGCAAAGATGAGTTCTAGACAGAAAGCAGGGGAAAAAAATCCCATTGAACAGACATGAAGTCTTCAGGGTCACATAGAAAGCCCATCTTGGGTGGTGCTCAGAGCGGGCAACCTTGGCAACCGGGCACCCTCACAGAGGTGATGGCTCACAGGCCATCTGGAAGGAAGTAAACAGGTGGCCAAAAGCGAGATTATGACCATTATCCTTAATCAGTGACTTCTTGCAACCCACGTTTTATCTCATAATTCATAACTTTGGGGAATTAAAAGAAAGAGGATGCCGATGAAAGTTCACAGTTATACCACAAGCAGGCCAACAGTAAATAGAATGAATCTGGGTAGGGATGCCCGTGGACAATGTTTTAGGAATCTTTAGGGCTTCCCAAGCAGCAAAACTCTGGAAAACACTAGGGTTTGGAAAGAAATCTGGGGGCAGGCTGGCAATTCCGAAATAACACCTGTAAAGGATCATCTTCACCTCTTAAAAAAAACGTGATCACTTATGGCAGTGAACTTAGAATGGGACTCCTTGGCTTTTCTTGGTTGAAGGAGGAACATAAAATTTTCCTCCTGTGAACAGGTAATCAAATGAATTGACCTTAATTTTGCATGCATTGTCTCCTCTTTTAAAAAAAGTACTAGTCTTTTTTTTTTGCAGAACACTTTTAGGTTTACGGCAAAATTGAGCAAAAGGTACAAAGATATCCCCTGCCCTCACACATGCACAGCCTCCTCTGGTATCAACATCCCCCACCAGCGTGGTACTTTTGTTATAATTGATGAACCTACATTGACCATCATAATTACCCAAAGTCCACAGTTTACATTATGGTTCATTCTTGGTGTTGTACATTCTATGGGTTTGGACAAAAGTAGAATGACATGTGTCCATCATTATGGTATCAAACAGAGTGTGTTCACTGCCCTAAAAATCCTCTGTACTCCACCTAGTCATCTCTCCCCCGCAGCCCTTAGCAACCCCTAATCTTTTTACCGTCTCCTTAGTTTTGCCTTCTCTGGAGTGTCGTATAGTTGGATCACACAGTATGCAGCCTTTTCAGATTGGATTCTTTCATTTAGTAATATGCATTTAAGTTTACTCCAAGTGTTTTCATGGTTTGATAGCTCATTTCTTTCTAGTGCTAATTAATATTTCATTGTCTGGATGTACCACAGTTTATCCATTCACCCACTGAAGGATACCTTGGTTGCATCCAAGTTTGGATAATTATGAATAAGGCTGCTATAGACATCTATATGTAGGTTTCTGTGTAGAAATAAGTTTTCAGCTTCTTTGGGTAAATACCAAGGAGTGCAATTGCTAGATTGTATGGTAAGAGTACGTTTACTTTTGTAAGAAACCGCCACACTGTCTTCCAAAGTGGCTGTATTTACATTCTCACAGCCATGAATGAAAATTCCTGTTGCTCCACATTCTCCCCAGAATTTGGTATGGTCATTGTTCTGATTTTTGGCCATTCTAATAGCTGTGTCGTGGTCCCCTCTGCAACCTTTTAAAAATTAATACATATACCATATATATATATATATATACATACACACACACATATATAATATATATATAAATATCTCTAATCTCTCATTTCACAACAGCCATTATTCCATTAAATGAAAGAACAATATTTTTACAGCCTGTTTGCCTCCCTTTGAATACTTTATGAAAAGAAAGTAAAAAACTAAAAAAACTCAAAACTTAAAGGAAAACAGAATTGTTCCTTCTCAGAGAGGAAATTTAAGTCACCCTTGGGAAATATTTGGGTGGTCCAAATTGTCTGGAACTTGTATAAGACTGGACTTACATGTTCCAATACTTGGTGGAACTTAGCACTAAAATAATTTTAACCTGGTGACGGTTCCTTGCCTTCTCCTTTTTCTTCTTTCCACCTTCTCTTTCTTTTCCTTTTTTTTTGTGGGGGCGTGGTGAGGTGGGGTAGATTTTTTATACAATTATAGATTCAATTTCTTTAATGGTTATAAGCCTGTTTCATTTTCTATTTTTTTCTGACTCAGTTATGCAACATTATATTTTCCTGGGAAATTATCCATGTCGTCTAAATTTTCAAATTTATCTGTATAAAGTTCACATTATTGTTTTATTATTTAAATGTCTGCTTTATCTTCATTTATATTCCCTGTTTCACCTCCATGTATTTATTTGTGCTCTCTCTCTCCTTTTTATATTCTTTTTCAATTTTGCCCAAAATGTGTCTACTTGATTAAACTTAAAGTATTTGATTTGGTTGATCTTTTGCATGTGTTTAACAGGAGGAAATACTAATTCCCCACTCCTATGATTTACATGTGAACAGATTTCCTTAAGTAATCTGACTTTTTTCTTCCATTCCTTATCCCTCTGCATAAAGGTCAACTTGAGTATCTGTAGTTGGGTGACAGCCATTTCTTTTTTTTTGTGGGGGGGGGGCGGTTTAAAATTGTTTTATTTGGGAAAAGTGCGTCTTACAAAAGGGCAGCTGCAAAATACAGAGACCTCTGCAACAATTACTTGTTTTTGCTTAACGTGAAAGAATGAGTGGTATCCAAGGAATCAAAGCAGTAGATGGACAAATCAGGGGCATCTCCAAGTTATTTTCAGGAAATAGAGCAACAAAACGCAAATTTATAATTTCCGATCAAGGAATTCTTCTAACAAGTTAACTTTAGCTTATCTCGTGGATTACCACCTCTCCGTCCCCTTTTAGTGGAAAAGCATGACTTACTACTGCAAACCAATTACTCCACTACAGGAAACACCTTAGAACATAGTTTTGAATCACACCTGTCTAGCTGCAAAGCTCAGGGATGGAATGAGGCAAATACCCACAAAAACGAACAGAAAAACCCGACCACAAAACCCCTCGAATGAGGACAAAGGTTTGTCAAAAAGTGCCTGGACTAGAAAGTCTAGGAGATCATAAAACATTAAAAACAACTGTGTAACTGAGACCCAGTTTGTGTTAATACATGAGATATCCAGATAGTTTGAACTTCTACGGCTAAGCCCATTTCCCTATTTATATAGACAGAGCTAGCCCTGCTCTATTAACAGCTACCAATATACTGCTTTGTCCTTTAAGAGCTATTTGCCACACGAGGCTGAAACCACTAAACTTGAGTTTTTCCACTAAGGCTACAGACACTGCATCTATGCCATTTCTTGATTGGGTGAGTGTCAATCATCAAACCTCCTAAGCACTTGGGAATCGGCTCTCTTTTGACCCTCCAGACCAGCGCAAGATAACGATGCTGGGTGAGCGCATCTGGTTCTCACTAGTGTGTGGTTCCAGGTTCTACAAATGGACGGTGGTTGGGGAGTATTAGTAGACCCATTTGATGCTTGCTCTAAGTCACACCCTCTTAGTAGTTTATCATCAATAAAGGTGATAATTTAATCTTCATATCTTTCATCTTTGATCTCTCAGTGTGTTCACCATGTGAAAGAACATAGCAAAGTCATCTATTTGGTTCTCTCAAACACCAACAATATTTCTGTTTTCAATTTCATTAATCTGTGCTCTTTCTGTTTTGTGTGGTCCCTTCTTGCTTTGGACTATTTCATGTCCCGTTCAGCTGCATTTACTTCTATTACTGCTACCTTGAGTTTTTAATTTCATGACTCTCATTTAATTTGAAATAATTCTAATTTCCATTATAATTTCTTCTCGGACCCATGAATAGTTTCAAATCGGTTTTATTAAAAATTTTTAAAAATGTATTTCTGAACAATAACACATCATGAGGATGTGGTTCGTTTTGTTGTTTTTTTTTTGATGACTATAAAAAGACCCTCAATTCCAAAAAGAAAAAAACTCTTTGCAAGAGATGAACATTTAAAGAAAAATCAATAAAACAACCTTAACATCTCTCTGTTAACATATCAACCCAAAATAAATTAATGGGGGAATCTCACTATTTTTCTAACTCTGAATTCTCCCCTGTAAGTCCCATAATTCCTGCAATTTGCATGTGCTTACCTGAATAGTTTTGTTTGGTTCTGTTTTTTAAATTTTATTGGAGTATGGTTGATTTACAGTGTTGTGTTAGTTTTACCTGAATAGTTTTTAAATGATATTTTCCCATTATGATATCTCTGATGTAATATTTTAAATCATTTCTAGTTTCCTAGAGTTAGCATTTTATACAATGTTGGAAATAAAATAGACCTAGACATCTCATTCAAACTGTGAGAACATGATTTGTATAATCTTTTTCCCCCAGAAAAAGATTCACTTAGCTCTGAGGTTTACTATCACGCCTTCATAGCTTTCCTCATCATGGTTGAAAGGATGTTGAATGCCAAGTGGTTCACTTCCTTACCATGTGCTTCCATTTTTAAAAAGCGCTATTTTATTAAAACTCACTTGATGGGCATTTTGAATAAGTTTAAGAGCTCTGTTTCAGAGATTTTCCCAATTTGTCATGTTCCCAACAGTGTATAAACCAGCTCCTCACTGCTGCTCCTGAACATAAGAATAACTACTTTCACTGGTCATCATATGTTGTTCTACCTAATTAATACTTGCACATCAACTCTCACTGTCTTGTCCTGGATTTCCTAGATATTTTTGATTTTTTAACTAACAAGACAACAAATTGTGCTTAGGCAGAATACTTTAAGAATTTTGTGTATGTGTGTGTGTGTACATTTTAACATAACCAAGATAAATTAACACACCTAAAGTTAATAATAATACCTTGATGTCATTAAATACTCTGTTCATGTTCACGTTTTTTCTGATTGTATTATATATGTTTTTAACACTTTGAATCAGGAGCCAGATAAGATCCATTCATTGTAATTTGTTTGTAGGTCTCCTAAATTTCTTCTAGTCTATAGGTTCCTCCTCGTTTTTTGTTTTTTTTTTTCTCTTGAGACATTTTGTTGAAGAACCTGGTTAGTTTGCTCTGTAGAATTTCCCACAATCTGGATTTTGCTGATCGCGTCCCCAAGGTACGAACACTCCCCCACTCCCTTCTATTTCCTGTAAGTTGATAGTTAATCTAGAGGCTTGACCAGATTCGTGTTTTTATTGCATTTCGTGTTTTGCAAGACACCTCCATAGTTGGTGTTGCATGTTTACATAAGGAGGTACATAATGTCTGCTAGTTTTTTGGAATATTAGCAGTTTTGGGTGAGCCTTGTCTAGACCCATTATTTCCTTAAGGTGTGTAAAATGATAGTCTAATTCCTTAATTACTTTTTCAGTTATTAGCTAAACTCTTTTATAAATTCCTTTGTAAATACTTTTGGTTATCCTGAGTTTGAGATCATATAGGAAAATTAGGACAAATGACAGATGTTTTCTCTTTGTTTACCAGTTTTCAAAATACTGTGGTTGATCTATGTGTCTATTATTATACCTTGGCATCCTCCCAGGTGATCACTGGTATTAGTATGAAGTATGGATTTTAACACATCTGATTTACTTTAACTCATTTCAGTTCTTTTCCTTTTTCTCACTCAATTGTCCCATTCTGGCCAAAGGGAGCTTATTCAGGTTGGTTCTCAAGCCATTTTAACATGGCTTTCATAGTCTTTGATATTTCCTTACTGTTGGTTATGACAAGATACTCTAGGTTCATTTTGGGTATTTCCTAGACAGATCTGGAATCAGCCATGTCCCCAAGGGGGCCTGGTTTATTTTAGTACCAACTGGTATCTTGCATTTAAAAAAATGGATGTTTGGTGTGCTTATTGTGATGGAATTTCATCATTATTTCTTGACATTTTTCAGTCAATAGTCTCTCCAATTTCTTTATTTTTGCCTTTGGTATTCTCCAGTTATACTATGATATGTCTAAGTGTCCTGCCTTGAACATTGCTTCTCCCTACTCTCTATTCTGTCCTTCTGAAATTCTTATTAGATGTATGTTATACCTTCTCATTCTATAAACACTATTTTTATCCTCACTTTAATATTTTTAATATTTTTATTTCTCTGTGCTACCATCTAAGAAATTTCTTCTGATCTGTGTTCCAGTTTGTTTATGTTTTTTTCAGCTGCATTTTACTTGTATTACTGCTCCCTTGAGTTTCTAATTTCATTGACTACATTGACATTTTTTGAAATTCTTTTTTGTCAATTTTCAACTCAGCTTGTTCATTTTTCATTACTGTTCTTTTCATATATTTTTAATTCATTTTTTTAAATCCTTAATCGCTTTTAAAACTGATTTTATAGTCTCTGAAATTCTATTGTCTGAAACTCTAGGAGTCTCATGCTGCTCTGTGTCCCCTAGAGAGGCTTTGCATGTGCATTTGCCAGTCGCTACAGGGTATGACCCACCAAAAACCACTTTGATTTTTATTTCCTAGGCTTCCTGAGTCATGTGAGTCATGTAGATTTGAAATCCAAACCCATGCCTAACCCATGTGAGGACATTCCTGTGATTACAGATTCTTAGGGGAGATATTTCTCCCCCACCAACACCTAGATTGAAACTTAGAAGTTTCTTGTTGTTGCCCTGTGCCAGTGGGCAAAGTTATAGCCCTTCAGGGGTCTTGGCTTTACTCAGGAATTTCATTTTCAACTCCCCACCTTGCATGGGTCCAAAGCCATTAAAACAGAAGACACTAAGTAACTGAGACCCTTCTTTCCCAAGCTTCCCTAGCATCAGTCTATTTGCTTATCACCGTAGTTTTCAATTTCCTCTTCATTTTTGGTCACTGATCATTTCCTTGGGTTTTCTGGCTATGTAGTTTGTCATAATGCCAGATACAGAAACCCACTGTCAAATTCTTTTCCCAAAAACCTCATTTAAATCTATACAAGTCTGAGTATCTACATCCACAAGCTAGTCAAAACATCAAGTCTGAAAAATATTAGTATATCACGTGGATTACATTTTCTGAATGACATTTGATAGCGTCAATTAAAGGGACTCTTGAGAGCGAAAATGTTGGTTCTTAGCTGCATTTCACAATCCGATGTCCACTCTCAAAACATTTACAGGATTGATGGCACATCGGTACCCTATTTCAACAGGCACAGCTCCCATATTTATCCCTTTGTAACCACCTTTGTTTCTGTAACAGTGGTTCTCATATTTTTTTCCTATGGAACACTAGTTTTCAGTGATCTAAACTAAAATGTTCTACCACCAATATCAAATAACAGATCCCCAACTCGCAGAAAACTCTTTGCTAATGAATATCAATTTTCTCAGTTTAAAAAAATTCCCCACAATGTTTTTCTAATGTTTTGTACCCAGAATTACTTGCTGGCTACTACTCAAAAATGGATGAATTAGTAGGAAAGTTATAACAGAAAAACTCATAAACTTGACTTGTTAGGTTATCTTATATATACTGTTCTCTGTGAAGATGCAGAGATCTACACAGAGTTTATGTAATAAGGTCTTCATTTCTGGAAGTAAACTTTTCTACGATTCTGAGTGTTTTCATCTCTTTAGGATACTTGTCCAGCTCTCAAATTCCATTTATCTATTTTCAGCCTGACTGATAATTTTTTAAAGTTATTCTATGAGGGAATTAGACATAGCAATATTTCATGGCATTCTGCAAAGGGCACTGTAATTTCTAGGCATTCTGACTGACAAGAAATGTAAGAAACAGTATCCCAGGACAAAGTTTTTCAAAACCTGTTGTCACCAACGGTACTATATTGCAAACAAACACATAAAATCAGGACAGTTTTGATAAATTTATAATGTTTTAAATATACAACCTTGATGTTTAAAAGTTGTTCATCCACATCTTCTTCAAAGAAACCCAATCTGGCATCCAAAAAAATTAGTCAAAAATAACTCAAGTTATTTACTTGTCTTTTGAGAACACAACAGAGTGAGCGTCTCTCAAAATTCCTCTCCTCCCTCATCCATGTTTGACACACACTGTGGCAACTCCCACACTTCTTTTCTCAACACTCCTCAAACTCCTCCTACAACCCTAATTCAGGTTTCTCCTATTCTTCTCCCCCGCCATCTGTTTTACCCATTTTGCAGCACAAAGATTCAACATAATGGACCTCTGGAAAGCTGGACCTTCCTCAGGCAGTAGAGGAGAAGAAATGGAGCAGGTAGAACCAGAATCCTCAGCATTGTAAGAGCTGGACACTTACATACTTATTCATTTTCCTCCTGACACACACGCATGAGCATATCTGAAAAGTATTATACATGTTTATAGTGAGAGCCATGGGAAGTTTCCTGTGTTACTTAAACTCGCTGGGTATCAGTTTCCTCATCTGTAAAAGGGTGATGAAAAATAGTATCTGTGTTCTAGTGTGCTCTTGAGGGTTAAATGAGATCATACTTGCAAAGCATTTAGGAACAGTGCACGGTACATGGTAAGTGCTCAGAAAGTGTTAGGAGTTATTATTTGACAGTAGTAGTCATTGTACATGCACCGGAGAGTAAGGCTGTAAAGACACAACTTAAACTGGTTTATAGGCGTTATGCAATTCCCCTTAAACAAAGGTCGTGGGTAATAACCTAAGTGACTATTAGGATAGTAATGCTAGTGATGGGAGTTGTAATAAAATTTTACACTTTTAAGTACTGGTTTACTCAAACCATGATAAAGTCATAATATATTTTTGCCTATCAGTTGAAACACTGGTGCTGTTATCTTTCTACCTAATTTAATAACAACCAGTGATGCACTGGGCATGCTACTAAAAACTTAATATGTATTGATATTATCGCACTTAATTCCTACAGCAACTGTGTAAGATAGGGGTTATTACTGTTACCTTCATTTTTCAGGTGAGGAAACTGAGGCTTCAGAGAGGATCCTTCAGAGTAATGAAGACATTTTTCTTTTTTTGTGTGTCCCTGCCTATCCCAGTGCCTCCCACAGTCTGGAACTTGATAAAGGTTTGTTGAGTGGATTAAAGGAATAGTTAAATCTTACTAGTCTCTATTTTGGTCCTGGGCCTTATACCCCAAACAGGTTTTCAACATCAGTTATGAAAGTAGACACAACCACACTGTACAAACAAACCGAATTCCCCAGACCATTTTAAAAGGAAAACGTGAAACAACTTAAGTATCTTGGTGGGAGAAAACCGTAAAATGCTCAGCTATTAAGATTGCCAAGATTATCAGACTCGGGTGGATGGCTAGGATCACAGAGGAAATAATTCCACTTTATAAGCCATCAGTAGAGTTAAAGTGGCGTCAGAGATGCCATCCTACTTCTTGCTATTTGTTTTTTTTTTTTTTTTTTTTTTTTGCTGTACGCGGGCCTCTCACTGTTGTGGCCTCTCCCGCTGCGGAGCACAGGCTCCGGACGCGCGCAGGCCCAGCGGCCATGGCTCACGGGCCCAGCCGCTCCGCGGCATGTGGGATCTTCCTGGACCAGGGCACAAACCCGTGTCCCCTGCATCGGCAGGTGGACTCTCAACCACTGCGCCAACAGGGAAGCCCTTTCTGCCCTTCTTTGTAAAAGCAAAATTCTTCGGATTTCTTTTGGTCAGTGAAAACAGGTACTAATGTAGGTCTTGTGTAAAAGTGAAGTGGTGTAAAGTAAACTTTCAAAAAGTAGAGGATACCTCTACTATGAAAACGTTAGTGCAAGGTGGTTGAGAGTTTTGGCAAAAGAGTGACTGAGGCAAGAGAGAATGAGGGGGAACTGAGATCGATTATGAAAAAGAGACTGGGGATCTTCCTTTCTTCATTCACTTGACTCTTAGTTATTAGGCATGAAATACAGGTATAAATTGGAGATAGTGTGGGTTTGGTTCACTGCAGTAAAGTTAGTCACATGATATAAAAGTGCATATAAAAGTTATGTTTACACCATACTGTAGTCTATTAAGTGTGCAATAGCATTAAGTCTAAAAAAAACAATGTATATACCTTAATAAAAAAAATACTCTATTGCTAAAAAATGCTAACCCTCATCTGAGCCGTCAGTGAGTTATAGTAGTAACATCAAAGATCACCTAGCACAGATCACCATAACAAATACAGTAATACTGAAAAAGTTTGAAATATTACTACAATTACCAAAGTGTGACACAGACACACAAAATAAGCAAATGCTGTTGGACAAATGACTTGCTCGATGCAGGGTTGTCACAAAACTTCAACTTGTAAAAAATGCAGTGTATGCAAAGTGCAATAAAGCAAAGTACAGTAATCAAAGTGCAATAAAATGAGGTATGTCTGTGTCTATAGATATTGTGCCTAATAAATATATACATATTTATACACACACACACATACACAAGAACTGTGCCAGGTGCTGGAAATAAAATTCTGAACAAAAATAGACATGGCCCTTGCTTTCATAAAGTTTAAATCTAATAGAGGGGACAGATATTTATCCAAAAATTACATAAACGAATGTCTAATTACTGAACTTAAAGTATCTGAAGCAAAAGCATATAGTTCCATGACAGCATGTAGCAAAGGAACCTGGTCTAGATTGGTGGAGGGAGGGGATGAGAAGAGTAAAAGGGACGTTCAGGGAGGGCTTCCCTAAGAAAGCTGTGCTGAGATCTGAAGGATGAGTAGAGGTAAATTAGGTCAGGCTGGAGGATGAAGGGTCAAGAAGGAAAATCCTACAGACAGAGAGAAGAGCATACAAAGGCCCTGTGAAGGAAAGCCCACATGGTGCAGTTGAACAACTGAATTCAGGCCAGTATGAACTGAAGAATGTAAGGGCGAAAGGTGGGGCAGACAGAAGCTACTGGGAGACGCCAGACCATGGAGGGCCTTATAAATCCTGTATGAATCTATTAGAAATTGACTTCAACTCTTAAAGCCAGAAATTCAATGATAGTGAATTTAAACAAATAAGGATTTTGTCTCCTCATAGGAAAGAAGCCCAGAAGTAGACAGTCAAGTCTTGTATAGTGGTTTCACAAAGTCATCGGGGCCCGGGCTTCTTTCATCTTTCTGCCTTATCACCTCTAGTTACTAGTTTCCACCTTCAAGGTCTCAAGATGGCTGCTGGATTTCCTGTTATCACATCCACAACCCAGGCATGAAGAAGAACTAAAAGGAAAAGTTTAGAGGGCTTCCCTGGCCACTCTACTTAACAACTTTTGCTTGCATCTTACAGGTTATAACTCTCTCTGTAAAGGAGGCTAGGAAATGTGTGTGTCGTGTGTGTGTGTGTGTGTGTGTGTGTTTGTGTGTGTGTGTGTGAGTGAGAGAGAGAGAGAGAGAGAGAGAGAGAGAGACATTACCATCCTAATATTTTTGTAAGGAAGAAGGGAAAATGGATATTATGGAAAGTCAGTCCTTGCCACACCGTATTAAGGATTTTAGTTATTTTCCTGTGATCTATAGGAAGTGCCAATGTGATCAATTGGCAAGTTTTATGGAAAGACGTCACATGGTTGATTGTCTATAGTGTGTGAAAGGAAGGGGCCTGGGAAAGCAGAGTAAATAGGGGAAGAAGTACAATAAAACAGAGAGAACACGATGGCAGCATAGATTAGGGTGATGGCTATGGAAATACTAGAATCAGGATTGTTTTGAAAGACATTTTGTAGGGGAAAGAGACAGATCTTGGTGATAACTTAGATATGGTAATGAGGGAAAGGAAGGCAGCAAGGATGCTACACACTGGCTGGATAATGGTGCCATTCATTGAAATAGGGAACAAAGAAGAGGAGTAGATTTGCTGGGAAAGATCATGAACTTGGTCTTGGACCTGCTGAAAAGGAATGTTTCCAAATGGAGATTTAATATGTAGTTGGACATCTGGGCCTGGAACACAGAGAAACAGTCTGTGCTGGAGATGTAAGTTGGTACCCACTGACATGTAGATGATAACTGAAATCATAATTGATAATTATTTCCTGGACATAGTGCATAAAGGGAGAAGAGGGTCTAGGACTGAGCCTTGAGGAAATTCAACATTTAATGAAAGGAGGTGGAGGAGAATGAGGCAGAAATGTAGACAAAAAAGAAGCAGCCAGAGAGATGAAATGAAATCCAAGATGTGATGTCCCAGAGCCAAGGAAGGTCAAGGAGGAGGGACCACGTCCAACACTGACGAAGGGTCAATGAGATGAAGACTGACACAGTCTTTGGATTTAACAACGTGGAGAGCATTAGGGATGTTAGAGAGGACTCTTGGAGGAACGTTTGGGCTAGAAACCAGATTATAATGGGCTAAGGAGTGAATTAGTTATGAAAAAATGGCAGCAATGAGTACACCGTTTGTTAAAAGGCTGGCCCGGAAGGAAAAGAGAGAAAAGGAATAGTAACAAGAGTGGGCACACGGACCAGGGAGGTTATTTTCTAGTACTCATGGGCTTAGATACTGATGGGAAGGACCTAGTTGAGAGGCAAGAAGGGATAATTGATACATCTAAGGTTTCTGGGAAGGTAGGAGAGTATTGGATGAAAAGCACATGTCATGTGGTGACGCTAATGAGGCTGAAGAGAAGGTATAATTAAAATTGGAGGATAGATACAGATTTGGGGCCAGAAAGTAGGAAACCGCCGTTCAGAATGAATGATATCTTGTCCCTGTCATCTTGGGAAAACTGAAGTCACGCAAGCATTGTAATCCTTAGGGAAAGTGAATTTCACATTGAAGTTGTCATAAAATGTTAAGCATCTCCACTTTATCTTCTTTCTATCAGGCATCTAGTTCAGTGAGCCCGCAATAAAATACTGTAGTTGGAGTTAGGATTTCCTGAAGCTTTATAAAATCATGTAATCCTCATAACATCTCTGTGAGGAGGATGCTGTTGTACTCTCAGTTTAAGAGATCAGGGGCTTCCCTGGTGGCGCAGTGGTTGAGAGTCCGCCGGCCGATGCAGGGGACGCGGGTTCGTGCCCCGGTCCGGGAAGATCCCACATGCCATGGAGCGGCTGGGCCCGTGAGCCATGGCCGCTGAGCCTGCGCGTCCGGAGCCTGTGCTCTGCAACGGGAGAGGCCACAACAGTGAGAGGCCCGCGTACCGCAAAAAGAAAAAAAAAAAGAGATCAGGAAGCTGAAGGCAGAGGGGTTAAGTAACTGACCTGACATCATGCACTATTCAGTGGTAACTACAGGATTCAAAACGTTATCTGCCTGCTGCAGGGTTCTCACTGCCATGCTGGGCTACATGCCTCACCAGAAAAGATGCTGATTGACAAGTCAGTTCAGATATAACCAGTCTGGGCAGGGAAGCAGACAGTCTTCTCATTTAAGATGAACGCTTGTGTTTATGGCTTGAAGGCGATCACGGCATCATCCCTTCGTTAAAGGCTTTCTCTTCTTGAAGTGTCACAAAGGGAATGGAAGTGATCGTGAAATAGGAGAGGGTCAAGAATCAAAAGAAATGAAATTGAAAATGCCACCAAAAACGAGAACAAGTGTGTTTAAAGTTAAACTACACAAACAGAAGGACAAGTGTCGATATGACCGTAAAAGTGCTCAGGCAAATATATAGCAGGTGGGACCACCAAGTTACTGCTCTGGGATTTCCAGGCTTTTACTGAGCAGCCTGAGGGCAGATAGTTGCCGGGATGGAAAGGCTACGTCTTGCTACTTCCCCACAGCACACTTCACTTTCTTCTGTCACGAGATCTTTCCCAGAGCTGTTTGCTTATTTCAAGGCAACGCCATACACAACCAAGACATATCCAGAACTAGTTTACATTGGGTCTGAGCAGCCTCCTTGAGACAAAATGGTTGCCCAGAGTTTTTTGGGGGGTTTTCCCAAGGGACGGGTCTTCCATCATTTTTAATTAACCGTAGTGAAATCTGACCCGTGGCTGCAGGTTTACCAGGATGTGCGCATGAATTCACTACCTCACCTTTAAGCTCTGGGTGACTCCAGGAGCACTGTTTGTCTAGAGAGAAAGGAAGCCTCTGGGGTGGGGATTTTCCACCATTACTTCTGGAAAGCCAGGCAATGCTGTTGAGCCTCTTTCTTTCCTCCTGCCACTTCACCCAAAGAGGAAATCTTTCCCCAAACCTATAAACCTTGAAGATATTTAATGAGATAACACAAATAGACATTTTTGTTGAAGTTCCTTCTTTTCCTTCACCTTCTTTGTTGGAAGGAATTCCTGGCCTTTCGAGGTTGAATCAGGAAACTTTAGAAGACTTGTAATCTAGTCAGTGTGCTTTTGTTGGCAGATTCCAGGGGGTTGGCTTTGGAATTATGGCGAGTCTGGAAATTTAAGGCAATTCATAGCAAATGATAGTGATGACCGCGCACAAAAATTTGCTCTCTCCAAAACTCTCAACTGAGGGGCTACGGAATGTGAAATTCTTTTGATGTCATTTATAAATAACCCTGCAAGGCAGGTTATCTCTGTCCGAATTTAGGTTTTTCAGTTTGGATTATTGGGGGAAAACCTGGATCCTGGGAAAGTGATGCTTCCGGCTTCTTGCCTTATAAATTTTTAGCGACCTTTGGTTCCTTGATTTCACTAACCTTTCCCAATTCTTTAAAATCTCTTTCTAGGAAATTGAACTTTAGTTAAAAACAAGTATATCAGGGGATGAGTCTGGCAGAAGGTCAGAACTACATAGTACTTAGAGTTACAAATATAGTAATAATATTAATAATAGTCTATATTTATTTCCCAGCTACTGGGCTCAGCGTCTTATAGTGATTACCTTTTTAAAATATTTACAATAGTTTTGTAAGGTTGATTCCATTATCATCTTTCTTTTTTTTTTTTTTCTTCTTTCCTGCTGAGGAAGCAGTTTAGAGTGGTGAAGCAATCTGTCATAATAAGAACAACTCCAGTCCAGGCCCTGGGTCTTGAGGGTTAGCCCCAGGCAATGTCACTCCTTGGGTGTGGAGAGGGTGTGGAAGAGGAAGCCAGCAAAGCTCACAGGGAGGAAGGGTGGCAGGACCACTTGCACTGAACAAGGAGACCCTTGATCCCAAAGCTGGACAGGATTTTGGATCCCATCCTTAACCCCCTGACTTTCAAACTTGATTATGAGCCACCATAAAAGGAGAACTGACCAGTTTAAGGCTTCTAGAATGCCAAAGACTCCATAGCTCCCTTTATCCTCTGCATCTGTGAGGCCATCCCCCAGCACTCAGGCCTCAGTAATATCCCCTCCCTAATAATCCAAGGAATAAAGCCCAATAACGACATTTCTTAGTGTTTTCCAGCACGTTTATGTAATTACTTCGTTTGATCTCCACTGGAACTTGTGATGTCGGCCAGGACATACATTAAAATTTCACTTTATTATTTCTATCCTGTAAACTAGGAAATTGAGTCCCAAAGAGGTGAGGTAACTTGCCCACGGCACTAAGCTAGTCTGGGGTAGAGCTGGGACCATAATTCAGGACCCTCAGCCCCAAGACGTGGTTTGTTCTCCTTTCAGCATCAGGAGATGTTTGCCCAGGGCCTCCTAGGCATAGGCTCTTGAGCAAAGCACGCTGGGTAGGAAGCAGACGTAGTCCCCCCTCTCAAAAGGATTCCTATTTTCTTTGGGAGATGGCTCTTATTCTCATCCAATTAGTAACACACAAAAAGTTCACTGTTTTTTCAGAACTGTTTTGGAGGCACGGTTTCTGTCTCCCCTCACACGCAGCAGGTGCTCGGTACGTGTTGCTGTCAGTGCCACCTGCATTAGTGACTAACACGGGCAGCTTGGTAGGAAGAACAGAGACTTTGGAATCAGGCTAACCTGCATTCAAGCACTGCCTCTGCGCCTTCTGCTTGTGTGACTCCAGGCAGGTGGCTGACCTCTCAGTGCCTCGGGCACCTCAACAGAAAAGGAAGATCACAGAGTGAGATGGTGATGAGTCTGAGATAATTAATGCAGGTGTGGTCCTGAGTGCAGCGCACAGACGAGGCATGCAGCAAGTGCTGTCTCTGGAGTGGATACTGTTATTAGGAAGTCTACCGTATCACCTTCCTAAGAGAGTTTGAGCTCATCATTGCTGAGCCTGCAACGTTTCCTCTGTGCATTTCAACACGTGCTTCTGTTGAATCTGTAATCGCAGGCGGTTCTCTTTTATCTCCGTTCAGGCAAGGAGGATGATCACATCCAAACCCAGAGCTCAACCAAGTGCACCTTAGCACTGTGACTTCCCCAGCTGCAGGGATGCATGTTAACAGGATCCACCGAAGACCCTCTTGGCAGGTGTCCACCCCACCCCCCAACCAAGTTCAGCAAAAACACAGTTAAATTTGTTATTTTGTTTTCTTGTTTTTTGCTGTAAGCGGGGCTCTCACTGTTGTGGCCTCTCCCGTTGCGGAGCACAGGCTCCGGACGCGCAGGCTCAGCAGCCATGGCTCATGGGCCCAGCCGCTCCGTGGCACGTGGGATCTTCCCGGACCGGGGCACGAACCCGCGTCCCCTGCATCGGCAGACGGACTCTCAACCACTGCGCCACCAGGGAAGCCCTTTCAGTTTTTTTTTTAAAAAAACCACACAGTTAAATTTGGAACAGGAGCCTTTGAACCAGAACCCACTTTCAGCTACGTGTGGCACCCTCATGCTAAGTGCAGCGGCTGGGGGAGCTTCATTTTAGTGCTGTAAGTGCTTCCAGCAGGACCAGCAACCACCAGAAACCAAGTCACTACCTAGTCCAAGAACTCCTCCCCCCACCTCCTCAGGACAGCGCATTAATGTGGACCAAAGTCATTTCCCAAACAGCTGATTTCCCCCCTCCACACTGTGCCAGTGTCGAACACAACTGCCCCCCGGGATCAGACTGCTGTGCCAAGAGATGCCTCTGAGGCTGGATGTTTCCCGCTCAGTGATATCATATCTGCCTGCTTGTTCTCCTCAAAGCAGTTTCAGAGAAAAGAAATATTGCCTGTGTTGAAAAGGGGCCTCTGTTAAAAAAAAAATCTCCCAGTTCCACTGTAGCCCAGTGTCCTCAGCCCTCCACTCCCCTCGTGATGGAATACACAGCAACAAAACTCTACGTTCACTACCTGGAACTCTGTCACTTCATGTGTCTTCAATTGACTCGTCCCTGTGATCCGGGTCAGAGAGGACAAGAAGTGGCTTTGACTTCCACCTGGGTTTTCCCAAGCCCAGAAGCAGGCTCCTTGCCATTCTTCAGCTCTTTTTCCCTGTCCCCTGGCACACGG
The DNA here is from genome assembly GCF_003676395.1 of Aethalodelphis obliquidens. Lineage (NCBI taxonomy): Eukaryota > Metazoa > Chordata > Mammalia > Artiodactyla > Delphinidae > Aethalodelphis > Aethalodelphis obliquidens. Next base: position 50,366,494 of record NW_020837951.1, read on the forward strand.
CATAGAAACTGGCATGGGCACGGTATCTGTTCCTACTGCGAGCTTAGCACTAAATACATTCAAATAATTTCACAGAGCTTGGGCTGTATCTGGAATATGTCCAGGTGAGCCTCTTGAGTATGTTTGCTGTTCTACCCTGGCATTTGAACAATTGTTTTTCTCATTTCTGAACCTACCTATAGCTAACTATGAGCTCTTAGGAGATGCCAGGCTCTGCACTGAGGCTGACTTGCGTTATCTTGTTTAAACCCGACAAAGATCCCATGAAGTAGGTACTACTATTATTTTCATTTTACTGTTACGAAAAGCAAGGGAAATTAAGTAACTGTAGAACCCATGTTGCTAACCTCTCTGCTACAGTGTCTCCCGGGTACAAGATACTGTGAGCTTTGTTCTCTTTAGGGATGAAAGTGTCTTGCAGGTGGAGACCCAAGTCTTAAAATTCTGTGCCAAGTTCTCAGTTCGGTCCTCGTTACCTCACTAGCATTTCACAAATGCCATAATCAGTCTGGTTCTCAACAAGAATTCATACCAAGCAGGTCACTAGAGCCTCCTAGGTTTTCAACTTAGTAGCAAACCCTATGGCATAGACAAAGGAAGTACATAAGTCTATTTAAGGGAGATTAGTCCTTCTGAAACAGAGAAATCGATTTAAATGTTAAACTGAAAATACATGTTTTGGCATCTAGGGAAAGGGGAGACCAGATCATGGGGCGGTAGTGGGATGTGAAGTGGCCCTTGAAGAATGAGGCCAACGTCAAGAGATGGAGAAGGAGAGAGGGGGAAAGGGTGAGAGAAAAGTCTTGGGGGGAAGAAAACAGGGAGTTGGCCTGTAACAATATAATATGTACCTTGTAATTTCTCTTCACCATCAAGGTTGGGAATTCTACAGGCCTTACTGTCTCTGCTCTTGATGAAAACAAATACTTCTTAGCCCACCAAACAGATTTTCTCTAGGGCCTGGGATGGGAGTCAAAGGACCAACATGCAGGGTGTGTTCCAGAGACAGGAGGACGGGTCTGTCTCTTTCCAGTTCTTGTGGTGTTCTCCCTGTTTATCCCCTTCCACTTCCCACTATCTTCTCTGAACTTAGTTTTTGAAAAGTGAACATATGGAAGGTTTACGAGTGGAATAAAACCACCCAAATTGGTCTCCTGGCTCTGCCACGCCCCTCAGTGTGTGGTCTCGCAGGAGGATGATGGTAAACCTTGCTTTGAGGACATGTTTCCTGTGACAGGTGATACGTCAGGCATTTTGCATGTGCTCATTCATTGACTCTTCATAAGAAAGGTAGTTCACTATTAGCATCCCCAGTTTACAAATGGCAAAACAGAGGTTTAGTGAGATGAATAACTTGCCCCAAATCGCACTGCTGGTCATTAGCAAAGCTGGGGCTCCTTCCCATATCCATGGGGCCGCCAAGCCTATGTTCTTAGCCCTCTAGTTATACTTCCCAAGTCACTGAACTTCTTGCAGACTATTCATAACAGCACCTACAGCGGGGAGTATCGGGGAGTAACCTGGTGATGTAAGTGAAGCAGCCACCCCGAGCTCAGACAAAGTGGGTATTCAGAGGTGGCCTCATTAATTTCCTCCATTCAAAACCATGAATGTCTCCATTAGCTTTGTCTTGTACCTTTACACTTCTTCAAGGACCTTGTAAGTACTCAGGAAGTACAGAGGGCTCGCACCAATTCTTGTATCTTTCTCAATCTCTGTGATACCACGCACAAAAAACTAACACTCCATTACTTTATTTTGAGTTCTTCTCTTTCCCTTTCTCTCTTTTGCGTAACTTTACAGATGTCATTGAGAAGGAAACTAGGAAAGTACAGTCGTTCCTCCGTATCCGTGGGGCATCTGTTCGAGGAACCACCACAAACTCCCAGATACCAAAATCCAGGATACTCAAGTCCCTTAGATAAAATGACCCTGTACGTTTGGCCCTCTGTATCCCTGGTTTCCACATCTGCCGACAGGAAGGCAGACTGTACTTCACTCAGAGGTGAGTCTGTAGGTAACGAAAGGTGGAACAAGGCTTTATTGTCCTTGGGTGTGGGTGGGGAACCCTGGTGCCTTAGGCTCGGCATTAAGTACTGTTCTACCAAATACTCGTGTCCTGGGCAGGTGTTTGAACAGGTGGGGTGGCCCTGGGGCAGATGCTGAACGGGTCACACCGAGCTTGGTGGGTATAATTACATCTGCATAAAAATGAATGCTGGACTTTCTCCCCTGCCGTGTCTTAGCTACAGGGGCTAAAATAAACATTTTAATTAGTTTCAGCTTCCAAAAGAGTCTTAGCAGGCCAGACTTCCGACTCTGCCTCCTACAGGGAAAACACGTTCAGATCCCACCAGTTGGCAACAAATCCCTCCAAAACAAAAGCCCAAAACCAAAAATCATGTCAAACCCAAACTAAAGCTTTGTTCTGCATTTGGTAGCTTAGGGTGACACAATCTCTGGCAGAAGCGGAACCTTCACATCTCTTATCATTTACCAGGAACTGGAGAATGTCAGCTGTAAAGCACAATACAAGTCCTGTATCTACCACCCCTTCATTTGCTTTTTTAGAAAAAATCAGGGCATCCCGGACAGTTTAAGGGACCTAAATACATAACGAGTTCACAGTGCACTCAAGGTAAAGTGTCCTTTTCTTTTTCTTTCTTTTTCAAAGTGTCCACATGTTGCAATACTCATCCCTGGCTATCACCACCTTATGAGGGAGGTACCAATACTCCCCTTCTACACATGAGGAATCAGGGCTGAGACCTGACTAAGTGACTCACCCAGCATCACAGCTGGCAAGTGCTGGCCCTGGAATCAAATGGTCTGACTAGCTCACTCCTAATCTCTGATCAGCTCACTCCTGATCTTAGACCCCCAGGGCCATATTAGAGCAACTGAAGACAAAATGTAGCTCAGGCATGAAGAAGAAAACAGTCATGTTAAGAAATCTCCTCAATCCTTTCATGTAACACTCTGACCTTATTTCCACACAGGCCATTCTGTCTCTTTAGTTTTGACTCTGAAGGCGGGAAAGGGAATTGAGCACACCACACTTTGGTCCATATACATTACGGCTCTGCATTCATTTGCTCACTCGTTCATTCATTCATTCATTCATTCATAGGTGTTAATTGAGCTCCTCTCTGTTCCAGACACTGTGCACATCACAAGCCAGCCTCTTTGACATCATTTCTATGTTAGCTGTGAGAACACTGTTTACCTCTTAAACCTTGGGTTGGTTTTGTATCTTTCCTGTGGACATTTCATTGGTATACGAATTACCTAACAGCAATACTATAGGTTCAAATTTCCTAGAAGATGAGACTTCAGGAAGAATTTCCCCTAAACTGTGAGCATTTCCACAGCAGAAACTGTCTTCTTCTCCTTTGAATATCTCAAGCAGCGCTGTCCAGTAGAACTTCCTGGTGGTGGAAATGCCTTACGTCTGCACTGATACTGTAGCCACGTGCCACATGTGGTTAGTGAGCACTTTAAATGTGACTAAGGAACTGAAACTTTAATTTTAATTAATTTAAATTTAAATGGTCACATGTACCTAATGGCTACTGTATTGGGCAGCACAGAGCAAGGGATTCTCAGCTCTCACGGTACACACCACAAAGTTTATAAAACACTCAGATGCCCAAGTTCTACCCTTAGAGAATGTAGCTTACTTAGTCTGGATGGGACCCAGTATACATCAGTTTGATTCTTTTTTTGTTTGTTTTTTCTATACGAAACATAACCTTTAGCAGGAGTCATTTTCCCTGACTGTATCCATAGTTACTCTTTAAACTTTTTTAAAATTTATTTAATTAATTAATTTTTTACATCAGTGGTTTATTGGACTCCATTTATTTTTGACAAATAAAATTATATATATTTAAGGTGTACAACGTGATGTTTTTTTTTTTTTTTGCGGTATGCGGGCCTCTCACTGTTGTGGCCTCTCCCATTGCGGAGCACAGGCTCCGGACGCGCAGATTCAGCGGCCATGGCTCACGGGCCCAGCCGCTCTGCGGCATGTGGGATCTTCCTGGACCAGGGCACGAACCCGTGTCCCCTGCATCGGCAGGCGGATTCTCAACCACTGCGCCACCAGGGAAGCCCCAACGTGATGTTTTGATACGTGTATACATTGTGAAATGATTTACATCACTATGATTCTAATGTGCAGCTAGGAATGAGAGCTTAGTACTTACAGTAACCCAGAGCTTGGCATCTGGTGGGTGCTCAAGAAATGTCTGTTGAAATATTGGAATATATAAGTGACCTCTGATTGGGCCGAACATTCACAAAGAATCAACATGCATAAAGATATTGTGTATATCAGATATAATAATAGTGACACATTAACAACGTTGATATGTAACATCTGTGGATATAAACCTTCTATTATAATATGCTAGCTAAACGTTCATTCATTCATTCAACAAACACCTAACTAAGCATCTACTATTTGCTAGGCATTGTCCTGAATGCTGAGGATATGGTAGCAAATAGAAACAGACATGATCCTCATTACCTAGTGGGGAGATGCAAATAATAACAAAGTAGATGCTAACAGATGGGGATAGGTTCTGTGGGGAAAATGAAGAGTGATGTGATAGCACTTGGCAGTGAAGAGGGGGGTCTACATTTAGAGGAGTAGTCAGGAAGGGCCGCTTTGCAGAAATCATGTTTCAGACAGCTGAGAATTTACCAGCTAAGGCAAAGAGATGGGGAATGGCATCCCAAGCAGAGGGCGCTAAAGCCATAAGGGGGAATATCTTGCGAGTCTGAGAAACAAAAAGACTAATAGTCCTATAGTAGATTGACAGAAAGGGAGAGGAACACCAGATGAGATGGAGAAGTAGCCCAGAAGCAGGTCGTGCAGAACCTTGTAGGAATCTGGATTTCATTCTAAGACCAAGAGCAATTCCTACAAGGTTAGGTTTACAAACAGGAAAGACCACTCTGACTGCTGGTGGCAAAGGACTGGGGCGGGGGAGGGGCTCCAGCTGGGAGTACAACTAGGAGTGATGGCAGATGCATTGGAAATGCGCAGGGTAAAGTAAAGGGAAGAATTGGGGAAGTTAACTCCGACTCCACCCCGCTCCCCTGCCCAGGCAATTTGGTAGATTATTTCGGCCAATTATGCTCTTAAGAAATAACCCTTTACAATGTAATAATACCTCTTTCACTTTTTCAAAGAGCTTTCATGTTTCCACCCCTGTTGCCATAAATGATCCCATGGAGTTTTATCTAGGCTAGTTTTAGAAGAGACTAAGTTCAAGGATTTCTGGGATAAAGAAAGAAATTTTATTTTATTTCATTGCTTCAGGTAGCATTCAATGTACAAATACTCCTCGTTCTTAAATCCCAATAAAGTTTAACTAAACTTCCAAAACAGATTGGAAAATGTTATTTTAATTATAAAAAATATCCCTAGAAGATTCTTTAAAGCAGTGGATGTTTCTCGGTATTATTTATTGGACAAATCTATTTTGGGCACTAGCAGTGTGCCCGACACTGTGTGCTGTGTGTATGATGCTGAAGTGAGCGGTCTCTGGAGGAGACATATATAAAATATACAAATATGGTCCTGAATTGTGATGGATGGAACGAGAGAATAACGTTGGGCAGAAGAAAGTGACTTGATTTGAAGCGGTCAGTGAAAGCTTCTGCGAGGAAACAATGTTTATACTGAGACTGGAATCACAAATAGGAGCAGTTAGGTAAAGGGTGAGGAAAGGAGACTAGACAAGGGAGGGTACATATTCCTAGAGGAGGGAACAGCATTTGCAAAGACCCCAAGGCGGCATGGCTGGAGCGTAGAGAGCCAAGGAGAGGATGCTCAAAGATGAGGTGGGCGTAGGACTACCTTTAAATCTTTTGTTTACGGAGAGATAATCACTTCACAGAGAGCACAGGAAGTAAAGAAAGCGACCCCGTTGGGAGACACTGTCCATGTAAGAACTATCAGAAATGAAATGATAATTTTCTCCCTGAAATTACAAAATTATAGTCAAGGAAGAAGAGATTCAATTTTCATACACCTTATTTGATTACACAATTGGGTAAAATGTGTCGCGCTTGTTTCTGTGTACGTTAAGGACTTGTTGGGTGACTTGCTAGCATTTTTTCTCAATTGTAGGGAATGATGTGTGGGGAAGAAATCCCAAACTGGTGGCTGACAAGCTGAATCTGGTTCCCAGACATGGTTTCTTTGGTCTGGACGGTGTTTTACAAAATCTAGGTAAGCTGCAGTGGCAGAAACAGCAACTTCCTTCTGTAACAGATGCACAGCAAAACTGCATTTCCCAGCTTCCTCAGAGCGGATGAGGGACCACGTGACTGTTTTGCCAGTGGAAAGTGGGCAGAAGGGTTCCTCACCTCTTCTAGGCCTTGCCAATAAAAATCCTTCTCCCAGGCCTGCAGGTTCTCTCTCTCCATCTGCAGCTGAATGCAGAGAAGAAAGGTATCATAGAGGATGCAGAGCCATAGGATGAAGGGAACCCAGGTCCCTGAATGACCAGACAGAAATCTCCGCAATGACCCACGCTAGTTGTGATGGAGTGAAAATTAAAACTTTGCTGAATTCACCACTGAGATTTTGAGTTTCTTTGTTACAACTGTATTTTGTTCAGGTCCCTCCAGAATCAGGTTCTAAGATAGGGATTGGTGTGTAAGTCGTTTATTTGAAGGTGATCCCAGGAAACATGAGTAGGCGAGGGTGGGAGTGAGATGGGGAAGGCATGGAAACCAATGGGTTTCCAGCCGCTGCCAGTCTCTGCTGTGGACAGCTGGAGTTCATCTCACAGAGAGCTCTGGGAGACAATTTATTATTTTTTTATATATATATATTTAAATATTCATTTGTTTGTTTTATATTTTAGATTCAGCATACAAGCAATAACATATAGTATTTGTCTTTCTCTTATTTCACTTATTTCACTTAGCAGAATACCCTCTAGTTCCATCCACATTGTTGCAAATGGCAAAATTTCATTCTTTTTTATGGCTGAGTAATATTCCATACATATACATATACCACATCTGCTTTATCTATTCATCTATTATTTTTAACATCTTTATTGGAGTATAATTGCTTTACAATGGTGCGTTAGTTTCTGCTGTATAACAAAGTGAATCAGCTATACATATACGTATGTTCCCATATGGCCTCCCTCTTGCGTCTCCCTCCCACCCTCCCTAGCCCACCCCCTCTAGGTGGTCACAAAGCACCGAGCTGGTCTCTCTGGGAGACAGTTTAGATGGTACCTCACAGCCATCCCAACTGAGAGGTGGGAGACTGAGGTATTGATGGGCTTCCTCCATGTCTAGCATTGGTGGAGAGCTGCTTGCAAGAACTCAGACTCTGCAGGATTCTCTCTCAGCCCGCCCTGCATGAAGGCCAAGTGTGTGTGCCACGTCTTCAGGAGGAGAGTTAAAGGTGTTCACCGGGGGCAGCCTGGCAAAGGTGAATGCCGCGTGGACGTGAACGGGGGCACCAACAGTGTCTGCTGAAGACACGTAGCCTACACTGACTGATATGGGTGCCAACATTTAAAATTAGATGACTTCACACACAAATCTGGATTTCTGACTTCTCTGAAAAAATAGCGTAGTCAACATTGTGTCTGCATTTCTGTATGACAATAGCTGGCTGGAGCTGACTAGTGACCTATGCGTTAGAGGGGGCCAGGGTCCCTAATTCTCCAGAGCCCCCACCATACCCCATTACCCCCAACCTGCTTCCCTTGTCTAAGTTACTTTCACAGTCCTTGTGGTAGGCATTTGAATCTATAACCGTGGTGTTCTCCTAGGTCAAAGCTCTTGTGTTCCCCCTTTCCTTTCTTTTTCAACCCAATTGCATTTTCTTTCCTCCCTACCCCTCTTCAAAAACTGCTCAAGATACATCTCGTTGAGACCTTCCCCAACCACCCTTCCCTATTTCATTCACTATACTTTGGCAATCATCCGGAGCTGTACTGTCCAATATGGCAGTCAGACGTGGCCACATGTGGCTATTTAAATGTTGGTTCATTAACTAATTAAGATTAATTAAAATTTAAAATGCGGTCCTTCCGTCATACTAGCTATATTTCAAGTGGTCAATAGCCACATGAGGTCAGGGGCTATGATACTGGATGGCACAGACATTATACATTTCCATAATTATAGAAAGTTCTGTGGGACAGTACAGATCTGTAGGATGTACTGCAATCCTTAGTTCTGGTGTCTCTTGTAGGTATTCTCATGTTTCCCATGTTTACTCTTTAAGGTGAGATCCACTTCAGAAAGAGGAGAGCCTGTTCTACACACAGCGTGTTCTTTCTCACCATCTAGTACCACAGCAATTGCCTGCGGTAATATTGAGCACGTTTCTCAAGTTCTTGAATGATGTTTTGTACAAGGGTCCCCAGTGGTCTCATTGAGGGAGATATTGTGTGTTCTCCTGGCCCCTTCAGGCTTGTGTGGAAGACTGAGGAAGTTGCTTCAAGTGGAAAGAAACAGAGAAGATCAGGTATGATTTCAACATCATACCCTCTTAGAATAGAAGGGAAATTCATTAAGACCACTTAATGCTTCCCAATGGATAAAAAGGGCATCAGAGGTATTTAATCCATATTTTGGTGATTTTATACATATATATATCATGTCTTTTTGATATATGCATATATATATCATGTCTTTTCCATATATCACTATGGAAAAAATTCCAGAGTGATCGGGGCAATATAACGTCAAGGTACCGTAGAGCACTCTCACCTGGGAGTCTGATAAACTGGGTTGACATTCCAGCTCTGATCCTTGTTACCTGTGGGCCCTTGCACTGTTTACTTGCCTTTCCTGAGCCTCAATTTATTCAAAGGGGAATCATAATAATATCTACCTCATGGAGTTTTTGTGAAGATTAAATGAGGTAAATGTGATAGGAAGTGTTATAAATGCTAGCTAGTGTTATTATCAGCAAAAATCAAATTCAAAGGAAAACCAATCAAGACAAGAATTGACTTCCAGTGGTGCACCTTGTTGGAAAGGACCCATGTAGATAATGCATCCAGAAAACTCCCTCCAATAGAAACATTTGCAGAGTTGCAGGGGATCCATTTTGACAAACGCTCATTATTTTTGGAAAGTATGAATGTATTTCCATTAGCACTATGATTATTAGGCAAGCATTGCACCTTCCCTGTCCCATTCTGGCAAACAAATAGTATCTCAAATTAAAGCTACCATTTAGTGGGGGGAAAAAAAAAGGATAATAGAAATAGGATGATCAGGAAGAAAAGGACTACAGAACTTCCATCACTCAGTTTTAGGTCCAAAAATAAAATCATTATAGGGAATACCTATCTCTTTTTCTGTCTTCTCCATCCAAATGTCTTACACATTTGAAAAGAATAGAACATTTTGAATGCTTTCCTTTTCCAAAGAGGTAAACAATGACGGGAAATGTTACTGTTCTCAAGCACCTCTGAGGCATGGCTCTGTCCTTCTCTTGGTCATCAAGCTGTGAAAAATCATCCTGCTGTTCAATAATCTCGCTGAGAAACAGGTTAAAGGCACTTCCTGCTGAACAGAACGGATCAAGAATGGCTTTTTGACCAAAGGCCATTATGTCATGATGGAAACTGATTTGGGCAGAGGCTCTGAAGTGGTATTTGGCAATTTTTCCTTCTTTACTGTGCCCAGTTTATTGTTAGGGAAAGATGCTCAAAATCAATTGCTAAGTGAAATAAGGTAGATTACAAAAGAGGATGTATCATATGATCATATTCTGGTAGAAGAATTGAAAGTGTCAATTAGAGCTCTTGGTTTACAGCCACAGAAATTCACTCTGGCTCTCCAGGACAGGAAGTTATTGGAAGGATGTGGAAGTTCACAGATGTATCAGTTAGCTATTGCTGCATAACAAACCACCCTAAACTTAGTGATTTGAAAAATCAATTTATTTAGCTCAGGAATGTAGGCTGGTCTTCCATCTATCTGAAGGCACCTGTGTGTCCATTAGGTGGTTCTGCTTCTGTGAGTTGGCTGAGGCCCCTGGGCTCTCCTCCAAATGGTTTCTCATCCTCCAGCAGACTGGCCAAGATGAGGTCAGTTTTTTGGGTTTTTTTTGATGGAAATATATTTTAGTTCTTTGTTATAAGTATTCATTTGAATTAAAGCCTTCAAATGTCATATCAAGCAACACTGTAAGGTTTCTTTGAATTTTATTTAATTAATTTTTTTATACAGCAGGTTCTTATTAGTCATCCATTTTATACACATCAGTGTATACATGTCAATCCCAATCTCCCACAAGGTCAGTTCTTATGGTGGAGTCAATGCTCCAGGAAACAGAGTGGAAACATACGGGGCCTCTTGAAGCCTAGGCTCTGAGCTGGCACTCTCTCCCTTCCCCTGCATTCTGTTGGCCAAAGCAAGTCACAAGGCATTCCAGACCCAAGGGGTGAGGAACTAGACTCCACCTCTTCATAGGGCTCTAACTCTTGCAAAGGACATGGATATGAAGGCCACTAGTTGGGACCATCAGTGCAATCAGTTTACCATAACAGAACTGAAGGAAAAGCTGAAGAATTTGTTCTCAGAAGGCCCAGGACCCAGGGATGCTCAGGTGTCTGGGTGATGGAAACTAACAGGTGACCTCCTCAAGGTTCTCCTCTCAGGATGAAGGAATTTTACCATTTTCAATCCCTGAGGATCACTTGGCTGGAGACTGAAATCTCACCTTGGTCACCTGCTTTGGCAGTGGAGGACATGACATCTGGACTGGCAGTTGGACTAGAAATGATGCTCCATTGATTGAGGGGCTATCCTCAGAGAAAAATACGGGTGTGGCTTTCTGAAGAAGGAAGACTGAATGCTGGTACCCACACCAACGTGCTCTCACCATGCACCAAAATGGTGACAGGAGTAATACTCACCCGTTGGATTTACGGAAGAGATTTTTATTTTTGTTTGCATGTATTTCTTAAACTTCTCTAAGGAACATGTATTAGTTAGGGAATTTTTTACATTATAAAAACGTTATAAAAACACAGGGCTTCCCTGGTGGCGCAGTGGTTGAGAGTCCGCCTGCTGATGCAGGGGACACGGGTTTGTGCGCCGGTCCGGGAAGATCCCACATGCCGCGGAGCGGCTGGGCCCATGAGCCATGGCCGCTGAGCCTGCGTGTCCGGAGCCTGTGCTCTGCAACGGGAGAGGCCACAACAGTGAGAGGCCCGCGTACCGCAAAAAAAAAAAGAATCCGCCTGCCAATGCAGGGGACACAGGTTCAAGCCCTGGTCCAGGAGGATCCCACATGCCGTGGAGCAACTAAGCCCGTGCGCCACAACTGCAGAGCCTGAGCTTTGGAGCCCGCAAGCCACAACTACTGACCCCACACGCCACAACTACTGAAGTCCACGCACCTAGAGCCCGTGCTCTGCAACAAGAGAAGCCACCGCAATGAGAAGCCCGTGCACTGCAACAAAGAGTAGCCTCTGCTCACCACAACTAGAGAAAAGCCCACGCGCAGCAACAAAGACCCAATGCAGCCAAAAATAAAATAAATAAGTTTTTTTAAAAACCCCAAAACAAAGAAAACCCTCAGGACATTCAATTAAATTTGAGTTTCAGATACACAAGAAATAACTTGCTAGTATAAGTATGTCCCATATATTGCAGATACTTCCAATTTGAATGGGACAGATTTATATTAAATATGTATTCATTTTTATCTGAAATTCAATTATCATTTGCTAAATCTGGCAACCCTAGTTAGAAGAGATTTCCAATGTTATTTGCTCCTCCTAAACCATGCCACCCTCAGGCACAGAATAAATACACAACCTGAACCAGATTTTGGGCAAAGACCTAAAACTTCTGTTTTGAAGCATCTGAAAGAAATCATGAGGGAAAACATTTTATGGGAGGATATTCCTCATTTCCTGTGGTCATGACAGTCTAGGACAGGAATTAGAGTCTGGTTCTAAATTCAGGGAAAAAGTAATTCTTTTCTTGTTTTTATTTTTCTTTCACTAAATTTCTATATATATAGTGTATACACGCACGCGCACACACACACACACACACACACACACACGTACTTTTTTTAAAAACCAGCAAAATCTATAATCGAGGCCAAGTGAGATGTCTCCCCAGAACCTAAAAAAGGGAAACAAGATCTATACTTCAACTCTGAGTTGAATTAATGAAATTGACTCAAAACTTCCCAGGACAGTCATGTGACTGCAGGAAAACTTGTGACATTAGCAAAGACATGAAAGGAAGTTATGATATGAAAGGGGGTAATTAACTTCTGCGCATGGGAGAGACAGATTTGAAGAGGAAGTTCTTGGCAATGCCTCGTGGGGAGATACCAGCTGAAGTGAGGGTAAGCTGAAGACAATAGGGGAAGAACTCAGAATTAGGAAAGACCTGGTTCAAGGATAACTTGTAGTTTGTTGATATGTTCAGCATAGTGAGAACCCTAGTTCCCTGAACATCCAATCTGCCTTGCGTACAAACAATGATGGTACATTATGGGAGAAATTATAGAGCTTCAATTGTGTGTGCCCCCCAAAAAACACTCATTGAGGCTTCATGTAAACGAAGGAATGGCAGTGGTTTCCTCCTCAGTCATTGTACCTTTGAACAGGATTCAGTGTAGCCACCATTTAATTTGTTCCTGTCCTCCTGGCACTAATGAGGCTGGTCTATTTTAGACTTTATTGACAAGGAGGAAATGGCAGGCAGGCAGGTGTCCAGAGCACCAATCTATGAAAGGACAATTTGCTCTGTTTGCACCGGGTGGGATGCTTCAGCTGATAGAACTCTATTCTCCAGGGATGTTTCCTAACAGAGCCCAGTTTAATTCTCAAATTTGTCAAGCAGATCCACTCACACACCTCTTGTTTATATTCTTTCCTCTGACCATTCCAGTCTTGGAATCATGGAATCAAGGTCAAGTTACCTCATTTTTTTGTTTGTTTACCAAATACCCATGTAGCACATGTTACATGCCAGGCACTGTTTTAAATTAATAACTCATTTAAGCCTCCTGTTAACTGTATGAGGTAGGGACCACTATCATCCCCATTTTACAGATGGGGAAACTGAGGCACGGAGTGGTTAAGAAACCTGAACAAGTAAGCGGCAGACTCAGTACTCTGGACTACGTGCTTTGTGCTTTCATCTTTGATCTGTGCTGACGTAATTTGCGCCGATTGGCTGATTCTCTTGATTCCTGGGGGAATAAATTTTCCTGGGTGGGAGAGGTGGGATGGAGTTTCAAGGGAATGCATATTGCTAAGGAAGAGGGGAAAGAAAAAATGTACCATGGCCACTCTGTTAACCTTAGACTTTGTTGAAATCAGTTGTCTCAAGGAATCTGGTTCTTGGCTTCCCAATATGAAGTTTGGGGGCTCCCATTTCAAATGGTTATGTAATTCCAGAGAGGAAAAATCATGTTAGCAGCGGCCTCATCCCCTGAATTTCAGCATCTATAGATCTGAAATGTTCAGAAATGTTTTGGATTTAGCTGAAGCCAGGGATAAGTTCCCCTTCCAATGTTAAGAAAATTTCTCTATGTGAGGGAGATATTATTATTGGTATGTGATAAGTGGGGTGACCATGTATATAGCTAATCATCAAAATTGTAATACTTTTAAGAGTAAAGGTGGCATTAATAATTATGCAAGGACAACTAGGCGTTAAACCAAGACTCAACTTGGCCAACAGAAGGTATTGTCACTCTAATGATAAATGAAACGGGAACTAGCATCTTGTGTGTGTGTGTGTGTGTGTGTGTGTGTATCTGTTAATCCCATTCTCCTAATTTAACCTTCCATCCAGAATTAGCATCTTCAAGCTATGACAAAGGTTTTATTCTGGATAAGCCCAACTAGGATATCATGTGACACCCTTTCTGTTCTTGTCCTGGGTTGGCATTGATAAGGCAGCCAGGTTTTATAAGCGCTGTGAGATAAAAACTGCATGGGGGCCCTGCAGACCTGCTTTGTCCATCACTGATACAATCACTTAATAGAGCACTTGAGAACCCACAAAGTTAGGCCAAATTAGTGGACGAACACATGGACTTGCTAATTTTCAACAGATGACCAACTGCCACCTGAACATGCAAATAGATTTTTTCTGAGCTCACTTGATATGCTCTAGTTCAGTGGAGGGTGACAGGATGTCAAGGAGACCTGAAACCCTGTCAACTGAACGACAGCTGAAGAAAATGGGAACATATAGCTTCGATAAGGACAACATGGGGGCCCCCAGAAGTGGCATCAGATGGCTGACTCGCCACCATGTGCAACAAGGAATAGGCTTATTTTGAGTTGCCCAGAGTGTGGTACAGAATGGAAACTCCAGGCAATCAGATTTTGCCTCAGTTTAAGTGACGTGTCTTTTGTTGTTGTTGTTGTTGTTGTTTAAATTTTGAGAGAAATGTTTTCATGATAAAAATAGCATGTGCTCTTTGGGAAAAATAATTCAAACAATAACAAAACATACAGGGTAAAAAGTAAAAAAGCCTTCCTCTTCCCTCCCGTTCCCACTTCCCCTACCTAATCCCACTCCCCAGGAGTATCCTAGACCTTTATCCTCCTGCATCTCTATCTGAGCACATGCAAACACACTATCTGCATATATACACATGCATTCTCTATGTTTACAAATAATTTTGCTCTATTTTTGTTTTATTCTTAAAAATATAGCCATAAAATTGGCGTACCTCAGGAGGTGATTAAGAAGGGCCTGCCAACGTAAATTTCTATTATTTCTGAATGATGTGACACAGAGATGCCTTGCTAAAGGATTGGAAACAGTCAAATGTGACTTTAACTATGGACTGTAAGTTTTGAAGTGTTCCACAATTTTAGTTAACCTTTTCTGACATTTTTTTCATTAAAAGTTCTTTACTAGGTGCCTTGAAAAGTAGTAGATATTGGGCTTCCCTGGTGGCGCAGTGGTTGAGAGTCTGCCTGCCAATGTAGGGGACACGGCTTCGTGCCCCCGTCCAGGAAGATCCCACATGCGGCGAAGCGGCTGGGCCCGTGAGCCATGGCCGCAGAGCCTGCGCGTCCGGAGCCTGTGCTCCGCAACGGGAGAGGCCACAACAGTGAGAGGCCTGCGTACCGCAAAAAAAAAAAAAAAAAAAAATAGTAGATATTTTGCTCTGATACATGTTCGTAAGAGGAAAAATGTTCAAATGATTTAAGACGTTTGAAAATGGAGGGGCTGTCTAGGAGTTTTGGCCACTGGCTATGTTTAAGCAGTGGGTGGATGACCACTTGGTTGGGACATTGTAGAGGAGGTTAAAGCCACAGATGGGAAGGCGGGGAGAGTTGGACTGAGCGTCTTCCAAGATCCATTTCAGCGCTCTGCGTCCCTGACTTCCTGCGCATGCTCAGCAGGCAGTGAGAAAGATTCAGGAGGAGCTCTGTGAACAGGAGCCTCCAAATGGCCCCGGCCCCCTACTCCTACCCCCAGCAGGAACAGCCGGTGCATGCACAGCCTGGCTGCTTCCGGAGGCCGCCCACTGACATGTGGCTAGTGGACAGGAACGCCTGCGGGCGGTAATGATTGTTCCAGCTGCTCTTTGGACCTTGGGCACTTTCAACTTAGGTACCTTGATTTAAAAGAAAACAAATTCCTCTCTAAACACTGAAGGTTCTAAATTGACAGCAAATACTGTACATTCTTAAGAGCCTGGCAGGACAGGAAATTGCTCCTTCACCTGTTTGCTATTTTGATATTTCATCAAGATGGAATTTAGTGGCTTTGAAAGATAATATTAGAGTTGACCTTAAAAAAGAGACCCTGGTTAGAATTTTCAGCGTTCAGAATCCCCTCTATTTGTATATGGGTCAGATAGATGTATTTCTTTTCTTTTTACCTTGAAAAAAAATACCCCCCAGAAACACTGCAAAAAGAGTACATTGAACATCTATACACTCTTACCTACATTCACCAACTGTTAACATGTTATCATATTTGCTTTATCTCTCTGTATACAAATATACATATTAATATTATTGTCAGCAACTGCTACAGGCTGAATGTTTATGCCTCCCTCTCCCCCAATTCATATTGGGTTGGCCAAAGAGCTCGTTTGGTTTTCCATAAGATGTTACAAAAAATCCAAACGAACTTTTTGGTCAACCCAATATGTTGAAATTCTAACCCCCAATGTGATGGTATTGGGGTGGGACATTTGGGAGGTGATTAGGTCATGAAGGCAGAGCCCTCATGATTAGGAGTAGCGCCCTTATAAGAAGACCTAAATAGACATTTCTCCAAAGAAGACACACAGATGGCCAAGAGGCACATGAAAAGATGCTCAACATCGTTAATTATTAGAGAAATGCAAATCAGAGCTACAACGAGATATCAGCTCACACCAGTCAGAATGGCCATCATCAAAGAGTCTACAGATAAATGCTGGAGAGGGTGTGGAGAAAAGGGAGCCCTCCTCCTACACTGTTGGTGGGAATGTAAATTGATACAACCACTATGGAGAACAGTGTGGAGGTTCCTTAAAAAACTAAAAATAGAACTAACATATGACCCTGCAATCCCACTCCTGGGCATATATTGGCAAAGAGGAAAGCTCAGGTTTGAAAAGATGCATGCACCCCAATGTTCATAGCAGCACTATTTACAATAGCCAAGACGTGGAAGCAACCTAAGTGTCCACCAACAGATGAATGGATAAAGAAGATGTGGTATATACATATATAATGGAATACTACTCAGTCATAAAAAAGAATGAAATAGTGCCATTTGCAGCAACGTGGATGGACCTGGAGATTATCATACTAAGTGAAGTAAGTCAGACAAAGACAAATAGCATATAGTACCGATTATATGTGGGATCTAAAAAACTGATACAAACGAACTTATTTACAAAACAGAAACAGTCACAGACTTAGAGAATGAACTTATGGTTACCAGGGGGAAGTGTGAGGGAGAGGGATAGATCAAGAGATTGGGATTGACGTGTACACACCACTATATTTAAAATAGATAACCAACAAGGACCTACTGTACAGCACAGGGGACTCTGCTCAATACTCTGTAACAACCTAAATGGGAAAAGAACTTGAAAAAGAATAGATACATGTATATGTATAACTGAATCACTTTGCTGTACACCTGAAACTAACACAATTATTGTTAATCAACTATACTCCAATATAAAATAAAATTTTTTTAAAGTATTCACAAAAAAAATTAAAGAAAAAAGAGACCCCACAGAGCTCCCTTGACCCTTCCCCCAATTTGAGGATACAAGGAGAAGTCAACAACCTAGAAGAGGGCCCTCACTCAAATGTGCACAATGACCTTGGACTTCTAGGCTCTAGAACTGTGAGAAATATGATTCTGTTGTTTACAAGTCACCCAGTCTGTTGTATTTTGTGATAGCAACCCATATAGACTGAGGCAGGAAACATCAATGTTCGAGGTAAGCTATAGACATGTGATTCTTTCCATCTAAACATATGGGCAAGTGTCTCCTAAGAATGAGCGCACAGTATAATGATCCAATTTAGGACACTTAACAATGATGTAATACTATTACTGAACACAATCATATTCAGATTTTGCCATATTTCTAATATTGTCCTTTATAACATGTTCTCCCAATCTAGGATTGCATATTTACACTTAGGTGTCATGTTTCTTTAGTCTCTTTTGTTTCAGAATGGTGCCTGAGCCTTTGTCTTTTACAATACTGATATTCTTGAAGAGTACAGGCCAGTGGTTTTCTAGCAGGTTTTTTGATTTGGGTTTGTTTGGTGTTTCCTTTGGACAAGATTCAAATTATGTACATGCTGTGTCCTTCTCAGCACATCACAGTAAGAGGCACCTGTTGTCAATTTGTCCCATTATTGGTGACATTGACTTTGATCATGTGGTACCCAGATGATTTCTCCACTTTACGGGATACTTGCCCTTTTCATAATCAGTAAATAATCAATGAGTAGACATTGGTATTGTCACCCAGATTTCTTCACTCTAAAGGTAATTTTTCCCTTTGTTGTAATAATCTATGGAGAGATATTTTTAGACTGTGTAGATATCTTGTTTACAAGGAAACTGGCTTTAGCATCCACTGACAACCCTTGCCTGAATCAATTACAATATTACTATGGTGCATGGATACTTTTGGAAAAGGGAATATTGTAATAGTGAGGTTTCTTCCCTGCAGCCTTTCCCCATTATTCCTCCTCTAACAGGACAAGGGATGCCCCAGGCAAGCCATTTGGGCCAAAATGACTAAAGGTCCCTGACAGCACCTTCACCCCACCATTCCAAAGTCTGAGCTATGCCTGGAGGATGAGGCAGCCATGGTGCAGCAGCAAGAGCCTGAGACTGAGTCAGATGAGCAATGATCTGGCATCTGCACTTGGAGATTCCATGGGTTCCTCTAAATGAACACATCCTAAACTGAACTCCTTCGAGGCGATCACGCCCTCAAACCTGTGCCTCCCTCAGAGGTCTAATTTTAGTGAACATCACCACTATCTACCCAGTTGCGCAAGCCAAGAATCTGGGCGGCATTCTCTAGTCCCAGCTCTTCCTGACTCTCCACACCTAATTACCAACCGTCCTGTGTGAGGATACCTTCCAAACATCCCCAAGAATTCACCCTCTTATTTCCAGCCCTATGACACCACCTGGTCCAGGCTACCGGCATCTCTCACCTGCTCTTCTGCAACAGCCTCCTGACTGTCCCCCTGCCTCCAAGATTTTGTGAACTACAATCCATTCCTCTCACTTCATTCAGAGTGACCTTTCTGCAGTATAAATCTGATCACGTCCCGACCACCACAATAAACCCTTTGGTAGCTCCCCATTCCCTCAAGGATCATCTGGCTAAAGTGGTAAGTCTCAACTCCCTAACATGGCATACAAGGCCCACAGCCTAGAGTTGGCCCACTTCGCCAGTGATATGTTTCATCACGGAACCGCCTCTTACCCATTGGCCTCACTTCTGGCCAGACAGACCAAGATGGGAACAAGGAAACATACCGTATATGAAACGTGTTCTTGAGAAAACATGTGCAGCTCCTCAATGTGCACACATAAAGCAATTTCTCCTGGGGAAATCATAGAAGCAGCTCTGACCTGGCCATTTACAAGACTCTGACTTCAGAAACCTGTCCCCCACCTGTGGCTCCTCCTCCATAGTGGAAGAGGGAAGCACTCACCAGGAGAGGGTTCCTTAACTTTGCGCATCAGGGCCGATGAAGCCATTGAAAAATGGGCCACCAGAGGGCGCACCGTGACACCACAACAGGCTTGAGGAGGGATGGGTTCCACATTTATCTTGAAAGAAAAGATATTGGAAACATATTAGATATATTTATTTAGGCTTTCTGACTAACACATGCATCCCAAATCCCAGGGCAGCCACGTTCTTTTATTTTTGTGCCGTATCCATGGTTTCAGGACAAACATGCTAAGAAAAACCTTTCCCATCACTGAATAGAAAAGGAAATATGAAAGCTTGGGTTATTTTCTTCCTCCAAAAGTTAGACTACATTTTAAATAGTCTCTCCTTAGGAAAGAACGCTTTTTTTAAAATTAATTAATTAATTTATTTTTAAATATCTTTATTGGAGTATAATTGCTTTGCAATGGTGTGTTAGTTTCTGCTTTATAACAAAGTGAATCAGCTATACATACACATATGTCCCCATATCTCTTCCCTCTTGCGTCTCCCTCCCACCCTCCCTATCCCACCCCTCTAGGTGGTCACAAAGCACCAAGCTGATCTCCCTGTGCTATGCAGCTGCTTCCCACTAGCTAGCTATTTTACATTGAGTAGTGTATATATGTCCATGCCACTCTCTCACTTTGTCCCAGCTTACACTTTCCCCTCCCTGTGTCCTCAAGTCCATTCTCTACGTCTGCGTCTTTATTCCTGTCCTGCCCCTAGGTTCTTCATGACCACTTTTTTTTTTTTCTTAGATTCCATATATATGTGTTAGCATACGGTGTATGTTTTTCTCTTTCTGACTTACTTCACTCTGTAGGACACACTCTAAGTCCATCCACCTCACTACAAATAACTCAATTTCATTTCTTTTTATGGCTGAGTAATATTCCATTGTATATATGTGCCACATCTTCTTTATCCATTCATCTGTTGATGGACACCTAGGTTGCTTCCATGTCCTGGCTATTGTAAACAGAGCTGCAATGAACATTGTGGTACGTGACTCTTTTTGAATTATGGTTCTCTCAGGGTATATGCCCAGTAGTGGGATTGCTGGGTCATATGGTAGTTCTATTTTTAGTTTTTTAAGGAACCTCCATACTGTTCTCCATAGTGGCTGTATCAATTTACATTCCCACCAACAGTGCAAGAGGGTTCCCTTAGCAAAGAACTCTTGATTCATTAAAGAAATGTCTAAAACTCTTCATGGCACATTATTCATAAATACTGGAAATTTCTTAATTAATTTATATAGCTACCTCTTATTGAGTATTTACTATGTTCCAGATACAATGCTAAGAGTCTGATATGCATTATAAGTAAATATAAATATATGTAACTCACAGAATAAGCTTTAAAGGTAAGTATTATTGTTCCTATTTTGCAAACGAGAAAACTGAGCCTCAGAGCACTTCAGTAACTTGTCTAAGATCACAAAATTGGGATTTAAACGCAAGACTATCAGATGTCAAAGTCCATGTTCCTACTCAGTGAGCTCTGCATCTTGGAGACCTCTCATCTTTCTCCTAAAAGCCTACCATCTCCATTTCAGGACCTTCCTTCTTTCCTCTTTTCCTGCCACGAGTACACTTACAGTACTAGGTGTAACTCCAGCAGACATCTACCACACTCTAGATCCAAGCTGCCCCACTGTTTCCTAGACCATATCTTCTACCCCCAATCAAAAGTCGATTGTCCTGTGTCTCATTCCCTCAGGACCACTGATTCAGGCTCAAGTACTTTTTGTGCCTCATAGTCAGGCAGTCAACAAATACCGTTGAACTTCTCTGTGCTACACCAATATGGTTCCCACACATGGGGCTCAGTAAGTGCTTGCTGGATGATGGATGGATGAATGAACACTAAAACATAGTTAGTGACAACAGAGGAAGTTTCAGGTAGAGGACAGAATATGAGTTTGGGAATAAAAAAGGTTTGGGTTCTGGCTCTATCATTTGGGTGGTCCTTAAGTACAAAGTATTCACCAAATATTTCTGGCCACAGTCATTTCAGGCACTTGGTAATTCTCTCTTGCATTGCTTAGTGTTTTTCAAATTCCCAAAAGGCATCAGTCTTTGGGATTTGGGAATAAGGGGTCAGAATCCCCAGGAACTCTGAAATCATAAATTATTCTGTATTTTTCATGACATTTTATTTACCTATATTTAAATAATAATGGGTAACCATAATAATGAACATTGAATCATTTTTCTGTGATGGGGTTATACTGCCAGAGGTTTTCTGTAAAAATGATATAATAATAAACGCATGGTTTATTATAGTTTGAATCAATTTCTTGTGACAAGATTATATATTTCAATAACATGTACAAATAACCTCTTCCTTATGGAGACATTTGATAATAAAAATATTAAAAGAAGGGGAGAGACACAAGATAAACACTCAAGAAAATTATTATAAAAATGGAATATAACACAAATATTTCTATAAGGTATTGTTATTAAAATGAAAATTTAAAACCCACAAAACATTAATTGCCTAACCAATTTTCTTTTTTGCCTTGACATTCATTCAGTTGTTAGCAGTGCATCCAAAAGCAATTTCAAGTCAAGTGTTAGAGTACATACTGCTGCATATAAGTTCATTTCCTTTTCTAATGATGAAAATTAAAAATATTTATTTTCCTTTTCTTCTTGCCCTGGTTTTGATTTTGCTGTTGAAATTGATATTGCTTTTGCTAATTCAGATTTTTGTTCAGTTTCTGATTTCCTGTCAGAGTGTTCCACGACAATTTTCCCATCATCAGCTCTCTGCATTTCTTTCAGCTAAAGTATTTACAAAGAACTGTAGCCTAGAGGGAATATTCAAACACTGGAAAACACCAGTGAACATTACTGGGTTGTGTTCAAATAACATAACATTAAGATCTACTAGCAAAGTTAATAGCAGTAAATGGGAGCGTGTGTTGAATGTTTCCAAAACTTATTTCTTAGAACATCACTCAAGGGATTTGGATGAGGTATATATGAAGCATACAAATTTATTGATATTTATTTGAAAGAATGCCTCACCCAGCAGACATGGCCATGAACACACACTGAAAACATGGCAACAGCTGCTAGCAAGACTGCCTGATTAGATGGTCTTGGCTTTTAGGGTGTTCCCGTCCCTGTTCCTGGAAAAGTCAACCTCAACCTTCGATTCTGCACATCAGTGTTTCTTGATCTTGCTTTGAACTTGACATGAGTGAATCCCTTGAACCAGTAACATCTCTATGTTGCTTCTTTATGGTTTAATTCTTTCAGGAGAATCACAACTTTTTCCTGTTTTCCCAATTTCTTGACTGAATTGTATTGGGACTTGGGATTTGGAAAAACATACACATTTCTAGAAAAATGCCAAGAAGGCATTTACTCATGGAAATAGCACCATGGCCTTTACAAGTGAGGGGCAACATGGAGTGGGCTTTGACCAACGGAACATGTTACTTCCAGGCGGAAACTGTGACAACTGTGATGAGATTTGTCACATTCCTTCTGCTGCACTAATCATAGAAGCACACGTTGAATTAGAACCTCCAGAACCAGGGTCCCTGAGTAACTGTGATAAGCAGAGCCCACTGACAACTCGTGATATCCATGAGAAACTTTGGTGAGATTTTGGGGTCGTCACTATATCATAAGCAAAACCTACAGTGATGCTCTCTCATATGTTGGGTAAATTACTTACCCTCTCTGGGTCTCAGTTCCCTTATTTAAAAAGAGAAGTTTCTATTTCAGGATTTTATTTTTGTTTTTGGTAAGGACTAAACAAGATAAGCACATGGAAAGCCTCTAATACAATGTCTAATATATAGTAGATGCTCAGTACATGCTTCCTGTGCAAAGGGACAAAGAGAATATCCTAGAAAATGATCATATAAAAAAATTAGAAGTCAGAGTTGCATCAGACTTCCCAAATGCAACACTGGAAGGTAGAGATGTCAAAGGAGCAACACCTTCAAAACTATGAAAGAGAAGTCTTTACCCAGCCAAACTATCAAGTAAGGATGACGGTTGAATACAAGCATTTTCACAAAATATTTTATAGCCTATGCACCCTTCCTCAGAAAGTATTCCACCGCAATGATATTCATCCAAGAAGAATACACAGGATTAGGAGACAGAGGAATCCAACCCAAGATAGAGAGAGTCCGTTGAAAGGCATCCCCAGCTTGATGTCTGGGCAGAGCCTCCAGAGCATTGGCCAGCTTGGAGCAGGAGGTTGGGTCTGCAGGGGAGCCCTAACCAGGAACTACATTAAACTGGTGGGGGGCTTCCCTGGTGGCGCAGTGGTTGAGAGTCCGCCTGCCGATGCAGGGGACACGGGTTCGTGCCGCGGTCCGGGAAGATCCCACGTGCCGCGGAGCGGCTGGGCCCGTGAGCCATGGCCGCTGAGCCTGCGCGTCTGGAGCCTGTGCTCTGCAACGGGAGAGGCCACAACAGTGAGAGGCCCGCGTACCGATAAAAAAACAAAAAACTGGTGGGAAACTTGATGTATGTGGAAAATAGTACTAGAGGGAGAGTACACTTTATTGGGAAAAATTAATGACAGTACCTGGATAACTGAGGGCATCTAAAAATATAAGGCAATTGTTAACTCTTAAGAACAAGAAAATGTTGAAAAAGGGTATCATAATTTTTACTTGACTTGGCAGGCAAGAATAAATGTTTTGCTGATTATTGATCTAATCAGAAATTTTATAATAACTGCCAAATATAGGTGGGACAGATGGAGAAATTGGGGACGTACTAAATCTTCATCTTGCAAATTAGGAAATCAATAGATGATGCATAAAGTAGGTACATCAAGAAATCACCACGAGTAGATTATTTAAAAACATAGAGGCACGTACGTGCCAGAGGAGCCACACGACAGATGTGGACGTGGTTACTTCTGAGGAGATGCATTCAGGGATGGAGACCACTTACGGCAACAGCTGCTAGCAAGGCTGCCTGATTAGATGGTTTTGGGTGCCCTTGTCCCAGTTCCTGGAAAAGTCAACCTTAACCTTTGATTCTGCACATCAGCATTTCTTGGTCTTGCTTTCAACTTGACACGAGTGAATCCTTTGAACCAGTAACATCTCTATGTTGATTCTATGGTTTATGTTTCCAGTTACAAATTGGGTAGTGCAGTTTGACTCTTTATTTCAGAGCAATATTGTGTCCATATTTTAAGGATTAGTTACTGTGTAAATACTAATAAATATTCTTAATATTTACGTGAAGCCCTGAGTTCCAGTCCTGAGTCAACCACACCAGCAAGGATTCAGGTAAGTACTTGCACCTCTGAGTCTGCTTCCCCATCTGTAGGTGGGAGGTTTGAATTGATTATCTATGATCTCTGAAATCTCAAATGCACTATTACCAAAACGCAAACTTGTAAAATACCTTGTAACACTTGTAAAAAGACAACTCCTTATTTTCACAAGCGCAAGTCTTTTTCATAGATAAAATACTAAAACACACCAAAACACTCTAGGTTAAAAAAAAGAAAGAAAGGAGTACAAAAACTCTGACATACTGGCCATGTTTTGTCACGTATCATTTTTAATAGCCTGGCAAGCCTTGTAAGAGATCCACTTTCAGTCTATGCAATGTGGATACATAAATGAATATGACCTTGAGGGTTCTCATTTTCACATGCCCCATTCCCCACCGCCCGCCCCCCCCCGGCACCTCAGGACAGTTTCAATAGTTCTTGAACCAGAATTTGGTGTCCAGAAAAGCCACCAAGAATAATCTTCCCCCTGGAGAGAGATCCCTGTGTGTTCCTTGCAGGCATAAGATGCCCTGTGTAGAACTAATGAAGCGGAGAGTTCAGAAATTTTCATTGGAGAGAATTTCTTCTCCACCTCCCCTCAAGTTCCCATGAGCCAGTTCCCTCACTGTGCTAAACCAGCAAAGAGCTCAACAGAGGAAAGATAAGTCAAAGTCAAAGTCACAGCTACTCCCAGACAGAGGATTCTCCCCAGTGTCCACCTCCTGCTGCTTTTTCTTTCTTCCCTCTCTGCTCCTCCTTTCTACCGCCCACACCATCCTCCGCAGAGAGTGAGGTTCTGGTGATCTCCCTTGGTCTCTCAGGCATGATTTGTTCTTCTCCAGAGTCAGAGCTCGCCATCCCAGCACCGGGTGGTCCGGCTGTGAACAGGTGAAGTGAGCCAGGTATCATTTCCCCAAAACCATTTATTTATTTGCTTATTTTTGGCAAGAGTAAGCACCTGTCATCTGCCTCCATCAAAACTTTGATTCAGGGCTTCCCTGATGGCACAGGGGTTAAGAATCCGCCTACCAGTGCAGGGGACACGGGTTCGAGCCCTGGTCCGGGAAGATCCCACATGCTGCAGAGCAACCGAGCCCGTGCGCCACAACTACTGAGCCTGCGCTCTAGAGCCTGCAGGCCACAACGACTGAGCCTTCAGGCCACAACTACTGAAGCCCACGCACCACAACTACTGAAGCCCGCGCTCCTAGAGCCCGTGCTCCGCAACAAGAGAAACCACCGCAATGAGAAGCCCATGCACCGCAACGAAGAGCAGCCCCCACTCGCCACAACTAGAGAAAACCCGCGCGCAGCAATGAAGATCCAACGCAGCCAAAAACAAATAAATTAAATAAATTTATTTTAAAAAACCAAAAAAAACGAAACTTTGATTCAGAGAAGTGAAAATGACAGCCCCAGACTCCTGGCCTCAGGGCACTTGGTTAATTTCTGTGCTCCAAGTCCAAGGTGAGGGAGAGAAGGATTTCCTGGGCAAGTGTCAGAGGTGCATTCACAGGCAACTGCTCCTCTCCCAGCTTCTCCACTGGATTATGTGGAGGTTTGTCACACCCTGCATACACCAGCTCACTGAGTGCCTTAAACAGATTTATCCCCATTTTACAGGTAAAGAAACTGAGGCAGAGGGAGGGGAAGCAGCTCGCCCAAATTTGCACAACCAGGAGTTGGTGGAGGCAGAAACGAACTGAGGTCTGTGTTACCCTAAAGCTGGTGTCTTTTCCCCTTGGGCTGCCTCTCCGTCTCCCTGACGGCACTGCCTGCCCTGTGCTCCCAAGACCGGGCTGGAGGTGGAGACTGGGCCGGATGCAGGGGCCAGGTTTGGCTGGGTTTGAGGGCAGCTCAGAGGTTTAGTGACAATGTAGATTGCCGTCAAATGTCTCGGCTGTTGGACGTCTTCCCTCAGTTTTGGTCAACTTTGGCCATTCTGGGTCTCCTTCAACCCTTTGAATCCCAGGTATGGACTGAGAAGTGGCCATAGGTGACACTTGGGACACACCAGAATTCCACTCTGACTTGGCCACAACATCAATGTGCTTAAGGGTCAAGCACAAGTTGTCGGACATGTGGTCTGGGGGAAGACAGTGGCCTTGCTGTCTCTAATTATCTTCTTGTTCATGCCTTTCATTTCCATTCCTCCATCTCTGTCTTCCTGCTTATAGGGGGTGGGGAGGGGCAAGGGTCTCTGTGTAACTCTGTTCCCTAGTCTGATCTACATTACCTTCTCGGCCCCCATGTTCTAAGGACGGGCTTAGAATCTGCTGCTCAACCCTCTGGGTTGGGAAAAGAACTAACTGGCACAGTCTTCCAGGCAGCAGGGGTGGCCCCTCAAAACCGAGCTGCTGGAATCTCTGTGGGGCCTCTGGGTCCTCGTGATTCATCTGATTCAGATGCAGAGGCCCTGCCTTGGAGGCTGCATCAGACAGATTCCAATGTCCGCGGAATGCCCTGGCTTGGATCTTAACATAATTACTCTTATAACTTACTTTTTAAAGAGCTCTGGTGAGGGCTAAACATGTTTTATTTTAAAATGACATTCCTTGGGTAATTTTTTGGTCAAAGATTATATATGCATTACAGAAAATGTAGGAAAGAAAAAAAGCAAAGCAGAAATAAGAAAAATAAATATTCACTATAATCCCACCAACTGGAGATAATATTTAAGAATATATAGCATTTCATTCATTTTGGGGGGGTTGCCTATCTATATTCACTTTTTATTTCTAAAAATGGAATCATATCACATTCACCACGTTACCTAACAGCCACTTCTCTGCTTTCTCCTTTGCCAGTAAACCCTGAGTTTGTCCAAATAGAGGACAGCCATGTGCCTGAGGGAAGGATGGGACCTTCTTCAGCCTGAAGTAACGCAACTAAATTGGTCTAGGTCGTTCTGGATAATTCTACTCATCTTGCCAGTGACCGGCTTGGGAATAAACACGTGACATTATTTTGGCCAAAGAGACAGGAAGGAAGTCTGTAGGGAATTTCTGGGAAAAGTTCCTTCGCTCTTCAAAAAAAACCCAGCATTGCTGCAGTGGTACACCCTTGCACTCATTTCTTACTTCCTTAGTTTAAACTCTGGGTTAAACGTTATGAACAATTTTGAGACTTTTAATACATATTCCAAATTGCCTAGGAGCCCCTATTGACATGTTTTGTACTAACACTTAAAAATTCTCCATGGAAGGTCTATTTTATCTTTCTTTACAGTGAGCTATCAAAAGAATCCTTATCAATAAGTATTATTCCTGCAAGTGCAGACTTATTTTCCAAAATGAGTTCCATTTATGCAAAGTCTGTCTTCTAATAAACATTAATACTTCATATTCTTCAACATAACATTAAATTCACATTATTAGAATCATATGAGGGTAGATCCCAGGGCCAAGTAAGGTCATGTCTTTGGGCTGATGGTGCTCAACACTGGCTATACACTTGGGATCACCTGTGGTCATGACCTGTGGTCATGTTGTTTTTTTTTTTGCGGTACGCGGGCCTCTCACTGTTGTGGCCCCTCCCATTGCGGAGCACAGGCTCCGGACGTGCAGGCTCAGCGGCCATGGCCCACGGGCCCAGCCGCTCCGCGGCATGTGGGATCTTCCCGGACCGGGGCACGAACCCGCGTCCCCTGCAGCGGCAGGCGGACTCTCAACCACTGCGCCACCAGGGAAGCCCACCTGGGGACCTTTAAATAAAAGCAAAGTCTTTATAGAGAGATAGCTGATGTACAATACACTGTACATATAGTGAACAATTTGATAAGCTTTAACATACGTCACCAAAATCAAGATAATAAACATATTTATCACCTCCAGATTGCAAGGCTCACTCACTGTCCTTGGTGCTGCCTGGCATCCACTTACTTGGAAATGACTGTTTCACATATTTTGTCTGTTTTTTTAGTCGTCTCAGGTAGGAATAGGAAGGAAAATCCACCCTCTGTTACTACATCTTAGACGGAAGCAGATATTCCCCACCTGGGGAGTTTTTGTAAAACAATTTCTTGGTTATACCCCAGAACAAATGAAGTATAATTTGGGGGGGGCTAAATAAACCATATTTATTTATTTTTTCATTAAGTTATAATTTACATGCAATAAAATTCATGCTTTTTAGTGTACGGTTTTGTGAATTTTGGCCAGTGTGTATACACTCATGAAACTACCACCACAGTCATGACACAGATCAATTCCACCCCCTCTTCCAAATTCTCCTACTAGGCCCCTTTGTTGTCAATCCTCCCCGCCCCCAACCACTAGCTCCTGGCAACCACTGATCCTACCCCTCTCTATAGCATGAGTACACAGACCAGTGCGGATGTCTGAACAAGGGAGATTGGCGGATGAAAGGTCTCGAGTCAACAACACACATTTGCTCCTATGACGGATCCCAGGAGCAGGCACACTTGGCCCAAGCTGTAGTTTACCCTTTAGCCTGACGAGCAACTGTGGTCTTCAACTGTGTTTCCTGGGACCAGAATGGCCATCATCATTGGGGTCAATTTAAGGCCTTATGAATACTGACTACCTCACGAATTTTAAGCGCCTCTTGGTCCCTCCATTCTTTCCTCTCTCAGTTCCGCATTTACACGCTCTGGATGCCCTATCATGTCCCCTGAGTCACCAACCTACCTATCCACACTTCCCATTTGTATTTCTTGTCTTCTGAAGCAGCAGTGATTTTTCTTAAATAATACACAAATGCATATTGTGTTGTGACACACATAAATGCCATCTTTCATGTGTCGCCATAGAAACAAAGATCAAGAACTGCCCCTCCACGTGAGGAGAGGCGTCACTCGGAGGATGTGAGACGCAGGGATTGGATCCATGAAGACAAGACTAGAGCCACATTGTAACTGTGGGAAATAACTGTGATAATTACAAGTTATCTGGTTTGGCTCTTGCAAGAGCCCTGTGAAGGGGCTATTCTTATTGCATTTTCCAGTTGAGGAACAAGTACAGAGAAAGGAAACAACCGGTCAATGTGCTCAAAAGTGCCTAGTCCTTCTGGCTTCAGGTTCAACGCTCTCTTTACATATTATAGCGGGGATTAACTCGTCTCCACCTTCTCAAGTTCTTTACAAAGATAAATGGTCCTAGGATAGCAAGTAGTGTTTGGAGACAGGGTTGATGAGGTGAAAGGGAAGACTTCTCATGCTTTCCCCAGTGCCTGTGGTCAGACTCACGGAACACCAATGACTACATCCAAAGAAATTCTCTCTCAACTTGGCAACTTCCCCTCATCCTGTAAAACCAATAAAGCTTATAAAGAATAAGCTGCCAGAGGTGAATGATCAGCTGCGAAGGGCAAAACTGGTTCTCAGCTAAACACCTGTGTTAAGTGGTCCAGGGCTTAGATCTGAAATGTGGAAGCTGCTGCCAGCTGCTGGGTCTCAGCCCAAATTGAGAACTAAGGTTCAATACAACAACCTGTGTCAGACTTTCAGAATTCTCAGTCACAGACCAGCTTGGTGGAGTCCAGAGAAGCTTCCATTCACTTTGGAGGTCGACCTCCCTTCAGTCTCTTCCCCTCTCTGCGCTGTAACTCAGGCCAGTGGCTCTCAAAGTGTGGCACCTAGACCAGCAGTATCAGCACTACTTAGGAATCTCTTTTTCAATTGAGGTCAAATTTACATAACATCAAATTAACCATTTTAAAGTGTACAGGTCATCCTCATGTAGTCCGTTCTCAGTGTTGTGCAGCTATCCCCCTCTACCTAGTCCCAAAACATTTTCATCATTCCAAAAGGAAAGCCTGTCCCCATTAGGCAGTCACTCCTTCCTTCCCCTCCCCCAGCCCCCGCAACCGCTCATCACTTTCTGTTTCTACAGATTTGCCTATTCTGGACATTTCATAGAAATGGAGTCACATAATACGTGACGTTTTGTGTCTGGCTTCTTTCACTTAGCATAACGTTCTTGAGGTTCATCCAGGTTGTAGCATGTGTTAGCACTTCATTCCTTTCTACGGTTCTAAGAACTTTTTAAAAATGCAAATTTCCTGCCTCACCCAGACCTAGTGTATCAGAAACTCTGAGGGTGGGGTCCAGCAACTGGCGTTTTCACAAGCCCTTTTGGTTACTTGAAGGCATCCTAGCGTTTAAGAACTCCTGATTTAGGAGATGTCAGCCTACGCTCTTTGACATAGAAGGAAGTTGTTAGGTTCCTAAATTCAGGATTTTTTTATTCTGCCCCAAACCCCGAGTCAGTATAGACGTTTCAAAGGCAAAAATGGTTTTGCCTTTTTCTTGAGTTGTCAGAGAAGGCTTTCAGGATCTGCCAAATTCATTCCTTGTCTTAAAAAACACATCGAATATCTAGACACATTCTTTCGAAGTAATCTCAGACTATTTTTAATCTCTTAACGTTAACTCAACCTTTTCCATTTTGTTTCCATCCTATTTAGAGAATGGCTAGTTTCTTCTCGAACACCTCCAGATGTGCCTTCTGTTACCCAAGCTGTACACTGTAGGTGGCTGCGAACAGGACCGGCCCAGCTGGCTCCTTCCTTGGCTCCCTCATTACACCGTATAGATTCGTCCTTTAAACACCCAAGGGCCATCCACTCTGTATGACGTCACACAGAGCAAAGTAAGTCAGAAAGAGAAAAACGAATATCGTATAATATCACTTATACGTGGAATCTAGAAAAAAATTGTATATATGAACTTATTTGCAAAGCAGAAATAGAGGGACTTCCCCGGTGGCGCAGGGGTTAAGAATCTGCCTGCCAGTGCAGGGGACATGGGTTCGAGCCCTGGTCCGGGAAGATCCCACATGCCGCGGAGCAACTAAGCCCGCAAGCCACAACTACTGAAGCCCGCACACCTACAGCCCATGCTCCGCAACAAGAGAAGCCACCGCAATGAGAAGCCCACGCACCGCAACGAAGACCCAACGCCGCCAAAAATAAATAATTAAAAAAAAAAAACATACTTTAAACAAACAAACAAAAAGCGGAAATAGAGTCACAGATGTAGAGAATAAACTTACGGTTGCCAAGGGGGGAAGAGGGGATGGGACGAACTGGAAGGTTGAGATTAACATATATACACTACTATGCATAAAATAGATAACTAATGAGAACCTACACAGGGAACTCTACTCAATGATCTGTGGTGACCTAAAGGGGAAGGAAATCTAAAAAAGAGGCGATATATGTATACGTATAACTGATTCACTTTTCTGAACAGCAGAAACTAACACAACATTGTAAGGCAACTATACTTCAATAAAAACTAATTAAAAAAAAACAAAACACCCAAGGACCCACATAAAGGCTTTCAGTTGCAGTGAGCCGAAAGGAATTTCTGTAGTTTGACACCCAAATTCCCCATTTCTTCCCTGGTATTTCCCCCTCACGGTGGCTTCTGTAGCCTACCTGGCCCTCTGCTGATAATTTGTAGGTTTAGGAAGGAGAGCTGTCTTGGGTGGCGTGGGAACCCGTAGTAGGAAATTCAAGGAACTGGGACCCGAATGACTAGGTTCCATTGCTGACTTGACACATGCTCTTGTTCACTCAACAAATACAGAATTTATTGAAGACCACGTGGGCTAGCTACTGGGTGAGAAGACTGCGGTGAGCAAGGTCAACACTGTTCCCCTCCGCTCCCATTTTGGGAGCTTAAAGTCTAACGCGAGATCCAAACAAGCAAAGAGGCCATTTCAGCACTGTGTGAGGAGGTGTCGATGGGGCGTGTCTGAGATAACGCTGTGGGGGATGCGGAGAGGCACTTACTCCAGAGGCAGCGGTGTGTGTGTAGGGGAGGTCAAAGGAGGCTCTGAGGAGAAAGAGAGGGATAAGTTTGTTCTAACCGATGGAGGGTGAGTTGGCAAAAACTGGGTGTCAGGTGCGGCAGGGTAGTTTAGCTGGGAAGAGGCTTCCTGAGAGAGGAAACGGCAGATGCGGAGGTTGAGGACAGAGAAGGGGTGTGTGTCATGCTAGGAACTATAGCAGGATTCTGAAGTTGCTGGATTGTAATGTCAGGGGTGGGTCTGCTGTGACAGAGGGTTAGCAAGGGCAGAAAGAGGTGGTAGAGCTCAGTTAGGGCCAGGGAAGGGGTAAAGCTGAGTTGTGATTTGACCTGCTGTGTGTTTTCGTGATCACTTGGACTACGTAAGGGGAGTGAGTTGGAGGGAATGAGAAATGAGACTGGGAATCCCGTCAAGGGGCTCTTGCACTGGGGCCTCTCATACCACTGCTAGTGGGTGTGTAAATTAGACAAACACTTTGGAGAACAGTTTGGGAATGTCTAGTAAAGTCAAAGATATGTGTACCCTGTGATCCAGAAATTCTGTTCACAAGAAGTTATGAGTAAGTTGCTCATAACTGTATTCTTTGAAATAAAAAATTGGAAGCAATTTAACTGCCCATTAATAGGAGAATGGATAAAATGCAATACATAAAACATGCTATATTTATACAATGAATTTTTATGTAGTAGTTAAGATGAATGAACTGGGGCTGGATTTATCAAACTGAAAAAATCTCAAAAGCATAATACTGAACAAACAGCCATGGTTTGCAGAAATACAGGTACGACTTGACATCCTGTACTTAAAGCTTCTAAGGTCTATCATTTCTTTATGCACCCTTAAGACAGAAAAAATGCTGAGAATTAAACTCTGACAAAATGCTTTCTTGTCACTTATTATATGATACTTTATACTTGATTAGACACTTTTTTACCATATATTACTCTTGTGTGTGCATAAAAAAGTAAAATAAATAGAAGTGAAATAAATCAGTTTTTCCACATGTAAATTCTGACTCTTCTAAATTCTTTTGACTTAAAGTCACTGAAGTCTGTGTTTCCCACATAATAAATCCTCCACCAAACTAGAGGGCTGGTGATAAGGCATCCCTGAAAGCAATCCATAAGAGAACTCACGGCTGTTGTCGCTGGGTTCTTAAGCTATTTTTGCAGTTAGGTATAGCTAAGCTCCTTCAGAGTCCTCCTTCTGGAACATTGCTGGACATTTCTGAATTACCTCCGTACCCACGATCTCCTCACAACCACTTGGTTCCCGAAGGGAAAAAGAGTACCCCACTATTGTCTCCACAATTTTCTGCAAGTTTAGTCCTGCTACTTTTGATGTTGGAGGATGTGCAGGCAGTATGGCACGACTGCCACCTGGCTGGCCGCTATTGTAAGGTGTCATCAGGTATAAGAGCATCCTGATTTCTGAGATATTCAAATGTGAAAAAAGATGTGTGCTTTACATTTTGGAGGGTAAGTTCAAAATAGGAGAGAATTAGCAAACCCACTCGACTTCACAGCCATGCCACATCTTCCAATCCAGCTTTGTAATGAAATCAACATTTTGATATCACTTATATGGGGAATCTTAAAAAATGACACAAATGAACTTATTTACAAAACAGAAACAGACTCACAGACATAGAAAACAAACTTATGGTCACCAAAGAGGAAAGGGGGGTGGGGAGGGACAAATTAGGAGTTTGGGATTAGCAGACACAAACTACTATATATATGAAATAGATAAACAACAAGGACCTACTGTATAGCCCAGGGAGCTAAATGCAGTATCTTGAAATAAACTATAATAGAAAAGAAAAAAAAGATGTGTACCTTAGAAATGATGCAATATGGTAGGTATTATTTATGAATAAACATGTAAAAACTATTCATGGAAATGATAAACACCAAATTCAAGATGGCTGCTATCACCATAGAGAGAACGCTGATGTGGAAATGGAGGGCAGGTGATGGGGACCCAGGCACGGGGGCCCCCAACGAGCCGCTCACACTCCAGCCTTTAAGCAAGGTGGTGTCACGTGGGTGGGTGTTTGTATTACTCTCCACACTTTCTGTAAGACAAATATTTCATAACTCATAAAGAAGGAAACTGTCACACTAGTACAATTCTGTTAATAATCGCCGTGCGAGGCAGGGCACGTGTCTAACTTCAGCTTTCTAGTCTACGTTGTAAAGAGGACTAATGCCTCTTCTCCCTGCCTCAGAGGAATCGGCGTCGTTGTGAAGGTCAAAACAGCTAATGATTGTGAAACTCTCTGTGAAACCCCAAAGCACGGGAGAGGAAGGTTACTGAGGTGGTCATCTCACAAGCTGACCAAACCTCTTACCAAGGATGTGTGGGATATGCTTCCGGTAACGGCCCCCAGTGGGTCAGGCCTCCCTCTGTCTACACCCCTTTTGCAAGATGACTCTGCCACTCCTCCCATCAAATGGTGGTGCCTATTTCTCCACTCCTCCGCTCCGGGCTGGCCTTGGGACCCGCTGTGATCAACAGAATATGGTGAAAGTGACACGGCAAGTTGCAGAGCCTAGACCTCCAGGGTAATGTGTCTTTCACTGTAACACCCTAAATTCCCGAGACACCCCCCACCAGGCTGGAAAGCTCAGTCTAGCCTATTGGAGGATGTGAAGTTAAGTCAAGAAGAATCAAGAAACCCGGCCAACAGCCAGTACCAACGGCTAGACGTGAGTCAGGCCGTCTCGGACTTTCCGGCCCCGTTGACCCACTGGCTGAATGCTGTCGACCAACACAACTCCTCAGCCAATCCACACAATCATGAGAAATAAGGAGTCATCAGGGTCTTTAGGTCACCGTGTTTCAGGGTGGTTTGTTTTGCAGAGTCAGCTACGCTGACCCACGACCGGCAGTTTGCTTTGGTCTATTTTGTAGGTGACAAGACACTCCTATTGCCATGTTGTGAGTTGGGCAGTAAGTAATTATTAAGCGCCTACTGTGTGTAGGTTACAGGGTAGGTGCTGTGAAGACTACAAAAATGCCCTGTAGATAAATGGCTCAGTCGTAGCACTAAAAGGAGCTGTAACCTTGTTAGGAAGACAAGATGTAAAGTATAGAAAGGTAAATAAGAATGTACTAACTTGAGAAAGATGTGCTCTCCAGGGGAAAATGAACACTTATGAAGTTCTTACTATGTAGCAGGAATGGCTGGCTTAGTTCATTTAATTCTTACAACAATGCTATGAGGTAGGTACTACGATTATTCCCATTTTACAGGCAAGGAAACTGAGGAAGCCGCAGGTAAGTAACTTGCCCAGGGTCACACAGCCAGCAAGTGGTTGGGCCCAGCCTGGGAACCGGCAGCCTGATTGCAAAGCCTGCATGTGCCCAGGACTAAATGAATGACAGCAAGGCCAGTGCTGTGAGGACGAGGGGACACATGCTCTGGGGGTGGGGACGGTCAAGAAGAGCCCTAGGGGAGAGAGACCTCAGCTGGCCTTGGAGGTTGGGTGGGAGTTGGAATGGAATTAAGATAGAAAGTTCCAGGCAGGGGTCAAGACATATGCCCTGTGGGAAACAGGAGGGAAGCACGTGGGGTGTTTGAGGACCCAGGAGTAGCTGAGCCCGGCTGGGTCAGGACCTGCCTGCCTCCAACCCGGGAGGGCTGCGACTGTCCTTAGCGGCCACTTACATCCAGGGAGACCCCCCACTGCCTGGCTGAGGGCAGGCCCGGGAGAGGTGGGCTGGGAGGACAGTGGGGAAAATGGCGATATCACTGGGGGACCAGGACAGAACGAGGAAACAGGATGGGAGGGGCTTCGGGGCCTCCTGGAATTCTCAGGTGGGGAGGGTGCAGGGACCGAGCAGTTCCAGCTGCCCCGTGGAGCCCATGTCCATCGGCCAGGACAGCAGAGGCCGGGGTGCGACTGGTGTGCCATTTCTCCCGGGGCGTGTGGGGTGGGCTTGTTCCTCACGGCCCTGTGTGCTCCCAGACCATCTTTTCCCGCCGTCTTAGACTAGCAGCGGCCACCAAAATCATTTCTGCAAAAACCTTTGCTGTGACTCAAGAGGGAAAGGTGTGTTCAGATATGCCCTTGAAATTCTCTTAAACAACCTGTCAACTACAATAGAACATTTTAGTAAGAGTCCAGTTCTTGTTTGTTGCATGTAGTTTTGGTTAAGATATGTCACTTCACTTTATAAACACCCGTGGTGCCGGTGGCTTTTGGGGGCTAAGGTTGCTGCTTGTTCGCGGATGTGGTTACTGCCCCTGAGAAGCACCCATGAAAAGCAGAGACCACAGGAGCACCGTCTTGGTGCACCCAAGTGGGTGCACCCACTCCCACCCTCGCAACACTGGATTGCTCACAGCCTATGGGAACTCAGGAAAGGCTCCAAGTGAAGAGACACTTGAGATGGGCCTTGAAGGATGGAGAAGATTTTGACAGGTGAGGCCAGGGGAAAAGGTTTACCAGGTGGTGGGAAAACTGACCAAAGGCCTGGGGCCCTGCACGTGCAGGGGACGATCAAGGAAGAGGAAAAGGTCTATGTAATCACAGAGCTTGGGAAATAGAATAAGACAGGACACGTCAGATGGTTGGGGTGGCGTTGGGGACCAGAGCCTTGAGCGGGGACAGTTGGGAGACGTGGCATTGCCCTCTGAAAGCAAGACGGCAAATACGACATCACATGAGAGCAGCAATTGTTCCTGGCTCATTCTTAATTCAATCTTGCGGATCCAGGGTACGCACAGAGGGATGAGAATTGTGTGAGTCTGAGAACATCCTGTGTAAAAAGTTCAGAAGGCTCTACCTAAACAAACCCTTGCAGAGCAAATGATACAAAGGGCATATTTTGGTGAACTTAAAATCGTACATGCAATACATGGTTTGGGTAGAAAATTTTGAAGCCACAGATAAGCAAAAGGAAGGGGAAAAAAGAAATATCACTTATAATTCTACCATCCAGAGATAATAAACATGCCTTTCAGACTTTTTTGAATGCATGGATATAAATCTATGTGACATAAATGGGCTCATACTGCTTTAGAACTTACTTTAGAAAACTCAATATCTTGCGACTATCTTTCTGTATCAATACGTACACTCCTCGGCATCATTTTAAATGGCCATTTATTAGTCCCTGTTGAAGAACATCCTGAACCGTCTCCAATCTCCCACTTCTATTTGTGTTAAAATCTTAACTGTATCCATTCAAGCGATGTGTTCTTAGCCACATGTACAGAAGAGGGCGCTTGAAAAATCAAACCCGGAGTAATCATCGTCGAGTTAATCACTTCAGAGCTCTTTTCAGGGCATACCTGATGTAGCATTCTGTAGTCTTCCAGAAGAGTCTTCAGGAGGTGCTGTTAGGTGGCCCAGTTCCTTCAGAACCCAAATGACTCATTTGAAGAGTGCGTGGGCTACTTCTATCCGGACTTGACCTCTCCTATTGTCTTTGTATTTCTGTATTCACTCTAACTCCCTCAAAAAAGAAATGACAAGAATCAGATATTTTGCAGTTGTTTGTGATTGATGATGCATTCTTGAAACGGGGAAAAGTTTAATGGATTTAATATGTCCTGCAAAATGTTATGAGTAGACTGAGTAGAAGAAAATGCCTTTTCTACTAGGCAAGCTGTTTACCTGGGGCCTCCTGCAAAGTTAACTGCTGATACCAGACTCGCCCTGATGAGATGGAAACGCTGAGCTGAAGTGTGCCCCGGTGATTTGCAGAGCCCGGTTTTCTGTGGCACCATCCAC
Source organism: Aethalodelphis obliquidens (assembly GCF_003676395.1). Lineage (NCBI taxonomy): Eukaryota > Metazoa > Chordata > Mammalia > Artiodactyla > Delphinidae > Aethalodelphis > Aethalodelphis obliquidens. The sequence goes on from NW_020837951.1 coordinate 50,404,494, forward strand.
GCACGATGAAATATGTCTCTCAGATGAGAGCATCTTTAAAATGATGACATCAAAAACAAAGAGTACAAATTTGAAATCTCAGGGAAGAATGAAGCATAAGGACCTCACTGCTTCCCCCTAGTGGTTCTATCCTGTTTCAGCGGGTCTCTTGGTATGAGGTGGGTCCCGTGCTGGGAAACTCAGCGCCCTCTTGTGGAGGGCAGGAGAAGACATCCACATTTCTGAGATGGCAGAGACCAAGGCTACAGAGAAACCGGTGGACTGACAAAGACAGACTTGACCTGACGGATTGGTAAACACTGAGTCACCTCCGGCAGAGCTTGTGTACGTTTTTTCCCCCTCAGAGATTTATTAAAAGCTGAATCAAATCGATTCTCGTTCCTTTAGGATGATTGAATTGTATGTCTTTTTTATTCAATACCTTTTGTTATTGTTCTGTTTATTCCATTACTTTGAGCATCCTCTTGGAATTACCCAGTTTCAGTAGCACGATTTTGCCCCATTTATCAGACATGGTTTATGGATGAAGGGAATGCTCCAGAGAGCTGATGGTGTAGCCTCTGAACCACTATAACGTTTGTCAGGTTTTGCAGATAGAAGATAGTGATTAAAGGCATGGGCTGTCATGCCTAATTCCAGCACTGGTTCTGCTAACTGGGTGGCAGGCAGGCACCTGACTTAACTTTTCAAAACCTCACCTTCCTTACCTACAAAATGAGGAGGATGATAGTTCCTACCTTGCAGAGTTATAACAATTAAAGAATGTAATATATATATTAGCACAGTGCCTAGCTCATTGTACTTAGCAAATGTTAACTATTACTATTTAACCAGAAGACGAACATTTTTTAAAAGGTGCATTACGTTCTTCACTGAGTTTTTAAACAGAGTACAATGACCGACATTAACCATTTTCTAGGAGGCTCACATTTTTCCTTGTAAAAAATGACTCTGTGCCCATAAGTAAGAGCAATAAGGTGCTAAGAAGTGGCTGAGGTCTGAGTACAGTTCTCCGACTTTTTTCTACTACAAAGCTGGTGGTCTGCATGTGAACTGCCTGCACTGCATTCTGAGTTCTTGTTTCTATTTCCATTTCCACCTGTTCCCTCACTATCTCACTGCCCATTTCTAACACCACTGCTGCTCCACCCTTCTTTCGAATCCACTGTGGAGTCAGAAATGAGGTAACAGAGCTGATTAGAATTCTGTTTTATGCAATAGGTTAAATAGACTCTAGCGGGAACGTCTGAACTCTTCCCCTCTTTGCAAAACACATAATCTCCTATCTGAATACAAGTATGCCTTTTAGTGCCTATGGAATCCATACCCAGGGAGTAGGAAAGAGCAAAAACTTAAAAAAGGAAGTGTTAAAAGACCTTTCTTAGGATGGGCAGCTGATCATGCGAGCTGAGAGCTCTTGAGGCAGCCCTCTTTTGATTTTTGTCTCCTTGTGGGGAGTAGGGGTGGGGAAGGAGAGTTGGGTTCTGCTCCCTAGGCTGGAAGCACTGCCCTCTAGTGGTTAGGAGGGCAGGGTGCTGCCGGAGGCTGCTGTCTCACAGAAAAGGATCCTGCAGGTAGTGATAAGAGGAGGGCAAGCAGATATTGCTCAGGGGAGCATAACTGGAGGAGAATCTGAACCAGACTCAAGACGGGAGCAAAGATCACAGTGAGGAGAGGCAAGGTGGGTCTATGATTGAGAGTACAAATAACAAGGTAAGAAGTGGAGATGTGGTGTCTGTAGCTTTGTAGTATAGTCTGGGGTCAGGGAGCATGATTCTTCCAGCTCTGTTCTTCTTTCTCAAGATTGTTTTGGCTATTCAGGGTCTTTTGTGTTTCCATACAAATTTTAAAGTTATTTGTTCTTGTTCTGTGAAAAACGTCATTGGTATTTTGAGAGGGACTGCATTGAATCTGTAGATTGCCTTGGGTAGTATGGTCGTTTTAACAATATTCATTCTTCCAATCCAAGAACATGGTATATCTTTCCATCTGTTTGTGTTGTCTTCAATTTCTTTCACTTGCATCTTATAGTTTTCTGAGTATGGCTCCTTCACCCATAGGTAAGTTGAGTATACCATCTCTTTTATTTCATGATCCTGACTCATAGACCATGTATTTCATTAGAGATCCACGATGCTTAACAACATTTTAAAACCCATTTATTTCATTTTTTAATTTCTCCACTACGGTCTCTTCACTAGAACATAATCACATTGTCTTGCATGTAGAAGGTGCTTATCTTAGACGGTGTTTTCTCAGAAGCAGACCCTGAACCAAAAATACGAGTGCAAGCCAAAGCAATCTTGAGAAAGAAAAATAGAGCTGGAGCAATCAGGCTCCCTGACTTCAGACTATACTACAAAGCTATAGTCATCAAAAAAGTATGGTACTGACACAAAAATAGAAAAATAGATCAATGGAACAGGATAGAAAGCCCAGAAATAAACCCACACACCTATTGTCAATTGATCTAAGACAAAGGAGGCAAGACTATACAAGGGAGAATGGACAGTCTCTTCAACAAATGGTGCTGGGAAACCTGGACAGCTACATGTAAAAAAAAATGAAATTAGAACATTCTTTAACACCATACACAAAAATAAGCTCAAAATGGATTAAAGACCTAAATGTGAGACAGAACACTATAAAACTCTTAGAGGAAAACGTAGGCAGAACACTCTCTGACATAAATCACAGCAAGATATTTTTCAATCCGTCTCCCAGAGTAATGGAAATAAAAACAAAAATAAACAAATGGGACCTAATTAAACTCAAAAGCTTTTGCACAGCAAAGGAAACCATAAACAAAATGAAAAGACAACTCACAGATTGGGAGAAAATATTTGCAAATGATGTGGTCGACAAGGGATTAGTCTCCAAAATTTACAAACAGCTCATGCAGCTTAATATCATCAAAACAAATAAACCAATCAAAATATGGGCAGAAGACCTAAATAGACATTTCTCCAAAGAAGACATACAGATGGCCAAGAGGCACATGAAAAGATGTTCAACATTGCTAATTATTAGAGAAATGCAAATCAGAACTATAATGAAATATCACCTCACAACAGTCAAAATGGCTATCATCAAAATCCATAAATAATAAATGCTGGAGAGGGTGTGGAGAGAAGGGGACCCTCCTACACTGCTGGTGGGAATGTAAGTTGGCACAGCCACTATGGAGAACAGTATGGAGTTTATTTAAAAAACTAAAAATAGAACCACCATATGATCCAGCAATCCCACTCCTGGGCATATATCCAGAGAAAAACACGGTCCAAAAGAATGCATGCACCCCCATGTTCACTGTAGCACTGTTTACAATAGCCAAGACATGGAAGCAACTTAAATGTCCATGGACAGAGGAATGGATAAAGAAGATGTGGTACATATATACAACAGAATGTTACTCAGCCATTAGAAAGAATGAAATAATGCCATTGGCAGCAACATGGATGGACATAGAGATTGTCATACTGAGTGAAGTAAGTCAGACAGAGAAAGAAAAATATCATATGATATTACTTATATGGGGAATCTTAAAACAAATGACACAAATGAACTTATTTGCAAAACAGAAACAAACTCACAGACTTAGAGAACTAAACTTATGGTTACCAGGTGGGAAAGGTGGGAGAAAGGGATGGTTAGGGAGTTGGGGATTGACATGTACACACTGCTATATTTAAAATGGATAACCAACAAGGACCTACTATATAGCACAGGGAACTCTGCTCAATATTATGCAATGACCTAAATGGGAAAAGAATTGGAAAAAGAATAGATACATGTGTATGTATAACGGAATCACTTTGCTGTACACCTGAAACTATCACAACATTGTTAATCAACTATACTCCAATATAAAATAAAAAGTTAAAAATAAATTTAAAAAATTTTTTAAATTAAAAACCATATGAGTGCATGTGATTTATTAAGGACGTGTTCCTGGGAGAAGTTGCTAAGGGATCGTGGAGGCAAGAGAGAAAAGAGGATGAAGTTAAGCAATGGTGTGATGCCAGGGGAACGTCCCGGTCTCCGGGTCCCAGGGGAGCTCTGGAGCATCAGTTGCACCTCAGAGTTTGTCCCTTTGGGAGGCAAGGAAGGTGGTATGTCAAATGCTTCCTCCACAGTAAGGCCAGTCATTAAGCAGCAGAGGCCATGAGGGCACGGTGGGTCACCAACTCCCAGAGTCTCTCAGTGGACAAGGTGACTTCAGCAGTCACAGTCAAAAGTTAGAAGAAAGGCGAAGCTGTGAGCAGCTAGCTGTGTGGCACAGAAAAGCTGGGGACCTGGGAAGGATATCAGTGGTGTCCTCTAGAACTTTCACTAAGGATGTGGTAAATGAGTGAATCAATGAATGAGTAAAGGCCCTCAAATCCCTCCATATGGACACGCAGGGTATCATTTTTTTGCTTTATGTTACATGTATTTAGATCCCTATTACCTAGTATTCTATGGATTAGATTTTGGTAAAGAAACATTGCTCATCCAGAGAGCTAATTTTTCCTTATCCAGGGCACTGTGATTAGGGAAGAGACCCTCCCAAGACTGAGAGTGCAGGACTGAGTCAGCTGCCAGAGTCAGACCTTCTAAAGAACTGGAGTCACCAGTGCACGACAAGAATGCCCTCGAGAAAGATGTGACCAGTGGAGTCTTACACCTGGAATTAAAATGGACAGGATGGGGTCTGACATGACCCCAGGCCTCTTACTAAGTGGATGACCAAAGAATAAACGAGACCCTGGAAGTCCATCCCCAGGGCAGCATAAGAAGGTGATCATGAGTATAACATGAGGACGGAAAAAGAAGAGACCAATGTAAATAACCCTGTGAGAAGCAGCAACAAACGGTCTAGGAGATGCTCTTCGTGGTCATAGATGTCTAGCATAATGATGAAGAACATATACAGACATGTGAAAACCTCATAAATAAGATGGTGGCTCTGTCCTAGCTACTCATGGACAGAGAACTAGAGCCCTACCCACTATTCCAAAAGAAGGAGTAAAGATTAAAACTGGACCTCCATTCATGAGGTTTTTTTTAGTTGAAATGTGTCAAGTTATTTAGTAGAAATTTTGTTTGCCTATAGTGAGGTGGTTATGTTCAAATAAAGATACTTTCCTTTCTTATGTCTACATTAAAGGACCCCCAACATGGGTGGCACTGTAGTAGGAATGTGCAGTGAATCTGAGGGATCTGTGCATATCTCACCTGGGCTGTCCAGTCTAGAAGACTGGGCAGAAATTGCCGTAGAAATCATACCCAAAATAAGATCCTGGTATACAGACTTTGTTACATAAGTATTGTGTGTTTCAGAGTCTTAGAAACAAACAAGGGAACAAACAAATAGTACATTCTGATTCTCAACTATGTTTCTAGCAGTTGAAGGTACAGGATAGGGATTCTGGAAGGGTGAGGGGCGACAGTGCCTGATGCTGCAGAAGGGAACCCAGGCCCTTTCCTTTCCACCATATTTGGATCTAGAAGGTCTGTCTCCTTCATGTACCCTTTTCACTGCGGATGGACAGGCACACATTGATTTAAAGGATTAAGACAAGAAGTGACCTGACCCTTGTCACAACTTTTCAAGGAAGCAGAAAGAGAAGCCCTGACCGCGAACTTGGGCTGGCTTTTGCAGTTCAGAAATGTACAGCTAATCCCCACTATGATTACTTCTTTTTTAAAAAACTGAAGTATAGTTGATTTATAGTATTATGTTAGTTTCAAGTGTACAGCAAAGTGATTCCGTTTTTATATATATATATAGTTTATAAATAAATAAATAAATAAATATATATATATATAATGGAATCACTTTGTTATATATATAACTGAATATACATAGAGATATATATTTGGGTTATTTTCCACTATAGGTTATTACAAGATATTGAATACAGTACCCCGTGCTATACAGTAAATCCTTGTTGCTTATCTATTTTATGTATAGTAGTTTGTACCTGTTAGTCCTGTACTCCTAATGTATCACTCCCCTTTCCCCCTCCCCTTTGGTAACCATAAGTTTGTTTCCTATGTCTGTAAGTCTGTTTCTGTTTTGTACATAGATTCATTTGTGTAATATTTTAGATTCCACATATAAGTGATATCATATAATATTTGTCTTTCTCTATCTGACTGACTTCACTTAGCATGATCATCTCTAGGTCCATCCATGTTCCTGCAAATGGCATTATTTCATTCTTTTTTATGGCTGAGTAATTATGATTACTTCTGAGCTTTCACTACTAGTAGTAATGTGCAATCGCCAAGGGAACTGTGAGACTTGTATAGCCCAACCTGTAAGTATTAAAAAAATCGAACTGGGAATGAACTAAACCCACTAACCATTCATTGACACCCATGGTATGCCTTGCTCTGCAGCTGGGAAGGGTGGTGTGGGAGCAGGGGCAGCAGACTGAAAAATGTGTGATGGAATCTCTGGTCCCAAGAAAATGAGTCACTACCTGTGGTAGAAAAAATGGGTTGGTACCACTATTAGTGCTGACAGTTTGAGATAAAAGGTGTCAGTAGTTTATAGAAAGAGATTTTCTACATATTGAGAAACACTGAAGGGGGTGAGAAACCCACAAATGTTTGAGTCCATCCTGTGCCTTCTGATTACCTGCATGTAGGCAATGTCCCTGCCCCTGACCTTGGGGAATATTTCCCCTTGCCAGTAAACGCTGCTAGCGGAAGCCTGCAGCAACTATCTTTTTGGAGCCCTGTCCAGACTCAACTCACTGCACCAAACAAGGGTCCTGAAAAGAGACTTCCTTGGAGTCATATGTCAGGGGTCTAAGGAAAATGGGCAGGTACATTTTACTGGCCAATATTCTTCCATTAGAAGTATTTCCTTTGACACTATCTTTTTTTTTTTTTTTTTTTTTTTGGTGACACCTTCTGTGGAATGGAATTTACACAGCCTTTTGTGCCCATCTTGGGAAAAGAAAAAGATTTTCACTTTCTTTAAATGAATGGTCTGTTTTCCTAAAGGAACAAGTCAGCCTTTCCATTTGAGTAAATTATCCAAACCATGCAGCCTAGGGCTTATGCATGGCTGTTAGGGCTCTCAGGCAGGTGATGCCATCTGTACATCCCTCAAGGGGTATCTCTCAAATGACACCAAACAAACATTTGCAACTTATTAAATAGCTTCTTGAATTTTAAAAAACTTAATTCAGAGGGTACAATTTTTCACCCTCCCTGGAAGACTGCTTATGGCTACATAGTTTTCATAATGTCCACTGTGGAATCTTTGACTTCTAAAACTATAGAAGAACCCCATGAAAAATCCCTTCCTTTCCAGTTCTACTACCAGAAAATTGATCCGTAAGTGAGTTATGTATTTCTTCTGTGTCAACTTTCTCATTCTCTATAATGGTTATAATGCCATAATAATCAGAAAAGGAAAAGAAATAGAAGGAAACCAAATTGAAAAGGAAGAAGTAAAACTGTCACTGTTTACAGATGACATGATACTATTCATAGAAAATCCTAAAGATACCACCAAAAAAACTACTAGAGCTCAGTGAATTTGGTAAAGTTGCAGGATACAAAATTAATATACTGAAATCCGTTGCACTTCTATACATTAACAACAAACAATCAGAAAGAGAAGTTTAAAAAACAATCCGATTTACCATCACCTCAAAAAGAATAAAATATCTAGGAATAAATCTAACTAAGATGGTAAAAGACCTGTACTCGGAAAACTATAAGACACTGATGAGAGAAACTAAAAATGACACAAAAGATGGAAAGATATACTGTTTTCATAGATTGGAAGAATTAACATTGCTTAAATGACCATATTACTCAAGGCAATCTACAGATTCAATGCAATCCCTATCAAAATACCAATGGCATTTTCCACAAAACTAGAACAAATAATTCCAAAATTTGTATGGAAACACAAAAGATCCCAAATAGCCAAAGCAATCTTGTGAAAGAAGAACAAGGCTGGAGGTATCATCCTTGTGGACATCAGACAATACTACAAAGCTAAAGTAATCAAAACAGTATGGTACTGGCACAAAAACAGATACATAGATCAATGGAACAGAATAGAGAGCCCAGAAATAAACCCACACACTTAGAGTCAACTCATCTGTGACAAAGGAGGCAAGAATATAAAGTAGGGAAAAGATAGTCTCTTCAATAAGTGGTACTGGAAAAACTGAAGAGTTACATGTAAAAGAATGAAATTAAAACATTTTCTCATACTATATACAAAAATAAACTCAAAATGGATAAAGGACATAAATGTAAGACTGGAAAACATAAAACTCTTAGAAGAGAACATAGGCAGAATACTCTTTGACATAAATCATAGCGATATTTTTTTAATCTGTCCCTAAGGTAAAGGAAACAAAAACAAAAATAAACAAATGGAACTTACTTAAAGTTAAAAGCTTTTGCACAGCAAAGGAAACCATTGCTAAAATGTAAAGACAACCTACTGAGTGGGAGAAAATATTAGCAAATTATATGACCAGCAGGGGATTAATGTTCAAAACATATTAACAGCTCATACAACTCAGTATCAAAAACACCCAAAATTAAAAATGGGAAGAAGACCTGAATAGACATTTTTCCAAAGAAAACATTCAGGTGGCCAACAGAGACATGAAAAGATGCTCAACATCGCTAATCATCAGAGAAATGCAAATCAAAACCACAATGAGATATCACCTCACAACTATCATCAAAAGACCACAAATAACAGCTGCTGGCAAGGTTGTGGACAAAAGGGAACACTACCACATTGTTGGTGGGAATATAAATTGGTGTATCCACTATAGAAAACAGTATGGAGGTTCCTCAGAAAACTAAAAATACAACTACCATATGATCTAGCAATTCCTGGGTATTTATCTGAAGAAAACAAAAGCATTAATTCAAAAAGATACATGCATCCCAGTGTTCACAGCAGCATTATTTATCAATACAATAGCCAAGATATAGATACAACCTAAGTGTCCATCAACAGATGAATGGATAAAGAATGTGAGATATATATATAGATAATATATATATATTATAGATAAATACACACACACACACACACACACACTGGAATATACTCAGCCATGAAAAAGAATAAAATTTTGCCATTTGAAACAACATGGATGGACCTGGAGGGTATTACACTTAGTGAAATAAGTCAGACAGAGAAAAAACACTGTATCTTATTACTTGTATGTGTAATCTAAAAAATAAAATGAATGAATATAACAAAACAGAAACAGATTCACCAATATAGTGAACAAACTAGTGGTTACCAGTAGGGAGAGGAAAGGGGGGAGGGGCAAGATAGGGGTAGCGGATTAAGAGGTACAAACTACTATCTATAAAATAAATAAGCCACAAGGATATATTATACAGCACATGGAATATAGTCAATACTTTATAATCAAAACAGTATGGTACTGGCACAAAAACAGAAATATAGATCAATGGAAAGCCCAGAAATAAACCCACACACCTATGGTCAATTAATCTTTGACAAAGGAGGCAAGAATATACAATGGAGAATAGACAGTCTCTTCAATAAGTGGTGCTGGGAAAACTGGACAGCCACATGTAAAAGAATGAAATTAGAACACTCCCAACACCATACACAAAAAATAAGCTCAAAATGGATTAAAGACATAAATGTAAGACCGCATACTATAAAACTCCTAGAGGAAAACATAGGCAGGACACTCTTTGACATAAATTGCAGCCATATCGTTTTGGAGCCGCCTCTTAGAGTAATGAAAATACAATAGAAACAAAAATAAACAAATGGGGCTTCCCTGGTGTTGCAGTGGTTGAGAGTCCGCCTGCCAATGCAGGGGACACAGGTTCCTGCCCCGGTCCGGGAAGATCCCACATGCTGCGGAGCGGCTGGGCCCGTGAGCCATGGCCGCTGAGCCTGCGCGTCCGGAGCCTATGCTCCGCAACAGGAGAGGCCACAACAGTGAGAGGCCCGTGTACCGCAAAAAACAAAACAAAACAAAACAAATGGGACCTAATTAAGCTTAAATGCTTTTGCACAGCAAAGGAAACTACAAACAAAACAAAAAAACAACCTACAGAATGAGAGAAAATATTTGTAAATGATGCAACTGACAAGGGGTTAATCTCCAAAATCTACAAACAACTCATGCAGCTCAATTAAAAAAAAAAAAAAAAAAGCAATCCAGTCAAAAAATGGGCAGAAGATCTTAATAAACATTTCTCCAAAGAAGACATACAGATGGCCAAAAGGCACGTGAAAATATGCTCAACATTGCTAATTATTAGAGAAAGGCAAATCAAAACTACAAAGAGGTATCACCTCACACCAGTCAGAAAGGCCATCATCAAAAAGTCTACAAATAATAAATGCTGGAGAGGGTGTGAAGAAAATGGAACCTTCCTACACTGTTGGTTGGAATGTAAATTGGTATAGCCACTATGGAGAACAGAATGGAGGTTCCTTAAGAAACTAAAAATAGAGCTACCATATGATCCTGCAATCCCACTCCTAGGCATATGTCTGGAGAAAACCATGCTTCAAAAAGATACATGCACCCCAATGTTCATTGCAGCACTATTTACAATAGCCAAGATATGGAAGCAACCTAAATGTCCATCAAGAGAAGAATGGATAAAGAAGATGTGGTGTATATATATACAATGGAATATTACTCAGCCATAAAAAATAATGAAATGGTGTCATTTGCAGCAACATGGATGGACCTAGAGATTACCATACTGAGTGAAGTAAGTCAGACAGAGAAAGACAAATATTATATGATATCACTTACATGAGGAATCTAAAAAAAAGGATACAAATGAACTTATTTACAAAACAGAAAAAGACTCAGACACACAGAAAACAAACTTATGGTTACCAAAGGAGAAGGGAGGTGAGGGATAAATTAGGAATTTGGGATTAACATATATACAGTACTATATATAAAATAGGTAAACAAGGGCCTACTGTATAGCACAGGGAACTATACTCAATATTTTGTAATAACCCATATGGGAAAAGAATCTGAAAAATGATATATATACTTATAAATATATAAAACTGAATCACTTTGCTATACACCTGAAACTAACACAAAATTGTAAATCAACTATATTTCAATAAAAAATAAATTTAAAAAATAAAATAAATAAGCTACAAGGATATATTGCACAGCCCAGGGAATAGAGTCAATATTTTACACTAACTTTAAATGGAGTATAACCTATAAAAACTTTGAATCACTATGCTGTATACCTAAAACTACTGTAATATTATAAATCTTTACCTCATTCAAATAAATAAAAAATTTAAAAAATAAAATGGTTGTGATCTCTGACCCTACTTTTTAAATTGTCCTTAAGTAATATATGTACCTCGAAATACATATTCAAAAACAAACACACATGGTTGCTTGTACAAGTTTTATTCTGTTAAAAAAAATTGTAAATACAGATTCAAACCTCTTTGCTCTAAAACCCAAGTAGTTCAAATGACAGGCTTGGCGCTTTTAAACCATGTAATCTTGGGAAATTGTTTGCCTCCTATGAAATTAAATTTTCTATCTATAAAATGGAGATAAAAGAAAACATCTTGCACAGTTGTAAAGATTACATTAGTTGATTCATAGAAATAGACTCAGCACAGTTTCTAGTACGTTGTGCTTTTAAAATGTTCATTTCCTTTTAAATTCCTATTTATTATGCTTTTTTTAAACTTATATTTGCAGCTCTTGGGACATAATGTGAAAAAGATATCATAGAAACATACAACATTCCAAGACTGGAAGAATAGAAAATCTGAACAGACCAATTACGCGTAAGGAGACTGAAATAGGTAATCAAAAATGTCCCAACAGGGGCTTCCCTGGTGGCACAGTGGTTGAGAGTCCGCCTGCCGATGCAGGGGACACGGGTTCATGCCCCGGTCCGGGAAGATCCCACATGCCGCGGAGCTGCTGGGTGCGTGAGCCATGGCCTCTGAGCCTGCGCGTCTGGAGCCTGTGCTCCACAACGGGAGAGGCCACAACAGTGAGAGGACTGCGTGCCGCAAAAAAAAAAAAAAAATCTCCCAACAAAGAAAAGCTCAGGACCGATAGTTTCACTGGTGAATTTAACCAAACATTTAAAAAAGGGTTAATGCCAATCCTTTGCTTATTCTTCAAAAAAATTGAAGAGGAAGGAATACTTCCCAATTCACTTTATGAGTCCAGCACACCCTGATTCCAAAGCCATATAAGGACACTACAAGAAAAGAAAACTATAGACCAATATTCCTGATGAATATGATTGCAAAAAATTCTCAACAAAATACTAGCAAACCAAATATAGCAGCACACTGAAAGAATTATTCACCATGATCTAGTGGGATTTATTCCTGGGAGGTAAGAACGTTTCAAAGTATGCAAATCAATGTGATCCATCACATTAATAGAATGAAAGAAAAAAATTATACAATCATCTCAATAGATGCAGAAAAAACATTTGACAAAATTCAACATCCATTCATGATAAAAACTCATAAAAAATTTGGTATAGAAGAAACATGCCTCAACATAATAAACAACATATATGACAAGCTCATAGCTAACATCATACTCAAAGGTGAAACGTGGAAAGCTTTTCCTCTAAGATCAACAGCAAGGCAAGAATGCCCATGCTCACCACTCCTATTCAACATAGTACTGGAAGTCCTAGCTAGAGCAATCAGGCAAGAATAAGACATTAAAAGTATCAGAATTAAAAAGAAAGAGGTCAAATTCTCTATTTGCAGATGACATGATTATAAAGAAATAATCCTTAAAAATCCAGCAAAATCCTAAAGAATCCAGAAAAAAACCTGTTAGAATGAACAAATTCAGTAAATTTGCAGGATATAAAATTAACATACAAAAATTCAACAGCATTTCTATACACTAATAATGAATTATATGAAAAGGAAATAAAGAAAATGATCCCATTTACAATAGCATTGAAAACAATAAAATACTTAGGAATAAATTTAACCAAGGAGGTAAAAGCTCTCTCCACTGAAAACTATGACATCAATGAATCAAAGAAGACACAAATAAATGGAAAGGTATCCTGTGTTCATGGATTGAAAGAATAGTTAAAATGTTCATACTACTCTAATGTCCATCTATAGATTCAAAGCAATTCCTATCAAGATTCCAGTGGCATTTTTTTAAAAAAGAAGAAAAACAATCCCCAGTTTTATATAGAACCCCTAAAACTCTGAATAGCCAAAATATTCCGGAAAAAGAACAACAGAGTGGGAGGCATCACACTTCCTGATTTCAACCTATATCATAAAGCCATAGTAATCAAAATGGCGTGGTGCTGGCATAAAAACAGACACATAGGCCAATGGAACAGAATTAAGAGTCCAGAAATAAATCTATGCATATATGGTCAACTAACACTTGCCAACATTACTCAGTGGGGAAAAGGCAGTCTCTGCAATAAATGGTGCTGGAAAAATTGGATCTTCACATGCAAAAGAATGAAACTAGACCCCTATCTTACAAACACTTGAAAAAAATAACTTGAAATGGATTAGGGATTTAAAGGTAAGACTGGAAACCATTAAACTCCTAGAAAAAAACATAGGAAAAAATCACCTTAATATGGGTCTAGGCAATGATTTTTTTGATATGACACCTATAGTACAAGCAACAAATTCAAAAATAAACAAATGGGACTACATCAGACTGAAAAGCTTCTGCACAGCAAAAGGAATGATCAACAAAATGGAAAGGCAGCCTATGGAACGGGAAAAATATTTGCAAACTATATATCTGACAAGGGGTTAATATCCAAAATGTATAAGGAACTCATAATTCAATAGAAAAAACTAAATAATCCAATTGTTTAAATGGGCAAACAACCTGAATAAACATTTTTCCAAAAATGATACACAAATGAAAAGGTGCTCTACATCATTAATCATCAGGGAAATACAAATCAAAACCATAATGAGATATCACCTCACATCTATAAGAATAGCTGTTATCAAAAAGATAAGTGTTGACAAGGATGTAGAGAAAAGGGAACCCTTGTGCAGTGTTGGTGGGATTGTAAATTGCTAAAGCCACTATGGAAAACAGTATGGAAATGCCTCAAAAATTAAAAATAGCATTACCATATGATCCAGCAATTACACTTCTGGGAATATATACAAAGGAAACAAAAACACTATATCAAAGAGATATCTGCACCCCCATGCTCATAGCATGATATCTATAATACTGAAGACATGGAAACAACTTCAGTGTCCATCAATGGATGAATAAAGAACTCGTGATATATATATATGTATGTGTATATATATATATATGTACACATATATATGCAAACACATATACATATACACACACACTAGAATATTACTCAGCCATGAAAATAAGGAAGTCCTGCCATTTGTGACAACATGGATGGGTATTATGCTAAGTGAAATAAGTCAGACAGAGAAAGACAAACACTGAATGATCTCACATGTGGAGAGAAGAAGGAGAAGAAGGGGAAGAGGAAGAGGAAGAAGACAAAGGAAACCAAACTCATCCAAAAGGAGATCAGATTTGCAGTTATCAGATGCAGATGATGGGGGATGAAGGAAATGGATGAAGGTGATGAAAAGTTTCAAACTTCCAGTTGTAAGATAAATAAGTACTAGGGATGTAATGTACAACATGATGACTGTAGTTAACACTGCTGTATGGCATATTTGAAAGTTGTTGAGAGGATAGATCCTAATAATTCTCACCACAAGGAAAAAACCATTTTTTTTCCTTTGTTTTTTCTGTTTTTTTATCTGTATGAAATGATGGATGTTAAATAAACTTGCGGTAATTTTTTCACAATATAGATAAGTCATGCTGTTTACCTTAAACTTATATAGTGCTATATGTCAATTATACCTCAATAAAACTGGGGGAGAAAAGGTATCAGAAGTTGAACGGTCAAGGGTATTTTCTGGTTCACCTACTCCAACTACCCCATTTTACAGATGAAAACAATGAGTTTTACAATGAGTCCAAGGTTACAAACTAATTAGTAGCCAGACCCAAACTCAAATTTAGGTGTCTGGATCCCAAATTCAGAGCTCTTATGATTACATTGCCATAAAACCTGTATTGTTAATTTCTCATGGATCACTTATCAGAAATGTGATCTGATATGGGGCAGGACTTCACATGCTGCATCTTGGGTTTGAAGTTAGGACAGAGGAAAGAGTTGCCCGTTGTCAAAGTGAATCCTAAGGAGAGAGAACCAAATGGGGCAGGGGGTGGTGGTATGAGCAGGGTGTTGGAAGACTTTTAAATGTAAATGATGGTTAGGATTGTTGGGAGATATACCATCAAAATTACAGGGAGATTACTGAAAATGGTCAGTTTCCAAAAGATTGATTTGCCTGTAGGAAAGGAGTAAAATTATCCCAAAATATATTAGGTCGTGTCCTTTGTTCATCTGTTCTCCCATCTTCCTTATCTGAGATGTTGTGAGCTTTGAAGTTTTAGAATAAACATACACAAATACTATCAAGGTCCTATAGCTTATAAACCCCAGGGAACGAATGTTAAACCTACTTCCCCTCTTGACACAAAAATCCTAAATACAGGAAGGATTTCATTTTAGAACACTCTAAGAAACAGTCCCTGATGATGATGATGGTGATGATGATGATGATGATTATTATTCCTCTCCCTCCTTCCCCTACTGCTCTTCTTTACCACCTTCTCTCTGAAATAAATGTATCACAATCTAGGCTTTGAAATTTAAGCTATTTATTATAATTTGACTTAATTGTCATATTAATTATGAAGGAACTTCCCTGAAAGGACTGCGCCACAGAGATGTACCCAGACGTTAATAGCCCAAATAAATGTTTTCCAGTGTTCCTTCTTTAGAAATTTATTCCTTATTCTACATACACAATCATGATCAGCCTATTTTATGATTGCTGGTAACTGAACCAGGCTACAGACATAATTATTGGTAACAATGTCAACCTGTTGTAAGACTCAGGCTCCATTTTCAAATACACACACACACACACACACACACACACGTGCGCGCTTTCAAGCTGGGAATCTTCACTTTGCAGGTTGTAAAACCCTAAATCATTTGTTTAAAGGGAGAAATGTGACTTTGTAATTGTAAGGATGAATGAAATTTTATGTAGTTGATGATTTCATTGATTACCTCAATGTTTGACAGTCTTATTAAATTGCTTTCTAGAAAGGGTAGATTCAAGTTGAACTCTCATCCTCTGAAAATGATAATAAGCCACTTTGGTGAACACTAATGTATATAGTCATTAAGTTTCTTTGTTAAGATTGTTTTTCTGTAAGATTTTTTTGGTATGAGTGTGAGCAATTTTAGAGAGATTAAGTACACAGAAGTGAATTCATTCCAGGCAATAATTTGGAAAGTCATATTTGAACCTTAATTAGATCACTAAGCCCTAGAACTTACCTTAGCCTATGGAGTCCCTTTGTGTGAATCAATTCAGCAGACTGGAGAAAACTTCAACAATGATTCTTTTATGTCACAGTCAACCCTAGAAAAACTAACATACACTTCCCAACTTCTCTCCTTTTATGAGAAAAATAGCAAGTGCTTAGAACAATCTCCCCCCAAGTGTTCTTCCATAGGACAGTGGTTCTCAAATCCACGTAACCTCAGTATCCCCTGGAGAGCTGGATGCCACTCCCAGAAATTCTGATTTAGTAGTTCTGGGGTTGGGCCCAGGAATTTGCATTTCTACCAACTACCCAGGTGATGCTTGTTCCCAGGGACCACACTTTAAGAACTCAAAAGTATATGTGTGTGTGTATGTACATGTATATATACGCATACATTATACGATACATATGTGATACCATATTTTTATATATATATATATATAGAGAGAGAAACTGATAAAGCAAATGTAGCAAAGTGTTAATTGGTGAATCTGGGTAACAAGTATTCATGAATTCTTTACCCTTAATGCAACTTTTCCCTTAAGTTTGAAATTCTTTCAAAATAAAAATTAAAAATTATATCATGAAACTAAAATTATTTGCTATCTGGGAAAAAGAAAACCAGTATGAATAAAGTCTCCTTGGGCACTTGTGGTGGGTTTGAGTCACGCTCAATATATAAGAGCCAACTTACTTCCTCCTTGATTCATTATTATCAATATATTACCAATAATAATAATTATCCAAAATAAGACTCACAGAGTCTGAGCACACAGAAGGATTTCTGAAGTAAAAAAAAAAAAACCTGTGTAAGTGGTTAGAACATGGGCTTTGGATCCCAACAGTCCTGGTGTGATTCCCAAATCTGCCATTTACTAGCTCTGTGAAGCTGGGAGTCGTTTTAACCAGGGCTGCTGCACTGTTCCCCAGGAGGCGCCATTTACCTAGAAAAAAAGTGGATGAGGTTCTCTGTAGTAGTGCAAGGTTCTAGCCTCAATGAAAGTATTCTGAACCTCAGTTTCTGTATCTGAAGAATGGGGAGAATAGCAACACCCAGAGTAGTTATGGAGATTAAATGACAATACACGTGAAGGGCTTAGCACAGTTGCCTGGTCCATAGGAAGTGCTCAGAAAAATGGTGGCAGAATTAAAGATGATAATAATGATCAATATTGGAAAGCATGGATTCTCCAGAAGGAGAAATGATCTCCATGGTCCTGTCCAGTAGTACCAAGGCTGTGATCTAGAGACAGTTCCATGTAACAAAGAAAACATAGACTTTTCTCCTTTTTTATTATTATTTTTTCCACCTGGGACACCTGATGAAAAGCCATAATTTTAGTTATTTTACTTATGTCAAAGAAGTTTATGATTTTCCCACTCCATGAATAAAAATAGTGTTTTCTTTGAAGTGGGTCACTTGTAGTACCATTTCTTAAAGATATCAAGACCCAGCACCTTGCTGATACACCTCTGCAGGGTTTATTTTTCCCAAGACAGCGTGCACTGAGAATTTTTAGGAAATAAACATTTACTTAGTTATCTACCTGAAGAGCAAATAGGTTATTGTTGGAAAAAGCTATGCCAGGCAGCAAACCCCACTGGCCCGGTGAAAATAAAATTAGAGAAGCAAGAAGTTAGTAGACAAGAGAATGAAGTTCAGGACGGAGGTGGGGAAGAATGGTTCAGAACTGTCTCTGAGTGGCAGCTGTGCACTCGTGTTCTATTTCCAGCCAAAAGACCATGGAGAGAAGAGCAGATTGGGGAATCAAGAGAACTGCTCTAGTCCTAGCTAGTTCTATGTCCTCATCTATAAAATGAGGGAGCTGGATTATATCAGGGGTTTCTCAAACTAACTATTTGTTAAGATCAATTTTATGAGAATCCTCAATGAAAATCAAGTAAATGTAGAGTTGCTTTGGGGAAGTTTGGTAGGTGAGTCGAGAGGTGACTACACTCACTTCGTCACTCTGGCAGCTCCGGAGGGAAATCGGAGACAATCCAGGGGTTCCTTGGAACACAGATTGAAAACCACTGAACTAAGTGCCTTCCAACTCAAACACTTTACTCTCTAGCTTTGAACTATTTCCTCAGAGGAATGACTATATTTGACACTTAATTATGTAACTTTTTATGCCTCATAATCCTTCATAGCCTCCTTTATCTTCTAACAGCTCTGCATGGAAGCCATTGTTTAGCTAGCTTTGTTCATGGGCAAATTATAAATCTTATTTGCCCAAGGGTTTTGAGAGGGACAAGGTCAGAGCCAATATTTAAAGGCAGCGAGCCTTGCCTCTGGTACCCAGACTGAATCAGAGACTAGCTTTAACAATTGTTCCAACTATTAGTGCCGTAATTCATGCTGATTTTCTTTGATTCAGACGTTTTTGTTTAATCCTAATCTTCCAAATAACTGGCTTTCTAGAGCCAGTAGTCATGTATGGTGAACCGGCCATGAAAACTTTCATAGTTTTATTTATTAGGCTGCAGAGAGGTTTCTGGAAAGCCTAGAGGGAAAGCAGATGGTTTAAAAAAAAAAAAAAAGAATCTTTCCCGGTAAATTTGGGGTGCTTTCCTATAAGAAATTACAGATCATTATTTTCCTTGTTATACCTTTAGTCAGACAGATGGCACAAGACAGAGAACAAGAATTCTAGAGAGTTTCCATGGCAATTGCAGAAGAGCCGTGGCCTATTTGCAGTGATGCGTTGTGCAGTATCTAGGGTGAAGGTAAAATCGCAGGGATTCATTCTGCAACACCCATGGACTTTAAGCTATTCAAGGGGCACTTGTTGAGTCCCTCTTGTCTCAAAAGCAATCTCCTAGTTGTTGAGGGAAGAGAGAGGAATGTCAAAGACAACACATTATTGGCTTTTCCCTTTAGAAGTATACAATATTGAGTGACGTATGTATGGATAATATAAGAGCACTAACGAAATCAATGAATTTGTCATTAATATAAGGTTTTCTTTAAACAGGTGTTGTCCACTTAAGCAGTGGCAAGAATACAATCCTTGTAACCTGGGGTAACAGCAGCTTCTTTATTTGTACACCAGGTATGAGGCCTTGTAGCCCTGTGACTCAAAGTCTGGGTTCTGAGCCAGACTGCCTGCGTTCATATCCAAGCACTGCTGTTTCTTAGTTGGTTGACCCTCCATAAGTTATTTAAGTTTGCTGTTTCTCAGTTTCCTCATCTATAAAAATAGGAATAATAATGGCATGTAACTCAAAGAGTTGTTAAGAGGATACCATGAGTTAACTCACAAAAAGGACTTGGAACAAGGTAGGTGTTCCACACATGTCACATATTAGCAAGAGGTATAAGCAAATGTATTCACTAATTTGCAAATGTATTCACTAATTTTTAGGCCAAGCTCATCTGGCCTGTAGTAGGGAAATAGTAGAGTAGTTAAGATGATATTATTAACTGGCTCTATGACCTTTGGCAAACAACTTAATGTCCCTGAGCCTCATTTCCCTCATCTGTAGAATAGAGAATACTGTAGTCACCTGCTGTGGTCGCCTTGCGGAAATGAAATGGACTCCTCACCCAAAATTTACGCCACAGAGATGCCAAGAGGGTCTGAAAAGGTTTATAACTCACATAAGGAGGCTTTCTGGGGAGAGTTAGGTGGGTCCCCAAGCAGGTCCAAGAATAGTTTAGGGAAACAAGGAAAGGACACTGGATTTGAGGTTCTATAATGAGGGGGTGGGGCTGGAGTGAAGGCTCCCCCTTGCAGCTGGGGTTTAAATGGTTCGAATTTCCCAAGAGCACCAAAGTAGGGAGCACTTGAGGTTTTTTTTTTAATAAACTTGCCAAGATGTGGGGGAGAAGGGCAAGGGGCCTGGGGGGGCTTGACCGCTGTCAGCAGCTAAGCATCAAAAATGGGGTCAGATTCTTTATTATACCACCCTAGAGTGTTGTTGTGAGGATTAAATGAGATTATACACAAACAGCCTTTAACTCAGTGTCCGGGAAACAATAAATACTCAATAAATGTTAAATTTTGAAATTAAAATAGTTTTTTTTTAAAAAAAAACCCTCAATTTTTAAAACTTGCCAAAAAACACAAGAAGCAACACCTGTTTTTCCTTGTTCTATTTGTTTACACTAGATGCATTTTTTAAAAGAAAGCTTCAACATCATCGCTACATGTGAAAAAACAATTACTTGCAGTCTCTAGCAACGAAAAGGCTGTATTCTAAGAATTCTGTTTTAAATTGTCGCTTGGAACACTTTTCCCATAGAAACAATGTTAAAAATAGAGTTAAGTCTCCAGAGGGATGCTCAAATTCTTCCTAAACTATAATATAACTAAAATAGTCCTTGATAGAGCAGGGAACGCTGAATCCTAGGCATGTGGGCCTCTCAGAACCCCAAGCTCTCCCAGGTCAAGGCAACCTTGGGTGAGACTAAGACTTCTGGAATCTTGATTTGGAGGAACTGGGGAATGGGAGCTGAACAGCACGGTGTGGCGGGCAGGGGGGCCCGTATGCAATTATGGCCACACTTCTTGAGACTCTCTAAATCAAACCCTGATGGGATTGTCTTTTGGGGCCTCAGGGCTGTCTCACATCCCTGTGGGTGGGGTGGGGCTTGCCCTGAAGGGAAAGGATGCTCCAACTCTCAGCCATCCTAGGGAGGGGTCGATCCAGGGGCAGGATGCTCTGGTGGTGGACCTTAGACTAGGGGGAGGGGAAAATATGGTTCTATTTTCTGGGGGCAAATTCTGAGGTGTGGGTCGTTGCACAGAACTGTCTCTGGTCACATGGAAAAGGCCAGGACTAAGCCCTGAGCCAGCGCAGGAATCAACACTAAGATGCTTATGGGCCCCTGCCGGAGAGGGAACATTCCCTCTGTGCCCTCTCTCTTTTTTATCTATACTAATGGTATTGCTCGGTTCTTCTGGGCTGTGGGGAATTACGGGTGATACTGGGTGGAAGAGACAGCAGCAGCAATGTGAAGAAAGAGGATCTGGATGGAAGACGGAGACCTTCAGAGGGAAGGGCAGTCTAGAGTCTGCTGAATGGGCCAAGGACAGCCCAGCAGATTTGCAAAAGAGAATTATACTATCAGTGCGTTCCCCAGACGCCCTCCACGCTGAACACTTTATCTTTATGAGCACACTCAAGCCTCCTAATCACCCCCTGATGTACTACTACCATCCCATCTTACAGATGGAGAAAATGAGACATGGAGAAGTTAAATAACTTGCCTAACGATCAGATAGCTAGTAAGTGGCAGTGCCAGGAATTGAACCTAAGTGGCTTGGCTACTGAGGCTGGGCCCTTAAACGCTATACTTTCTTCTCTCACACACAGAAGTATTCACCAGGTGCATTCCCAGAAATACGTGGAGAAGTATACATGGCAAAAGACTAGGTCCCCTGCTAGGAAGCAAGACTTCCTCCAAGACTCATGTGAAGCCGATCCCTGTCTCTCCGGACCCAGCAAAAGTCCACAATAGCATCCTGGGTTTCCCTCTTGTAACAACTGTCAACACCCGAGCTTTACTTGTCCAGGATATTTCTTCCCACTGGATGGTAATTGCCTTGTCTGTCTTGTTACACCGAGGACAGTGTAGATGCTTCATAATCATTTGTCAGTTAAATAAATAAATGAAGTTAGTTTAACATAAGCAAACTCCATGTGTAGAAGGTATGAGATAAACAATGAGAACCCCTTGATAAAGCTGAAAATTTCTCAAAAATTTATTTGATATCCAGGAGTACTATTGTCCTACAGGCACTTTGGGCTGGTATCTCTATCTAGTTTTTCATAATGAACATTTTTATACAAGCGCGTAATGTGTGTGTGTTTAACTTATCAGGATTTTTTTTTCAAGTAATCACCGTCTGGCTGGAATTTTTAACCAAACTCCTATCGATTGGGCAGTATTATTTTTTTAATAAAATCATTGTTGAGAGAATTTATAGACGAGCTCATTATTAATGTTCTTCTGACAACATGCCATGGGATAAAAACATTTGATACTCATTGTTTTAAAACATTTCCTTTACTTATTATTCATATAAACATTCCACCAAAGCCTCATATCATTCCATTAAGTACAACCATGTTATCTGGTCTTTCATAAAGAGTGATATGAGGTAAAGTGACTTGCCTGCCTCCATGTTAGTAACAGAGTTGAAATGCAACATTCCAGGCCATAAGTTCTGACCTTACTTACTCCTAGGGCTGTGTCCCACAGGGTGCTGGTCTAAAGAAGGATGACCCTTGGAAAAGTAAGACTCAGAATAAGCATAGAAATCACTTCATCAGCCATTTACGAGGGCTAAGTGAGCTAGTAGGGGACAAGGCCTGACACATGGTAAACAATCATTAATTGCTATTATCAAATCATTAAGTAGCCGTTATTAATGTTCCCTCCAGAGCCAGTTGCTATCTGCTCCATGATTGCAGGGATTTTTTTTCTTTACTGCAAAATCACAAGTGCCTCTTAGACTAGTACCTGGCACATAGTAGGGACTTAATACTTGTCGAATATTAGTTAACATAACTTTAAGCCAACCTAACCTACTCATGTACCAGGCAGTTGATCGATGCCAGGGCTATCCTTACCCCATTTCCTTCCCTTGATCCCATTTAAGTTCAGTTCTGCCCACCTCCGGACCACTGACTCTGTCCAGTTTTCATCCCTGTTCCTTCCTTTGGACTTTCACACTTACCCCAATTTCTTTGGACTGACCAAGTTACTCCATAAGGAGTGTCACCCTTTGGCTTTTTCCTGCCTGGCTGTCTAAGGGAGAAAACCCTGCCCCATCTTTCATCTTGATAACAAACTACCACCAGCCTCACTGATTTTTTTCAAATGTTTATCACCTCCGCAGCAGGCAGTGTTCCAGGCCCTAGAGACACTGGTGAACGAGAAAGGCAGGTTCCCTTGCCTTTGTGGGATTAAGCTAAAATCACCGTGCTCTTTGTTGTTTTTATTTTATTGAGACCCAGAGGTGCAAAGCGACAGGGCGAGTTTCATCTAACGAACAGGCTGCAGATTCACGAAGGGTGAGAGAACCATGACTAAACTGAGGAGGCGTCCAGCTCTGGGCTCTTTGCAACACCCTCTCCAAAGCAAGTGCGCACAAAAGAATGTCGGCTGCCGCTTCGGTAAACAAAGAATGTTGCCTGCCATCAAGCCATCATCCACTGCAGCTGCCCCTAACTGGGCGCACTGAGGAGAATTCACCGTGGAGAAAAACAGGAGACTGGCCCTAGATAGTTAAGATGCATATCTAAGGAATAACTTCAATGACCCCAGACTCTTGCACCCTCCCATACACAGACAAGCTCTGAAATCAATAACATGAGATGTCTGTTTTTGTGATTAGCAGTAATCTTTTGATGTTCAACTCTATGAGTTGTCTTTGGTTTTTGTTTTTGTTTTTCTCTCCAAGCAAAAACTCCTACATATCCTGGTTCTTCCCTAACCTCTTTGGAGCAGTTCCTTGGAATTATCTGAGAGGCCGTCTCCCAGGCTATAGTCCTCAGTAAGGTCCCCAAATAAAACTTAACTTACGTCCTTTAGGTTGTGAATTTTTCTTCAGTCGACAGTGTATTCCTTTAGAATCCTTGTACCTTAAATATCATGGAGTATGCTCCTTTACTTTCAACCCTGAGGACCTAATTGTTGCTGACTACTAAATATCTCACACCTGACAGCCCAGGGAAGCTTCATTTCAGTCTCCCATGACCAACACCTCACACCAGCCTTTAATCTCCAAAATTACGTGGCGGGTTGTTGAAAGCTAATTCCTGCTGAAACTCTGTGGTAACATTAAAATATGCCCCACGAGCTCTTTTAAAAGTTCACCTCTACACACAGATGCCACTTTGTATTTCCAGATATTTGGTTGTTTGAGAAGACGCCAAAGTTTTACGTCATCATAATGATGCCCCGTGTGAGTGAAATACGTGCCAGAAGTCCCTGGACTTTTCTTAATAAGCTTAGTACTTGGTAAATGATTACTGAAGCAATCTCCACAGCTTGACTACTGTTCTCAATTTTTTGTGGGTGTGTGGATAAGAGGGGTGGCAGGGAGAGCACGTTAAAAATAAAGTGCTGCGAAAGCTGTAAGCTCCTTATAGTCATAAACACAGTGTGAATTTTTAAAAGGTAAATTGCATGCTGATTACAATAAATGACAGTAAAATTTTCCCCACACTCTGCAAAATTTACAGAATAGTGTGGAACTAGGTATGGCTTTTACCAATAAATCTGTATTTAAAAGTTGGATGCCCCTGGTTGTCATTGCTTCATCAGCCTGCATTTCCTCAGGACACACACAAGAACCAAATGGAAATCGTCTCTAAATGTCACACATTTGCGTTATAATAACACTGGCTATCACCTATGTAGAGCTTACTGTATCCCAGGTGCTGCTTTATGACCTTGACATAGGTTAACATATTTGATCCTCACAACAACCTTGGGAGGTAGGTGTTATTCATATCCTGGTGAAACTGAGGCACAGAGATGGTCAGAAACGTTATGCAAGGTCATGCCCGCATGATATTTGCTACAGCCAATACACCTCAGCTATTAGGTACTACTGATTTTTTTTTTAACTTGATAAAGTTTTTTTAAAACTTAAGTTTATTTCAAAAGGAAACTTCATGTCTCTAACTGTAGGTGGAAAATCAGTATCACTTGCCGTAAATAGGAGGTAACTATGAAAACGGATAGAATTCATGCAAAACAATGTTATTAACTTCCAGCTTGATTCTCCTGCCTGCCAAGATCAGAGATTTGCTTTCTCTTTGTGAAGAAGGAGTAGAGGGGTGGAGAGAAGCAGGTGTTACTGAGGTGTTAAAAATATATTAAAACCAAAACATAAGACAAAACAAATAACAAAAAGTAAAATTTAGGGCTTCCCTGGTGGCGCAGTGGTTGAGAATCTGCCTGCTAATGCAGGGGACACGGGTTTGAGCCCTGGTCTGGGAGGAGCCCACATGCCGCGGAGCAACTAGGCCCGTGAGCCACAACTACTGAGCCTGCGCGTCTGGAGCCTGTGCTCCGCAACAAGAGAGGCCACGATAGTGAGAGGCCCGCGCACCGCGATGAAGAGTGGCCCCTGCTTGCCACAACTAGAGAAAGCCCTCGCACAGAAATGAAGACCCAACACAGCCAAAAATAAATTAATTAATTTTTTAAAAAAAGTAAAATTTAAAGTATGCATTAATGCCAGAATAAAACTGAACTTGACTTTCTCCTTAACGTAATGATAATGAATAAAAGACTCTCAAACATCATTTTCTTACTATGTGCTCTGGATTCCCAATCTGAATTGGTCCCTTCCTTGTCCTGTGTCATCTGACTGCCCTGAGCCTCAGGTTTCTATCTGAAAATGAGAACAACCTCAGAGGTGTAGACATCACATGTACACAAAGCCAGGCACACAGTAGGCACTCAATCAGTCACTATGATCAATGGTCACTTCTTAAAAAGACTATAGTTCTGTGCTTGAGATAAAGCACAGGGGTGGGATCTCACTTGTCCTTGCTTCAGCAGAGCAGGGGTGGGCTAAGCATCAGGTGTGACGATTCACGTTCAGCAGAGGCAGGGTAAAGATGCTTGGAGGGCTATGGATCTGAGGAATCTGCTTATCTGCTAGGGGTCCTAAGGAGTAGATGGGAAGGATAGATGGGAAAGTTCAATTCTGAATATCTTAAAACTGTTGGAAAACAAGGGAGATCACAGAATCCACTTCCCCTTCGGGTCATGGGTCAGGACACTGAGCCTTTGCGTTGCAGGACCCTGCCCATGGACCCTAAACAGTGAGGGGCAGCCAGACCTAGGCCCCTCCAGACACTGTGCTCTTCCCACCTGATGCCCCATCGGCCTCCTTCTCCTGAACCAATCGGTGGCTCCAGGCTCTGAAAGCTGGAAGGCTCTGAAGATCTATGACCCATATTTCCGTAGTCTGGGTCCCAGGGGCTTGATTTCCAAAATGATCATTGGCTCCAATGCTATCTACTAATTTGCTAAAACATTTGTGGCCTTTCTTAGAAAGCCAGAAAAATGTGACTTTTTTGCCAATTCCTGATCACATCAATTTTCAAACAAAACAAAACAAATCCATATCAGGGGGAAATAGTTCCACTTGGGGCTTTGGTCTCTCTCAAGACAATTTTGATTCCCTCAAGACAGCATTTGCCGAGTCCCATGCTGTGAAAAACAGCCTGGCCTTACACACAGCTCCCTCTTCAATGGACAAAGATAGTGAGGGAAAACAAAAGAGGAGGGTGACGGACAGACAGGTTACAAACCCAGCGCCAGGTAGTATACAACCAGGTTCCAGAAAAATCAGGAATGGGAAGTCCCCAACCTTTTCTCAGCCAGAGGGGCTGGGTGAGGGTGCCTATGGACTCGGGGAGAAGACAGAGGAGGAGAATTTAGGCCCAGGAAAAACATCATGTAGTGGTACTGGCTGTGATTAATGCATGGGGCATTAAATCCCATGTCCATACTCATTCCTGGAACTCCTCAAGAAGATGTGGATCCTTTGGGGGCAATAGTTTTTTCATACAGGGGTAGCAAACAGAAGCCCCCAAGGGCCCGGCTGGGAAGGTAAATGAGTGAGACACTGGCCAGGTGGGATCAGTGAACTGGAGGGCACCTCACCTGTCTCTTTAAAATGGAAGCTGAGGGCATTATTCACAATAGCCAGGACATGGAAGCAACCTAAATGTCCATTGACAGATAAAGAAGATGTATATATATATATATATGTGTATATATATATATAAATATATATATATATATACACACACACATACACATACACAATGGAATATCACTCAGACATTAAAAAAGAATGAAATAATGTCATTTGCAGCAGCATGGATGGACCTAGAAATAATCGTACTAAGTGAAGTAAGCTTCTTTAGAAGGAATCTAGTATATGATACAAATGAACTTATATACAAAATAGAAACAGACTCACAGACATAGAAAACAAACATATGGTTATCAAAGGGGAAAGGTGGCGAGGAGGGATAAATTAGGAGTTTGGGATTAGCAGATACAAACGACTATATATAAAATAGAGAAACAGCAAGGTCCTACTGTATAGCACAGGGAACTATATTCAACATTTTGTAATAAGCCATAACGAAAAAGAATATGAAAAAATATATATGTATAAAGGAATCACTTTGCTGTACCTTGGAAACAACATTTTAAATCGACCATACTTCAATTTTTTAAAAAAAGGCAGCTGAGGTGCAGCTCCTTGATTGTTATCATGCAGGATCACGGATGCAGAATCCCCGTGACGTGTCGGTTGTTAAGCTATTATCTATTCTTCTACATTCAGTTTAGCGATGCTGGGGCCTTTCTCTTTCGTCAACCGCCTTCCTGGTAGGTTCTGCCAGCAGAGGGCAGTAGAGGGAGCCTGGACGGCGGGAGGCAGGAGGGAGCAAAAGTCCCTTGTGCCTGTTTGCTTGTTGGAGGCGCCAGCCTCACCCCGGCAGTTACCTTCACGCCAGCAGCAACATCTGGTTTCAGATGCCAGCTTTCTTTCCCACTCCCAGAATCAGCCTGTGTCCCCACAAAGGAACCAGCAGCTGCCCCGGGGCTCCCACCTCTTCACAGGGGGCTCCTCCTACCCAGCTCCACAGAACCCATTTCTCTGAGCCCCTGGGTTTTGATAACCCCTGTTTACTCCCTTCATTCCACCAACCCCAGGAGCGGTGGCTCCCTCCTGTAGTTACTACATGTGGGTACCACGATGTCCCCCATTTTTACTTTTCAGCCTCCCCTACACTTGTTTAATGACCCCACGACATTCAATCTCTGTTGAAATACCCAGTGTGGGTTTTCTTTGCCTGCCTGGACTCTGACTGATTCACCAGTTCTTTTGACTTTAGGAGAAGCTAAGTATCTAGATTATTTTATGGAATCACTCATTTTTTAAAATACTGTGGAAAGAAAAACATGTATCTGAAGACCAAATTCAGCCTTGGAGCCAATGCAGCGGTATTCCCTGAGATGAGGATTGCCGCATCCCTTGCCAGTTGCTGAGATTATCAGCTATGGGCAGCTCACTGCCGTCCCCGTCCCCAGGAACTCCCCTCCACTGAAGGGAACTACCTGACCTGGTCCAAGAATAAACCCCTTCCCAAGGACAGCCTGTGGCCAGTGACCGGTTGATATAGGGAAACAAAGGCCTGGCCCCTAGCTTCCTTTTGGGACACCTCTGGAGGGCCATCCAGCTGCAGAGATCCCTGCACGATTGGCTAAGGCCTTTGGGTTGCAGCCGCATCGTGGGACAGCTTTTCCCCTTACCCAGTTCTGCCTTTTTCACATCCTTACTTGTACAGCCCCCTAGAGCACCCCCTAATGAACCTGCATGCAGCTCTCTATCACAGAGCCTATTTCCAGGGAACCGAAACTAAGCTAAGGCTGCATTAGTTTGGTGTACAGAGCATTGCACTCACACAGGAAGCATGTGAAGAAAGAAGAACAATTAATTCACCAAGACATAGTCCACTGGGAAGAGGGCAAAGTAGAGAGAGAAAATAATTAGAAGAGTCCACATAAAATAAGATGGGGACTCTTACAGGAGTGAAGACAAGGCGAAGAGTCCCCAGAGGCAGAATGGTCATTAAGAGTGTGATGACTTCCCTGGAGCTGCTTTGGGAACCATAGCAGACATCCTTCCCCAAAGCCAAGAAGACACAGCAGCCACCTCAGCCTTTTCTGTCTCTGAATGGACGGAGAAGGGGAAACACTGCCAGGGACTTTATTTAAACAAAATTTGAACTCGCTCCACCAGCAGAGGTCTCCCCATAGCCTAATGGGGGAACAAGTGGGTGTTTTGCTTCTGACCAGTGGCTTGGAAAGGTAGGAAAAGGCCTGTGCTTCCTCTCTGTTGAGCAGTGCTGGGCCTACAAGTGATGGAGACACCGGCAGAGTCCCCACACGTGTGTAGGCTCTTCACCAGCAGCAGGAAGGAGCCGCCCCTTTCACATCTCCTGCACTGGTTGGTGCAGAAGGGAAGATGGACCCCGAGTGAGGCCTGGCCTTTGTAGTTTCTACAGAATGCAGTATGGGCGCCTCCATGGCCTGTCCCGAGATAACTTTCTTGGGAACGTGAAATGGCTGTTTTTTGTTTTTTTTTAATTAAAGTATAACATGTCCCTTTCCCTGCTAACTCCCTTCTGTAGCTCACCCATGTTTGTCTGATCAGCAGGCTGGTCAGAATCACGTCAAAGGGGAGATGTCGGGAGGCAGGGGTCAACCACACTGTAATAGTTAACTATATTACTTAAAGCTGGAGAAAACTCATTTTAATTTTCAACTTCAAAGAGAGGCCAAGGCCAAGCGGATGATTTTAGTATCCCCTGGGGACAGGTTGAGGAATAACATGTTAAAGGGCATGAAAAGTAAAGTAAGTGAGGCCTCCGTTATCAGGAGTCAGTGGCCTAGCTGGCGCCTCTCTGTCTGTAGGCCTGAGGCTGGCAGGGGAGCAGAAGAGACAGAAAAAGAATGGTAGGCAGTAGAAGGCAGAGAGAGAATCACGCCACTTCAGGTATCACTAAGTCACATCTCTGAATGTGTGTTCTGATCATTAGCGACACAGAGAAGTCCGACGGGGATGAACGATTTCATTGTAGGGATCTGATTAGCCAGCAACTTACTATCAGATGAGTAGCACAGTCAGACACCTGGTGAACACACGCTTCTGTTAGACAGATGAAGTTGAGCTGGAGTTGACAGCCCTTATCTGGAATATCAAAGAAGTCCAAACCTCCCAGAAAAGCTCACATGGCAACGTTCCACTTTCAGGCAATCAGGTGTTCTTTCGAGGACGTAACATCACAATTGGCCACCGTAATTATTTAAAGAAATGTCTTAAACACAGTCTTCTTCAATCTATTCAAAAAGAATGATGGAGCCACTGCTGTGTACCAGACCCTGGGCATGGCACTGTGGTTCCAAGGCGAAGAAGCACAGCAGATGCATTCTTGGCCTTGACGGAGCTGAGAGTCTCATGGTGAATATAGACCTTAGAACAAGTAAATAATTACAATTGTGCTATGTGTTACGTTGGAAGGACCTAATCTTACTCAGGAGCCAAGGAAGGCCTCCCTAAGGAGGTGACAGCCTTCTGAGACTTCAAGGAATAAGGGAAGCTTGGATACATTAAGAGATGAGGGGAGAAGAGGGCTCCTGGAAAGAAAAGCATCTCCAGAGACCCAGACATGAGATGGTATGGTACGTACAAAAGGCTGAGAGCAGCCCCAGATGGGAAGCTATGAGGGAGAGACAGGGGAGATGGTCAGGGACTAGTTACAGAGCACCTTTCAAGCCAGATTGATTTGTGGCTCTGCCTTTCGATTTTAGTAGGGCAGTGACATGGTTAATAGATCCCTCTGTCTGCAGAGTGAAGAATGGATTGGAAAGGGCCAAGGGATGCTGTGGAGAGGCAAGTTAGGAAGCAAATGCCCTTGTCCAGAAGGGAGATGACAGTAGTTTGCATCAGGATGGTAGCGTGTAAGGGAGAGGGGTGAAAGTTATTGCAAAAATACCTTTTTGAAAGCTATGTAGGCATGAAATAAAATTGAGAGACAGAGAATGTAGTGTGTGAAGGGCCAAGAATGACTCCCAGGGTTCCAGTTTGCCTAGTGGGTAGATGGTCATGAAAGATATGTAGATGGCTGATGAAAGAAACAAGGGAGGTTTGGAGCTGGCAGTGGGGTAGGAATGGGAGCAGGCCTGGAAGGGATGATGGCAAAAGGAGCTCTGACTGTGAACTGCTCTGTGCTTTCTGAGCGGACATGTTAAGCAGGCAGTTGAAGATATGGGTTTGGAATTGATATAGATAGACAGGTAAAGACAAAGGTTTGGAAGTCAAAGAAATAATGAGACCATATACACCTGTGGCTCTCAAACTTTTTTTTTTTTTTTTTTTTTTTTTTTTTGCGGTACGCAGGCCTCTCACTGTTGTGGCCTCTCCCGTTGTGGAACACAGGCTCCGGACGTGCAGGCTCAGCGGCCATGGCTCACGGGCCCAGCCGCTCTGCGGCATGTGGGATCCTCCCGGATCAGGGCACGAACCCGTGTCCCCTGCACCAGCAGGCGGATTCTCAACCACTGTGTCACCAGGGAAGCCCCTCTCAAACTTTTTTGATGAGGATCTACAGTAAGAAATGTATTTTACATCACACACACACACACATCCCAGAAACAAATCACCCTGAACAATTCTCACCTCTGCCACGCCTGATGTGCGGTGATTCTCTGTTCTTTTTCTGTGCTGGTCAAAACTTTTATGTTGATTTAATGGCCTTACAATGGGTTACTACCCACGGTTTGAATACTCTAATTTAGAGAACACATGATGAGAAGAAAAGAGGGTCTATAAAATCCTTCAATGCTTTGAAATCCTTCAAGCTTTTAAAGTTCATCTGTATTCTTCTCTGCAAAGGCTCCTGTAGTCTCACCATTTAAAATTAACCATTCTTTCCTCTGTGTTCCTCTAATGCGATGCTTATACTAGTTTAGAACTTATTTTCCTTTGCCTTATGGTTGATTTTTTGCATGTTTCACACTAAGTTTTCTAAAGACAAAGACCATGCCTTACTCTCTGTGCTCCCCCCAGCACCGAGGGGCAAACCTGCTAAGAGTTAATGCCACTCACCAAATACTTCTGGCTATTAGAGTCTTCTGGGTCTATAACAGGTTTTCACTTCTTGGTCCCCTATGGTTGGGTGGGGACATGTGGCCAGTTAGCACCAATGAGTTGTAAGTAAAGTGATGTGTGACACATCTGGGACAAAATTTAATCACCAATGCAAGACCCTTTAGGTCACCTTTCTTCTTGGCTATTGTGACTGTTCATGCTCTAGAGAATAATTCCTCCCTCAGCTGGGATAATGTCAACTTATAACAGAGCCCCAGCTGATCTATGACGGCCATGGTGAGTGAACAAGAAATAAACTTTCGTTATTGAAAGTCACTGAGATCTGGAGGTTGCCACAAAGCAAAGCCTACCCCATCCTGATTGATACACTTGTAAATGGTAATACTGTGAGTCTAGAATTTTTACAAAATCCATTAGAAGCAGCAATCAATGTCTATCACTTGTAAATTAATCAAGTAAAATCACCAGACTTAAACGGAGCTGTCAAGAGAGGCACTGTGATATACAATGAAGAGTGCAGGATATAGAGCCCATGAAGGTTTGCAGACAGGCTCTAAATGACCTTGGTCACTGATTCTCTCAGAACTCGGCATCCTCCGATCTTGAATGGAGCTTATGATATTTACCTTGTGGTATTGATGCAAGAATTAGAAATAGTAAATGAGTGGTACCTGGTACATGGTGGTACTCAACAAATTGTTATCACAATTCTTTTAGGTGTTTTCCAAGTTGGATCATGAGATGTGAGAAACTATACATATTTCAATTTAAACCAAGGTATTCACTGCTAACTCTTTCCTATTCATCAGCAGCAAGTTGTCCTCACCAATCTTCTTTCACTCATCTTTCAAAAAAGAAATAAATTTGGGCCCCTTTTGATTTAAAAAAATCTATGAAACTATTATATGTGAAGAGATGACAGTTTACTTACAAACATCACTTCTCATTTAGAGAAAGGAACATTTTAATAAATTATTCAACTTTATGCTTGCTAGACACCAGTGACTCACAGTAAATAAATAGATGCATTGAAAAAAGGGAAAGAGGGACTTCCCTGGCAGTCCAGTGGTTAAGACTCCACACTTCCATTGCAGGGGGCACGGGTTCGATCCCTGGTCATGGAACTAAGATCCCACATGCCTCATGGCATGGTCAAAAAAAAAAAAAAAAAAAAGGGCAGGGGGTGAAAGAGAAAAAAAATAAGATTGGATTTGTTTTTCAGTTTTTGTGGATAGAAAATCAGAATCATCAGATTTTGAGGCTCCCAGTTATATTTATAAAATTTGAAAAAATAATTCTAGGTTTGATGATATGTGAGTATAATGTTGTCTTATGCCTTC
Organism: Aethalodelphis obliquidens; assembly: GCF_003676395.1. Lineage (NCBI taxonomy): Eukaryota > Metazoa > Chordata > Mammalia > Artiodactyla > Delphinidae > Aethalodelphis > Aethalodelphis obliquidens. Next base: position 50,437,971 of record NW_020837951.1, read on the forward strand.
TTGGTTTGATTTCCAATACTTGTTCAAGTGTAGTGAACGATTCATCCCAATACGCTTCCATAAAGGTTTCTAACAATCTGAATGTCACAATCCCATGAGAGTTCACAGTTCCTATCATAGCATTTTCACGACTTGATTACACTCCTGGCTGTGAGGAGTCTTGACTTCAGTCTCTCAACATAAACAGAATGACTCATCCTTCTGAGGCAGTAAAGAGCAACTTGGGTAGATCAACACCATCTTTATATTTCTTACTACACCTGTAACTTAGAAACACATCCCTTCTGGAGTATTTTATACATACTGTGATATGTGCTGAAAGAAACATTGTGCTCCAAAGATAGGTTCTTATTTCTACGGCTTTAGAAAGAGAGAGGAAAATCTCAACATCCATATTTCCCAGTCCAACTAAGGATCAACTTCTTTTTCTTTCATTGAGGTAAAATTGGTGTATAACATTGTTAGTTTCAGGTGTACAGCATAATAATTCAATCTCCGTATATACTACAAAGTGATCAACACATAAGTCTAGTTGCCATTCATCACTATTCAAGTGGCACCCTTCACCAATTTTACCCACCCCTTACCCACCCACTTCCCCCCTCTGATAACTACCAACCTGTTTTCTGTATCTGGGTGTTGGTTTTGTTTTGTTTTTTAGATTCCACATGCAAGTGAAATGACACAGTATTTATCTTTCACTGCCTGACTTATTTCACTTAGCATAATACCCTCAAGGTCCATCCATGTTGTCACAAGATTTCCTTCTTTTTGTGGCTGAGGAGTATTCCATGTGTGTATGTGTCTGTGTGTGTATATATCTCACATACTCTTTATTCATTCATCTGTCAGTGGATACAGGTTGCTTCCATATCTTAGCTACAGTACTTAATACTACAATGAGCCTAGGAGTGCATATATTTTTTTCAAATTAGTGGGGTTTTTTTTCCCTTTGGATATATTCCCAGAAGTTGAATAGCTGGATCATATGGTTGTTCTATTTTTAATTTTCTGAGGAATCGCCATACTATTTTCCATAGTGGTTGCACGAGGATCAACTGCTGCAATAGCACAGAAATGTAGGAGAGGGGGAATCACATAGAAACACAGGAACGCACACAGTTAGTGTTCTCTGTTCCCAAGTCAACCTTCCTCCCTGCTTTCTCTCTCCACTGCTACCCCAAGTCTCTACATTTGTTCTCACCTGTTAAACTGAAAAAAAAAAAATCAGATTGAATCAGGAATGCTTATGAACTGCTACATGCCAGACATTTCAATTAGTCTTAAGGATCTACAAAGCTGACATTCTTCTCTCTCCTCAAGGACCTTATGATTTAGTGGTGAAGAAAGAGAAGAAAATTAGTATATACACTCCAGTATGATGAACTATGAAGGCTCATTCATTAAAAATAATGTTTTCGAAAACATATGTTGTTCTACTCATACACTCAGAAAAAATATGGGGATCAAATTGACAGGCTGAGCACACCTGTCTGCTTTTCCTTCCCCACTAAATTCCACTGAAATACCAAACAAGAAAAGTTACAATCAAAGATCAGATAATGTGAAGATATTATCCTGGAAAACAGAAAAGATAGAATTGGATTGAAAGAGCAATAAAAGCAGGGGGGAAAAAGCCAGCAGAAGGACACTGCAAAGGTAACAGCTGTTTTGTGCACTAACTTTCTAGAGGAACTTCAAGCTCAGGGTTAACAGTACAGCGTAGGGAGGGGCCTTGTCAATAATTATCTGGTAAATAAACTAAAAGATTGTATTATGAACTGAGGGGCTTAGCATGATCCACGCATGTGCATCATATGCTGAAGTTCTGGCACGAATGACGTCTGCTCCTATGTTAAAGCCTCAGCAACTGCTTCAACCAGTGAAGCTGGGTGGTCTCCTATCAGAAGGGCGGACTCCGGACAGAGAAGTAGGGCAGAACTTGATACGTCTACCCATATAACAACAAGAATTAGAGTGGGAAGAGGTGACAAGAAAAAGAAACCACAAGATGCTTCTGATATAAGAGGTTCCCAGACCGCTTACGCTGGGGAGAGGCATCTCCCACACGAAGATAATTTACCTGCGTATCTGCAACATTCTACTCTACACACCCTAGAAGGCGGCTCTTCAGTCAGAACCTTCATTCACCTGGGATGCTTATTGCAGCCATGACATAGAAAAGCAGCCTTGTGAAAGAAATACACAGACTTCCGGATTACTGAAAATAGAATCACCATTACTTAAAATTGGGCTGAGGGCTTCCCTGGTGGCGCAGTGGTTGAGAGTCCGCCTGCCGATGCAGGGGGCACGGGTTCGTGCCCCGGTACGGGAAGATCCCACATGCCGCGGAGCGGCTGGGCCCGTGAGCCATGGCCGCTGAGCCTGCGCGTCTGGAGCCTGTGCTCCGCGACGGGAGAGGCCACAACAATGAGAGGCCCGCGTACCGCAAAAAAAAAGAAAAAAAAAATTGGGCTGAATATTCAAACGGGCTGTTGAGCGGCACCCCGCAGGCCTACAAGGCCTGTACTCGCCCAGCTTTAAGACCGAAGAAAGAGCCCGGGGTCAGCGACAGAGACATCAGTGGTTTAACCGATGGGGGAGCTTACTTGTCTGAAGCAAGGTCCTGGAGCTACACCCCACTGTGTACGGCCAACGGCGGGCAGGACATCATGGCAGGCTTCGCTCCCGGGGGAGGGGAGATTGCCAGTTATAGGGGGACTGACAGCAGGTGCGCTCGCTGGTTACCAGGGAAACCAGCAGAGGGCACGCCCCTCACTGCCCTCTTGATAAGAACAATCATCAGCTGGGGCCTGAGGCGAGTATGTAAAAAGGAGGTCAGTCAGGTGAGTAGCCTGTAGGTGAAGCTGGCCCTGGAGAGGCAGGGGATGTACAGAGACCAAGAGAACAGCCACCTTGGGTGGCCTGACCATACATGGGCACAGATGAATATTATTTTAATGAGCTGCAACATTGGGCCGAGGAGCTCTTTCAAAACAGTGCAAAGATATAAAGATATTTCCAGAAGCAACTACATCTGTCTAGAGAGTTTTGTAATGGAGGGAACAAAGGCAATAGATGGAAGGGCATCCAAAAGTCAGAGAGGACTATTTTTCACAGCTGAAGAAATATGAAGTCATGGGTTTTTAGGTAATTTATTTGTTTCTATTCATTACAGTTTTTGAAACTTTGGGTCCCAGGTTGCCCCTTCTTGGGCTAGTGCAGTGGTTCTCAACTAGGGACAATTTTGATCCCCAGGAGACGTTCACCAATGCCTGGAGACACTTTTGATTGCCATGACTGAGTATCTAGTGGATAGAGGTCAGGGCTGCTATTAAACCGTGTACAACAGGGCACAGGTAAGCCCCACTGCAAAGGATTATTTGGTTCAAAATGTCAATATGTAGTGCAGAGGATGCGTGCAGGCTAGTAAGGGCCCCTTCAGGTTTGCTCCTACACCTCTTAGGCATAACTCCTGAAGTTTTTGTTAGTTTCCTTATCTTGGGGGTCACTATTATATCTCCTAGGTCTTCTGCCCGAGACCTAGAATCAAACATTTTTTTACAAAGATGGTTGGTTTTTTTTGTTTTTTTTTTGTTTTGTTTGTTTATTTTGGGGAGAGACCACAATCTGAGTGCTAGGGATGCTCTTTGCTGTTGGGTTTGTTTGCTTCTAAAAGCTTTTCAGTGCCAGATTATACGCAATTTTCATAAATAGCAAAATAACTCATGAATTCGTAAGTGCTTTTTCAAGCTAAAATGTAAGACTATGCAGATCTTATTTACCTTTGATTTTTATGTGTATCTTATGCTGAAATTTTTGTCCATACTGACGTTAACCTGTTTGGCTTATCCTACCATACACATAGAAAAATTTGAAAATAATACTTTATATTCTTACTAACAATAAGACTACTTAATACATAGTAGGATTTATTCCTAGGTTTTGCTTTTGTTTTGTTTTTCATTAAAGTCTTTTCCACTAAGTGAAAATACTGCATTTTAAATTTACTTAAAATAATTATTTTCATTATGGTTGGTTATCAACCTGATCAGGAGTTAGCTTTATTTGTTTCCTATTTCATTTTTTTTTTATTTGTAGCCAGAAAATATGCCCAGATGTATTTGTTTGTTTGTTTGTTGGCATTTTCCTGCTTGGTGTTCTCTGAGCTTCCTGGATCTCTGATTCGGTGTCTGACATTTGGAGAAATTCTCAGTCCTTACTGTTTCAAATATTCCTTCTGTTCCTTTCTCTCTTCTCCTTCTGGTATTCCCATTACACATACCACACCTTTTGTAGTTGTCCCACAGTCCTTGGATAGTCTCTTCTGTGTTTTTTTCTTTTTTATCCAGTCTTTTGTTCCCTTTACTTTTTTATTTTGAGGATTCTATTGATAGATTCTCTAGCTCAGAGTCTTTCTTCAGCTGTGTCTAGTCTACACAAGCCATCAAAGTCACTCTTCATTTCTACTGCAGTGTTTCTTATCTCTAGCATTACTTTTTGGTTATTTCTTAGGATTTCTACCTGCTTATATTGTCGACTGTTCTTGCACGCTGTCTGCTTTATCCATCAGAGTCCTTAGCATACTAATCACAGTTGTTTTAAATTCCTGGTCTGATAACTCCAACATCCCTACAATGTCTGGTTCTAATCTTTCAAATGCTGTCTTTTGCCCTTTGGTAGGCCTTGTTTTTGCTTGGTTGTTTGTTTCTTTGTTGACAGCTGGACACGATGTACCAGGTAAGAGGAATAGCAGTAAACAGGCCCTTAGTAATGTGGTGGAGAGGTGGCAGGGAGGAGAAGTGTTCTGGAGCGCTATAGAATGAGAATGTTTGTGTCTCGGGTTTTTAGTGAGCTTGTGCCCTCTGGACTGTGAACTTCACAAGTGTTCTCAGTTTTGTTTTGTTTTGTTTTGTTTTGTTTCTCCCCCCTTAAGTGGGACAGGATGGCTAGACGGGATGAATCTGGGTATTTATCTTCCTCCATATCAAAGGCTAGAGCCAGCTAGAGTTGGGTATTTCCATTCTCCCATATTGGTTCGGCTCCTCTTAACTAGTTTCTCCTGAGGGCAGGCCTCATGAAGAAGAACAGAGTGCTCAGGGATATTTCAGAATAGTTCCTTTTCCCCTCCCCCTGCCAGAAGCATGAGGGGATTTCCCCCCAGTATTTGCTGTGGGAACTTGGTTGAGCTCCTAGAAGTAAATCTCACAATATTGTGCAGGGGTCCACCTCTGACGGGGCCCCCTCTGGAGTTTTTAACTCTCAGAGCTGTCCACGGGGAGTCTCCAGCAATTTTCAATTCAATTTTCAGTGCAGTGTCTTCCTGCACTGGCACTAGTCCCTACCATGGTTCCTGGTCTCGAGGGGCTCCAGGAAGCCATGACTCTCTGTATTCACCTGTCAGTCTTTCTAATCTTGGAGGCAGTGTCCTCCCTACTCTCATGGATCCAAGAAAATTGTTGATTTTTCAGTCTATTTAGCTCCTTACTTGTTAGGATGGTGTGGCAACTTCCAAGTTCCTTACATCAGAACCAGAAACCTTAAGTCCTTCATTTAAAAAAGAAAATATTTAGGGATTGCCCTGTCTTTCAGTTTTAATTTGATTTTGTTTTAATTATATAAAGCGTGTGTCACTTCCAATGTCAAAACTATTTTTAAAAGGCACATTCGGACAAGTCTGTTTTCCAATCTTGTCCCTCCTACACTTTTACCTCCCTCTTCCTAAAGGTAATCACTTTTTTAAAAATTAATTTTGTTTGATACTTTCATTGTTTCTTTTTGAAAATATACAGGCATTGATGCATATATATTTTTTATCCCATTCTTTTATAAAAATGACTTTATTTAATAGACTTTATTTTTTAGAACAATTTTAGGTTCACAGCAAGATTGAACGGAAGTGCAGAGATTTCCCATATATCCCATGCCACACTCACATGCATAGCCTCCTCCATTATCAAACCCCACAACTGATGAACCTATAGTGATAGATTATTATCACCTAGAGCCCATAGTTTATATTAGGATTCAGTCTTGATGTTGTACATTCTATGGGTTTGGACAAATTTATACTGGCATGTATCTACCATTGTTTTATCAACTACTCCTTTTTTTACACTCTAAACTCTGTTGTTTACTTTGACTTTTTATCTTATCAATATATCCTGGATATCATTCTATAGTAATATAAAAATATTACTCATTCCTTTACAACTGTATAACACTATTATGTGGATGTACCTTAGTTTTTTTTCTGACCCATTATTCATAGCCATTTGGGTGTTTCCAGTCTTATGTAACTATAAACAGTGCTGCTGTAATGAGTGGATGTATGCATTTATACTTTTGGGTTTTTGCCAGTGTATCTTTGGAACGAATCTCCAGAAGTGTGATTTCTGGGTCAGAAGAAAAATACAAACGTAATTTTGCTAGATTTTGTGTTCCCACGAGTAACATAAGAGAGTGAGTGCCTTTTCCTAAGTCTTACCAACAGAATGTGTTGTCAGACTTTGAGATTTACCAATCTGATTGGTGAGAAATTGTATTTTAGTGTTTTTCCTATTACAAGTAAGGTTGAATATTTTTTCATTATTTAAGGGCTATTTTCATTTCTTTTTCTATCATTTATATGTTTATATATTTTGCTCTTTTTTTTTTTTTTTTGCGCCATACGTGGGCCTGTCACTGCTGTGGTCTCTCCCGTTGCGGAGCACAGGCTCCGGACACGCAGGCTCAGAGGCCATGGCTCACGGGCCCAGCCGCTCCACGGCATGTTGGATCTTTCTGGACCAGGGCACGAACCCGTGTCCCCTGCATTGGCAGGCGGACTCTCAACCACTGTGCCACCAGGGAAGCCCACACAAAGGCCTTTTTAAAAAGGCCTGAATAATAAAACCAAATGTGCTGACTCTTGGAAAAGATCAGTACATGAACAAGTATCTTTGAAATAAGCTAGTAAAATAGCTTTCTTGTTTCATCAAGGAAAAAGTGTAAAGACACAAATAGCAATGTTAAAGAAATGGAAAGGTGACATACCTACAGAATCAGAGGAGATTTTAAAATTATGAGTGAAACATATATATATATATATATATATATATATATTCTATGTGCATTTTCTAGGAAACTGTACATTGCAAAAACTGATTCAAGAAAAGGAGATAACACTATATTAATCCCTAGGAAACTTTGAAAAAGTATTTAAAATTGCCCCATTTAAAAAGATTGTGCCAAGGATGGTCTGCTTCTGCCTAGAATGTAGAAAGCTGGAAAGAGCTTTGTTCTCACTCTCCCTACAAGGAAATGTCTGATAATCTACAAAACCATAATTTTTCTTGAATCCATCAGAGAGCTGAAGTTAAAGGGAAAACAGCCTGAAGACCAAGGAAAGACAGGAGCCTCCAAGGGAAGCTGGGACATGAGCCCTGGCTCACTTGTGGTAGATCACACAAGCTGGTAGGAAGAATCCAGTTAACATTTTTAGTGAATTGTTAAATGTTAAATGTGGGCTAACTTGAGAGAACAGAACCACTGGGAGCTGCGGGCACAAGGGGAGTTTGCACCTACTTTTCTAGGTTCTTTTCCGTGGACCTTCACCAAGCTGCTACATGAATGTCAAAACCCCACCTGACGTTGTTAAGCTGCAGCTTGAGGAGAGAAGGGCAGCAGAACCTCTTCCCCCAGGACAGAGCTGAAACCCATGTAGCTGGGGTCAACGAAAAGGAAAAAAACCCTCTACCTCAAGAGGAGGGTCAGGGAACCATCCTGAGGCCAGATCTTTAGAGGAGACTAATGTTGGAGAAATCGCGGGACCACTGAGAAAGCCCTCACCCCCAAGACCGAGGACCACAGAGCCTGCCTAAGACTGAGGTGGACAGGATAACAGAGAAAGCCCCTGACCCCACCACCCAGCTAGCAAGCACCAGTCTCAAGCAACAGCAGTCTACTGCTGAGGGAATAGGTGAGTGTGAAGACCCCTTGTGGGCCCACAGTGAAGCTCTACAGTTGAGAGCAGAGGAGAAACACTGAAAAAAACCCCTCCAGCAACCCAACCCTCACCCCAAGCACCAGTTAACACATGAAGAATTGGAAACCAGTAGTGCACCGAAGGTAACCATAGTGACAGTGAAACCCAAACTCAGTTCAAATCTTGACTAGATTCACTCGACCCAGTCCACGGATAGGTGAGCACAGAAGGAGGTGTTCCCATTTCCAGGCATGGCATAAATACTACTTACCTTAGACTCTACTATCATATGCATACCATCTGGCATTCAATTAAAAAAAAACCCAAACTGTAAGATATAAAAAAGTGAGAAAAAAAATGTCTTGGATCCTGTGGTTTTATGAGTGAGTTCTACCAAATCTTTGAGGAACATCTAATTATGCTATCATTTAAGTCATCCAAGAGTATTAAAAACCAGGGAGGTAGGAAATAGAAGATCAATATTAAAGAAAATTTCATGAGGTGGGATACAGAACCCACTTCATATTTCCAAGTCACTGGCCATCACACCAACTGGTGTAAGCTAGGCAGTCAAAGCTGCCCTGGCCTGAGGCTTCTGCTCTGATCCAAAGTGGCCACCGAAGTATGGCCTCCTTTCAGTTTTCTAAGGATCCATAGAGAAATTAAATCTCTTCTGGCTTGTTTCTGGATTAAATTGGAAGCTGAGCTCTCTCTAGAGCAGAATTTGTCTTGTTTGCTCCACAGACATGACCCAATTTCCCCACCAAAACTTTACTTACAGAAACAGGGGGCAGCTCGTAAGCCATATTTGCCAATTTGATTTTTTAAACATTGTCTGAAATTTTGACTTATCTTGAGTACTGAGTTTTTTGGTGCCCCCAGAAGTCTGTACTCTAGTTGAGTGCCTCGTGGGCCTCCCCCTGCAGGGGCAGCATGAGTCCTGCGTGCTGGTCTCATAGCTCCTTACCTCACTACACCACACTTGCTCTCTGAAGCTGTTTGTCCTCTGCTGACCTAAAAATGCCTTCATTTAAACCTTCCTGAGTGAGTGAGGGGAGAAAAGAGAGGTGGGGGAAAGGGTCAGAAGCAAAAAAAACAAGGAGCTGGAGGAGGAAGTGGCCAGTGCCCAGTGAACCCACACGTGTGAAAGGCTAATCCAGAAATCACTCAGTAATCACCACCATGAAATCAGACCAGGTGACATCCCTCACTGCGCAGATACTCACCTTCCCCACCTCCCACAGAGCCTCACTTCCTAAACCCAAGTGACCTTCTGAAATCCGGCCACTCTGTCCCAGCTCTTGGCCCCATGTCCCTCCTACGCAACACCCTTTACACACCATTAGCTTCTTTCCAAAGTCCCCATCTACTTCTCATGAAGGGCAACATGCTTTTCCGGCTTTCAAGAGAAGGGTGCTGGCCCGTGTGCTCAGTCAACAAAGACGGGCGTGCAGAGGGCTGTTAGAAGTTCCAAGACACATCTTACACTGGAGAGTTTGAAAAAAGGGTGAGGTTTTGGAGGCTCGGTTGTAGAAGGCAGAACAGTGCTTGGAACTCAGCTGCACTCAATGTTCAGAACGGCACTGGTGGGTCAGTCATGCTCAAAGGAACAGAGTGTTGAAAGAGTGATTACGTTTTAAGATAGTTGGGCTGTCCACCAAATAACATGTCACTGCCTACTGCCAAGTCAGGCACTACTGTTGATTGGTGAATTTTAATGAATGATAATAATAAATAAACTGGTTTAGAAGGAAGACATCATTTCTTAGGTGAATCTCTTGTGGAGGGGATGGGAATTGGGATGGGGGATCTTGGCTTCCACTGGGTCCCAGAACGTTTCTTTATAGAAGGTGGGCCTCTGTCCACACTCCTCCCAGAGTATCCATTTTCTCATCAATCCCATGCTGACCATCTTAACTTAGATGAGTCATCCATCTCTCCCTCTGGCAGTTTCTCTGCCTGAAATGGAGTCAGTATCATTGGCCTCTTCCCCTCACACTGAGTGCTGGCTAAGTGGCAAGGTGGGCGAGCACAGGAAAGGAGGCCTAGGAGTGAAGGCAGAGCCGGAAGACAGGGCCCAGCTTAAGGAAGGCCAGCCAGAGGCCCAAAGGTCTCCTGAAACTGACTCTTTAAGGTGATATTTTTGGTGTTTGGCTGTTTATTGGATGTTTTCATTTTTTCCCCAGTTCTGAGGATCTGGCCTGCTTTTTTTTCCCCTCTCTATCATTACAACTGCTCTTCTGCTGGGGTTTCTGCCCCTTCAAGGCTGAGGAAGACCAGAAGGCTTCCTCTCAATGTTTGTGCTACTGTAGTATCACACAAGCAAGCACACACCTTCTTTCATTTTTCACTTTTCAAAACTGTTTCCACTGCTAGTGATTGTGGGGAAAGAGGGCATATACCACAGCACAAAGAAACAGGGAAACCACAAGTAATTAGGATTATTTAAAACTACAGATCACTGGTTTTAGTTATCCTTGGTCATTTTTGAGGTATCAGAGGGGAATAATGCTCATAGAGCAGTGATGCATGTGGTTCAGAACTGAAGGAGAATCACAGTAAAAAAAAAAAAATTAATAATTTATATATTTAATTATAATAATAAACACAATCATGCAAAAATAACTTCCACATAAATCCTTCACTAGTGTGTCTCAAGAACCATGAAGGAGACACACACGTTCTCAGAAATACTTCATATTTCTTTCTTTCTTTTTTTAAAAAGTTAATTAGTTAATTTATTTATTTTTGGCTGCGTTGGGTCTTTGTTGCTGCGTGAGGGCTTTATCTAGTTGCGGCGAGTGGGGGCTACTCTTCGTTGCGGTGCATGGGCTTCTCATTGCGGTGGCTTCTCTTGTTGCAGAGCTCGGGCTCTAGGTGCACAGGTTTCAGTAGTTGTGACACGCGGGCTCAGTACTTGTGGCTCACAGGCTTAGCTGCTCTGTGGCATGTGGGATCTTCCCAGACCAGAGATCGAACCCATGTCCCCTGCACTGGCAGGCAGATTCATAACCACTGCACCACCAGGGAAGTCCTAATACTTCATATTTCTATACTGATTTTTGCCTCACCCCCCCTTTCTCATCTACTTTCTTCATATACTACAGATTCTCCTATACTTCCTCTTTGGGGCCCCATCTCATCCCAGATAAACTCCTTAAATACTCTGAGCCCAGGGACTCACTCTTTATTTTATATAAATTTTATATAAAATAACTAAGATCTTCCACCCTTCTGCCACTTCCTGATCTTGCTCTTTCCTATTCAATTTCTCACCAAAACAAAGAAGCAAAAAACCAACCACCACAACAAAATACACTGCTCTGGAATGACACACACCTCCTTAAAGGGTGTTGGAGAGGAAGAACCTATTTGACAAGCTATAAGGCACTAGCTACCCTTTATTGGAACTGGAGGAGAGAAAACATAGAGATACTTCCTTACTCAGATATTCATGTGATCCCAGGAACTATAGGCCTGAACTGTCATAAGGCCCAGCCTGACTAATCCTCAAGTTTTGGTTTAAAACAAAGAAGCCCAACCCTATGCGCTTTTATGGGCAGTTCTCAATGAGAAGGTTATCCCTCCTTACTCTAATACTTAATTGTAGCTCGGGGGCTCTACCATTTACCTGTTCTTGGGACCCAAGTCCTAGTGCAGACCTTTCCATTGGAAATCCTGGGTCTTTCCCAGCTTTTTGGATTTACAGCAGTGATGATAGTAATAATAATGGTGAGGATGATTATAGCTGACTTTGATAGGGCACTTTCTATGTGCTCGGTACTGGGTAAACACATAAAACCGATTGTCTCCTCTGGTTTCCAAGTCCTAAAGAACTGTTTTAGTTACCCATTGTTGCCTAACAAATTGCCCCAAAACTTAGCAGCTTAAAGCAACACACACTTATCATCTCACAGTTTCTGTGGGTCTGGAATTTGGCCATGACTTAGCTGGGTCCTCGGTTTCAAGTTCTCTCAATCAAGGTGTTGCTTAGGGTCTGGTCATTTCAAGGCTCATCTGGGCAAGGCTTTCATGTCATTGGCAGGATGCAGCTCCTCACTGGCTGGGGGACTAAGAGCCTCAGTTCTTTACTGACTGTCGGCCAGAAGCTGCCTTGTCATGTGGGCTTCTCCAATATGGTGGCTTCCTTCTCAAAGAGAGCAAGCCATGAGGGCAATAGAGAGAGTCTGCTAGCAAGACAGAGGTCACAACCTTTTGTAACCTAATCACAGAAGTACCATCCCATCGGGCTTCCCGGGTGGCGCAGTGGTTGAGAATCTGCCTGCTAATGTAGGGGACACGGGTTCGAGCCCTGGTCTGGGAAGATCCCACATGCCGCGGAGCAACTAGGCCTGTGAGCCACAACTACTGAGCCTGCACGTCTGGAGCCTGTGCTCCGCAACAAGAGAGGCCGCAATAGTGAGAGGCCCGCGCACCGCGATGAAGAGTGGCCCCCGCTTGCCGCAACTAGAGAAAGCCCTCGCACAGAAATTGACCCAACACAGCAAAAATAAAAATAAATAAATAAATAAAATTTTTTAAAAAGTACCATCCCATAACCTTTGCCATATTCTATTGGTTAGAGTCAGGTCATTATGTCCAGCCCACACTCAAGAGGACATGGATAGCAGGCGGGAGGGATCTCCAGGGGTCATTTTAGAAATCTGTCAACCTCAAGACCAATTGAATCTAAGACCTCCTCTGTAAGTTTAACTGAAAGTGCTCAAAGAATTGCACATTGAGGGATGTACAACATTCTTTATGCTAATAATAAATATATTGGACAAAGGATTAGTCTCCAAAATATACAAACAGCTCAATATCAAAAAGACAACCAGTCCAGTTAAAAAATGGGCAGAAGACCTAAATAGACATTTCACTAAGGAAGATATACAGATGGCCAAGAGGCCCATGAAAAGATACTCAACATCACTAATTATTAGAGAAATGCAAATCAAAACTACAATGAGGTAACACCTCATACCAGTCAGAATGGCCATTATCAAAAAAACTAGAAACAGTAAATCCTGAAAAGGGTGTGGTGAAAAGGGAAACCTGCTGCATTGCTGCTGGGAACGTAAATTGATACCACTATGGAAAACAATATGGAGGTTCCTTAGAAAACTAAAAATAGAACTATCGTGCGACCCAGCAATCCCACTACTGGGCCTATACCCTGAGAAAACCATAATTCAAAAAGAGACATGTACCACAGTGTTCATTGCAGCTCTATTTACAATAGCCAGGACACAGAATCAACCTAAATGTCCATTGACAGATGAATGGATAAAGAAGATGTGGCACATATACACAATGGAATATTACTCAGCCATAAAAAGAAACGAAATTGAGTTATTTGTAGTGAGGTGGATGGACCTAGAGTCTGTCCTACAGAGTGAAGTAAGTCAGAAAGAGAAAAACAAATACCATATGCTAACACATATATATGGAATCTTAAAAAAAAATGGTACGGATAAATCTAGTGGCAGGGCAGGAATAAAGATGTAGACATAGAGGATGGACTTGAGGACACAGAGTGCGAGGGAGAAGCTGGGGCGAAGTCAGAGTAGCATCGACATATACACACTACCGAATGTAAAACAGCTAGCTAGTGGGAAGCAGACGCATAGCACAGGAAGATCAGCTCGGTGCTTTGTGACCACCTAGAGGGGTGGGAGAGGGAGGGTGGGAGGGAGGCTCAAGAGGGAAGGCATATGCGGACATATGTATGCATATGGCTGGTTCACTTTGTTGTACAACAGAAACTAACACAGTATTATGAAGCAATTATACTCCAATAAAGATTTGTTAAAAAAATTAAAAAATAAACATATTGACATGTTAGATACTGGAAGTAAACATACATTTGATTAAAATTTTGAATATGGCAAAAAAAAGAAACAGTTGGAGAAAAAGGGAGAAGGGGTTGCTTTAAGGCTACAAGGATAATATCAAGATTAGAAGATGAAAGTAGGTGAGGATAAGGATTGAAGCTAATAAAGATAAAGGTTACGAGGTGAAATGAGGAAGGACTGTACATTATTATTATTTTTTATTTTATTTTATTTTTTTTGCGGTACGCGGGCCTCTCACTGCTGTGGCCTCTCCCGTTGCGGAGCACAGGCTCCCGACGCGCAGGCTCAGCGGCCATGGCTCACGGGCCCAGCCGCTCCGCGGCATGTGGGATCTTTCCGGACCGGGGCACGAACCCGTGTCCCCCGCATCGGCAGGCCGACTCTCAACCACTGCGCCACCAGCGAAGCCCTGTATATTCTTTTTTATCCGGTGACTTTCTCTCTTTCTCCTTGCCCATAACATGAAAGTAGAGCTGAGGAGGTGGTGGGTATGAGGCGAAAGGGTATACATGGAACTTCTACTAGGGCACTGCACAAAGAACTGCTTTTTCCATTGGGATAGTAAATGGAAAAGAATAGTAATGCAGTAATGGAGTATCAAAGAGGAACTGAAGATAACCTTTCTGGACAAAAGTGATCCAGAGTCCCTGTGGGAGGAGACTTTTGGCAGGGACATGTCAAAGCATCAAATAAAAAAGGAAGGAATCAGAGCATGAACCTGCTCTGGAGTAGGGTGTCTAAACCAAAGACAGACAAGATGGAAGAAACCAATTCCAAACAGAAGACAGAAGGCTGGTTCTGGAAAGATTTTTGCTTCTGTTTTTTTTTTTTTTTTGCTCTACGCGGGCCTCTCACTGTTGTGGCCTCTCCGTTGCGGAGCACGGGCTCCGGATGCGCAGGCTCAGCGGCCATGGCTCACGGGCCCAGCCGCTCCGCGGCATGTGGGATCTTCCTGGACCGGAGCACGAACCCGTGTCCCCTGCATCGGCAGGCGGACTCTCAACCACTGCGCCACCGGGGAAGCCCTGGAAAGAATTTTTAAGGCAGTGCTACATAGAGCAATGGTACAGAGGAGAAGACAGGGAACAATTTTTAGCAGCATCTACCAAAAGAAATTTCATTTAATATGTATTTTGTGAGGGGAAAATATTGTAGGACTTTTCAGAGCCTTCAATATTTTAGTGCGCTCTGTGAAAGCCTAAGATATGTTGGGGGGAGGGTAAGGATTGAACAGGCAGCACTTCTCATACGTATTTGTTTTTCATGGAGGTGGAAACATGCTACACATGTTTAGGGAATGCTCTTTTATCAAATACCTGTGGCTTTTTTGAGAGCAGGAACGGTGAGATCTGGTTTAAATACTTCTACTGAGCCAAGTGTGGTAGCCAGTGGTTGAGCAATAAGCAAAAAAATGTATCTAACACCTATGTATGAACAAGAAATGACCCTAGGATTATTTCAGCATTGGGGCTGGGGAAATGGGAAAAGATACAATGGGACAATGGGAAAGATGGGAAAGATACAAAATCAGACTCAGAGCAGAAGTCACCAGATTATTACCATTTACAACCATCCTCAGAAATCCCCTCACATTCCTGAAGATCTGTTCATTACAATCCTTCTCCATAGCACTTTCTTCCCCCTCCTGCTGACACTCCCCTTTGAATCAGGGAGTTCACCCCTCAGCTTTTTTCATGGAATCTTTCCAACATTATAAAGTGAAGGCAATAAAGGGAGAATCACTGAGAGAAGCAAGACAAATATGGTAAGAGCCTTAACAATTATCTTTTTAGGACAGAAAAAGGAAGACGCAATTAGGAAAGGACTCCCTGCCAAACCACAAAGAACAGGGTTCAGCAAGGAATGCTAATTTCTCTAGCAATAGTTTGGAATCACCCGCATGGGAATCAAGAGACTCTTTTAATCAAAGGATGGGAGACCTTCCCTCAAATAACTGGGGTCAGCCTAGGGTCCCATTCAGCTCAGAAGAGCAAGAGAGCTATGCCACGCCTTCCTGCAGTACACAATGCTGCGTTTTTAGGTTAATCAAGGATATTACAGTTACTTTCAATAGTTAATGAATAGCTTCTAAGTGCCTGCTTCATTAAATTGTCCAAAGGCCAGTTGGTCCCAGAGCATATAAAGCTGACAGCTGGCTAATGAGAGCATTCTCTCTGAGCAGGGGAAGCAGGGGAGTGGCAGGGTCAGGGAGCTGGGTTCCAAAGAAGCAGGGATGCAGAACAGAACCTGTCTAGTTCTCTGTGCCTTTGCCCTTCTGATGGGCTTCCTGATGATCTGCCTGGGGGCCTTCTTCATTTCCTCGGGCTCCCTGTTCAACTGCCAGGGGAACCTGATCCTGGCCTATTTGCTTCTGCCTCTGGGGTTTGTGATCCTTCTGAGTGGAATTTTCTGGAGCACCTACCACCAGGCCAGTGAAAGCAAAGGGGTGTTCAGCCGTGTGCTCAGACACTACGGTGCTCAGGGGGCCCTGCCCCTGGCCACAGTGGACAGGTACGTGCTGAGAAGCCAGAGGACTGGGGAGCACTGAGGTGGGGCTGAGTTCCGGAAAAGGTCAATGACTTCTAATCCACTGGCGAGCAACTTACACGTCCCATGGGGCTGTGTGTCTACAACTGAAGTTTTATTGTCAGGGAATGACTCTGGGATTAGACATTAGGAAGAATGGTGCTGCCTCTGGGGAAAACTATGAAGTAGAGGGAATTTATGCCAGAGAATAACCACCCTTCTCCCATCACCACTGAAAAACACACCAAAGCCAATTTAAGAGGCCAAACTCATTTTCTTTTGTTGTATCATGGGAGCTGTCCTTACAGGCAGGTGATGGTTAGTTATTCCTCATAACCTGGCTACCAGGTTGTAAGGAAAACAAGTCCCAGACCAAATTCTGTCACGCAACAAATGAGCAAGCAAGCATGAAATCAGCTACACAATCTCTCCGTGAACTCAGTGAAGTCCCAGCTTTCTGTACTCTCAGGTGTTCTGATCACATATTACATGAAAGATTTCCCTGAGACAAGGCACTCATATTCCAGAGGTAATCATTGGTTAACCTTACTACCTCATACCCATTAGGATGGCTATTATCAAAAAAGCAGAAAACAACAAGGTTAGCAAGGATGTGGAAAAACTGGGAAACCTGTGCACTGCTGGTGGGAATGCAAAATAGTGCAGCTGCTCTGTGGTACGGAGGATCCTCAAAACATTAAATATAAAATTACCACTTGATCTAACAATTCCACTTCTGGGTATATAGACAAAATAATTGAAAGCAGGGACTTGAACAGATATTTGTACCCCAGTGTTCACAGCAGCATTCTTCACAACAGCCAAACTGTGGAAACAACCCATATATCCATCAATAGATGAATGGATAAACAAAATATGGTATGTACAAAAGATGGAATATTATTCATCCTTAAAAAGAAAGGAAATACTGATGCAGCTATAACATGAATGAACCTTGAAGACAATACGCTCAGTGAAATAGGCCAGAAGTAAGCCCAAAAGACAAATATTATATGATTCCACTTATATGAGGTACCTAGAGCAGTCAGATTCATAGACAGAATGTACAGCAGTGGTTACCAGGTGCCAGGGGAGGAGGGAATGGAGAGTTACTGTTTAATGAGTACAGAGTTTCAGCCTGGAATGATGAAAAAGTTCTGAAGATGGATAATGGTGATGGCTGCAAAACGATGTGAATGTATTTAATACCATTGAACTGTACACTTAAAATTGCTAAAGTGGTAAATTTTATGTTATATGTACTTTACCACAATAAAAAAATTTCAGTTAACCTTATGGTAAGTATCGGACAACCAAAAATCTCCTAATTTCTGGCTGAACACGGAATCATTTAGGGATAAAACCTCAGGCATCATCCTTAAGGTACAGTCTGCAAGACTCCATAAATTCTTTTATTCTCTTCATCTAAGATATTGGGTCGGCCAAAAAGTTTGTTTGGGGTTTTTCTGTAACATCTTATGGAAAACCCCGAACGAACTTTTTAGCCAAACAATATTTTAGCTACTCCATGTACCTTGAATATAAGTGATTTTTATCCATGACAGTTGATTTTTGACATGATTATGCTAATTAATAAGATACTAATTACAATGACCAAAATCCATTTCCAATGTTTATTATACTAACTGCAAGGTCTCTGGGTTTGATAAAAAATTAAAGATAACTGAAGTGATTGTAGAAGATGCTTCTAGAGTGATGGTTTTCTTTCTTTCTTTCTTTTATTTTAGTATAAATGTTAGATGATTGCCTCCAGAGTGTGAATTCCTGATAAGAATAACTGATTGCCTTTAGGATGTAGCTTAATTTACTAACACATGCATAATATTGCACTGTCTGTGCTGAAATACTTTAAACTATGGTATCACGACACCTCCCTTTTACTGCCCTTTCTGCTGCATCTAATAGATGCCCAGCCCACTCAGAATGGCTAGTAAGTCACTAAATGGTTAAGTTACATTTCTCAGAAGGATTTGCATTCAAAATGGGTACCCAAAGGGGTCTGCAATGGTGGAATTCAGGACACTGGGAAAGCGAAGCAGTGTGGGGAGACTGGGGGATGGGACAAGTGGATGGGACATGGGGGCAGGCAGCAGTCATCCTGGAGCCTCTCAAATCACTCCAGGGAACAGCTCAACTTTCTGTCTTCAATGCCTTTACACATGTGCCCCAGGGCACAGCCTTGGCTATTCTGAGTGAAGCTCAAAGCTTCAGCTCTTTGTTTTTGGGCCTGGTAACATTGGAATGGAGCTGGTTACGTACCACAAACACTCCCTGTAGGCACTGGAAGGACTCACTCTATAAATACACAACTAAATCAAGCTCACCCTCCCGCTTCTTCACCTCCACGCCACCCCCAATCCCATTCACGATGGAGAAGCCAGAGGATTTAGCAGTTAGCAACACTGGGCAAGATTACCGATGAGTACATCAGCTCTGGCATGAACGGCTCCTTTAGCCATTGGCCTGTTGGCATGGAAAGGACCACGACTGAAATCTACATAAAGTTGTCAGTTGAAATAGTTTGAGAAATAAGTATGGCGGCGGGAGGAAGGGCGGCCTAGCTGATTGAAAGAGTGATAGGAAAGAGAGAAGCATCTGATATAGTTCCGGAATCTTCATGGAGCTGGTTTTCATTCATTATTTTGTTGGTTGTGAGGATCTGAGACAGTGAGTGCAATCGAGTAGAAGAGGATGTGTGTGAATGGGGACAAAAATGTGAATGAACTAAATAACTGGATAGAGAGATGCTCCAGCCAAGGCCCCCATGTCCCCTACCCCTGCTAAGGATCTCACACTGAAAGTCCCTGGTTCCAATGAGTAAGAGAGAGGGAATAGTCTGGAAAAAGATGAGTATAGAGGCACACATCCAACGGCTGATAAAGAGGGTTTTGCTGGAAGAGCAGCACATTTTTAAAAAACTGGTGATGCCAGGGAAGAACATCTGTTTCCGAATCAATGTTTCTTAACAGTTTAACTTCACACGATGTGATTTGAGAGAGGCAGACATATGCCTCTTTGGCATGAACCGCTTAAATAACACATGTATGTTTGTGGCATTTTGTCCCCCAGGCCAGATTTTTACCCTCCTGCTTATGAAGAGAGTCTTGATGCTGAAAAGCAAGGCTGTCCTGCAGAGCAAGAGACCTCGGATGTTCCTCCACCTCCGTATACAGAGATGGGCCTCGAATTTGAGGATGAAGGTGATGCCCACCCGGAGGCCCCACCATCCTATGACGAGTCTGTAGCAGACAGGGTGGAGGCAGCAACGCCACTGCAGGATGCTGAGAGGCAAAACCAAGAGTGCTGAAGCAGGGGAAGCTCTCCAGCCCTCATGACGCACCCTCATGGGATGCAGCTGCTAGTAATAAACCCAGGCAGGGACTGTGGGAAGAAAAGCCACATCAGTGATCCCACATGGGAGTCTGCAGAGGGGATGCTGCGTGTGACAGCAATGCAATTCCGCACACGTGCTTGGCCTGCAAGGGCAGAGCGGAGCCCTGGAAGGGTGTGGTCGGCACCAGGCAAACGTTTCAAAGGACCTCAACCCAGGTGAACTTTTGGACTGCAAAAGTGTTGTGAGAGCTCTGCTCCACGGAGAGCTTTTCTGCTCTCTCAACTCCTCTCCCATTACCTAGACCCCCAAAAGGGAGGAATAGATGCTGCTTGGACACCACGTACCTTCCTGTACTGAATTACTGATAATCACAAAGGGAAAGCATGCTGGCAATGAAGGGGCATTATCATTTAAATTGTGGGTTCTGCTGGCTGGCTTTGAAGTTATCCTCATTTACCGTATTACCAGAGTGACACAGTAATTCACACTGTAAGAGATTTGCCTCTGGAACCCATGAATGTTATTTTGAATGACTTTACTTTAAATACGTGTATTTTATTTCTATGTGAAAGGAAAGTGACTTCACTATTTGCTTTCAAAATGGCTCAAGTACAAAATCTTAAATGAGTATTTTAAGAATGGATGGTTGTACAAGCATATATGATAAGATTTCTTAGAGACTCAAGTTGAATAAAGAGAATACTTAAAAATTCATCATACACAGGATTCAGGAAAAAAAAGAATCTGTACTAGCCATAGGTTGTATTAATACAGAATTGGACATAAATCTTGAAAAGTTTTAAAATACCCATATATTTCAGAGAACCCCCCCTGTAAATCTCTAGGATTTGAAAGAAAGGAGACTATATTGTAGTACCTTAATCATTAACAGAAAATTCTTTGTGTCTCAAGATACAGATCCAGGCACTTTTAGACTTAGGACATTTATTTTAAAGCCCAGTGATTCCTCGTCAGCTTCATTATATCTTATTATAAGTTTTAATGCAAGAGGACAAATCAGGTGGCAGAATGGTGGGAGGAGATGCAGCCTGATGCTTTAGAGCTTGAGCAAAAACCTTCATCTCTCTGGGCCTCAGTTTCCTCCCCCATCAAGGGAGGACTTTATGTTGGGATTAATATCTAACAATCGGGGAATGCCTTTTATATCACAGGCACTGTGTTATGAACTTTTTACGCTTTTTATTTAGCCCTCGCTATAGCCTTCAGAGATAAGTGCTATGGTTATTCCCATTTTACAGATGCATAAATCGAGACTTGGAGAAGTTAAGAAACCTTTCCAACAACATACAGTTATTTCCAGGAGGGTGAAGAAAGGTTCCTAGGGGGCATGGGAAGACATGCTGACTTCACACTTTTGTGCTAGGTTGTGCTAATCCTGTCCTACTTCCTCCTCCCAGGGAACAGTTTGGACTTGTCTCCCACTTGAGGAAGTGGGCCCTAACAGGAAGTGGAGCCCCAGGGTTGCAGCACTATCTTAAAGAGAGGCAGCAAAGGTTGCTTCAGGGTTAACAGTCTGGCTGCTCTTTTAAAATGTAAATAAGCCCTCCATTTTCTGCCTAGGAGCTTGGCCCTCACCTCCTGGTGTAATTTCCTTTCATCTGATTCTTATACTGTTGATGAAAGATGGTTCCTAATGATAATAAACAGCCTTGGTGAACGGGCACAGGAGGGCTTTGGACAGCGGTGGGAAGGATGGAGAGCTTTCAAGAGGATAAGGGTTGTAGAGGTAGGATGGGGCCTCTGTAGCCTCCTCTTCCCTGTTATTGCTGAGTGCTCAGATGAAGCATGTCCTGACAAATACACAGGAAGCCATAAAAGGAAATCCTGGTTCCTTTACACAAAGCAGGACTTTGGGCATCTGTGATTTGAATCCTTGACATCAAGAACATAACTGGACATGAAGGTCACTCGTGGTTCTCCAACAGGAAGGCGGTCATTTATTAGCAAGGCGATTTATTATTTCTCTCTTGTCATCTCTTTCTATTCCTCTACTGAGATGGTTATCCTGAAATTTTCCTTGGGGTCTGAGCACATTCACTGACCTGAACAAGCTCTATAACCGGGCTATCGTCCAGAGTTTGAATTTGTAATAGATGGTTTTTCCAACTACTGGTAGTCATGTGAGACAAATGTAATTTTGGTTTACATAAGAAAATTGCTTTAATCTCTTTCCTGCAATAAATTTTGTACTTAAACTTTCCCCTTTTTTGCTGTTTTGTATCAGAAAAAAAATCAATAGAGGAGCGTAAGTCAAAATTTTATTCTCCATGTGGAACACAGCATCCAGATGAGTTAATCTTTTTGCAGAGCCTAACATCATTGAACATCAACTATTGAGTCAGAAAATGAGCCATGTGCCTTTCATAAAGAAATACGACTAAGAGATATTTATTGCCTTTTTTTTAAAAAAAACCAAATGTACTCTGAAGCAAGCATCAGAAACATGGTTACTACCCACAACAAATCCTGCCTTTGAGAGGCCTACCAATTAAAACCCACTGGGCGAGTCAGACAAAAGTGTCCTGTTGCCCACAGATTGGGAGAAAATATTTGCAAATGATGTGACCGACAAGGGATTGGTCTCCAAAATCTACAAACAGCTCATGTCGCTTAATATCATCAAAACAAACAACCCCGTCAAAAAATGGGGAGAAGACCTAAATAGACATTTTTCCAAGGAACACATACGGATGGCCAAGAGGCACACGAAAAGGTGTTCAACGTCGCTAAGGATTAGAGAAATGCAAATCAAACTACAATGAGATTATCACCTCACACAAGTCAAAATGGCCATCATCAGAAAATCCACAAACGATAAGTGCTGGAGAGGGTGTGGAGAGAAGGGATCCCTCCTGCACTGTTGGTGGGAATGTAAATTGATACAGCCACTATGGAGAACAGTATGGAGATTCCTTAAAAAACTAAAAATAGAACTACCATATGACCCTGCAATCCCACTCTTGGGCATATATCCGGAGGAAAACATGGTACGAAAGGATACACGCACCCCAACGTTCATTGCAGCACTGTTTACAACAGCCAAGACATGGAAGCCACCTAATTGTCCATTGACAAAGGAATGGATAAAGAAGAAGTGGTACATATATACAATGCACTATTACTCGACCATAAAAAAAGAATGAAATAATGCCATGTGCAGCAACATGGATGGACCTAGAGATGTCATACTAAGTTAAGTAAGTCAGACAGAGAAAGAGAAGTATCGTATGATATTCGTCTATATGCAGAATCTAAGAAGAAGTGATACAAATGAACATATTTACAAAAAGAAACGGACTCACAGACTTAGAGAATGAACTTACGGTTACAGGGTGGGGGGAAGGGTGGAGGGGAGGGATAGTTAGGGAGTTGGGGATTGACATGTACACACTGCTATATTTAAAAAGGATAACCAACAAAGACTTACTATATAGCACAGGGAACTCTGCTCAATGTTACGTGGCAGCCTGGATGGGAGGGGAATCTGGGGGAGAATGGATACATGTATATGTATGGTGGAGTCGCTTTGCCCTGCACCTGAAGTTATCATGACATTGTTAATCGGCTATACAATATAAAATGAAAAGTAAAAAAAAACAAAAAGTGTCCTGTTGTGATTAATGAAAATTCATTGGCCACCCCTGGAAGATTCACTCAGGGGAAGTAGACATTGTATCCCCTCTTCCTCCTGAAGTTTACAATCAATTTAATGGTGATGAATCGAGAACCACGATTCTGTGAATGGCAGGCAGGGCACTTAGACTATGAGAAAGTGCAGTCTTTACCCGTTACCTCCTCTGAAATGTGGACGGCGGGGTGGCGGGCTCACGTGTCAACAAGGGAAGGGAAATTCTCAGAGGCGATGACTCTCCAGTGTTTTAATCTTATCACATCTAAGGAGCCACCTCCACCCCCAGAAGATAAGCATGACAAGGTCAGTTATAGAACACGCTGTGCTGCATCTTTTGCACACCTGAAATGTAGAGTATACTTTGGGCCCCTCCACTCAAAAACTCCCACTCGTATCCATCCTTTAAGAGTCTACTTAAGCACACTGTCTTTGGTGAGGTATCTCCCCAGGCCACCTATTTTGTAAGGCACACACTAGGTGCTAAAAGACGTGGGAAGATGATAAAGACATGGGTTTATACCGCATCCCTTCACCATATTCTATGCTCCGTGACATGACAACTTAGGCTGATGCACATACCAAGTGGGTCGTCAGCCGCATGAACCGTCCACTGAAGACGTTTCCAGCTGGTCGGAGTGGAGCAGGCATTCTGCTAAGCTCTGCCGCCTCGGATAATCTCTTGCTGTTTGTAACTTCTGAAGAGCCAAAGACTGATTTACTGGGAGTTACCTCATTTCCAAAGGCGTGTGATGTCTCAGCCCCTTCACCACTCAGGAATGGAAATCTCTTCAAGGCAGGTGTCTGGGATATCAGGGTCCACGTGTTTGGCGAGTAGCCGGTGGGTAATCAAGCAATAAAATGGAGTCATCTGTTATATCACTACGAGTTCCCCCAGGTGCATTTCAAATTCCCCACACCCGCCACAAGCCGTGGCTGATGGATGTGTTGCCAAGGTAAATCCTGTGCCTTACACTGAGCCACGCTGGCCAATCAGAAGTCACCATGCCATTAACCCTGTCATTGCCTGTATTACCTGCAGAGAACACTGGCTCAGTGTGGCCAACTGTCAGCCCATTGTGCCACCACGGGATTGGTCATCAATCTGAAGCTTCCTCTGCAGAAAGCCTTCATGTCTTGTGCAAGCCCTTCAGCCTGCAACATCACGCAGCACTATTTGCGCCAAGAACACGGTAGATGTAGGCTGCACCTTGGATCAGTAAGATGGATAAAAGATCTCATTTTAATAATGGCTGTCTATCCATTTCCAAGCTCAGTCAATAAACTCAAGAATCATAGATGAGGCAAAACAACTTTTTGATCTAGGGGACTGGCTGACACAGCAGATTTCACATCCTCGGTCCCCTCCCGCTAAGCGCCTCCCTGGCACACATACACACACATTTCCAAACACTCCCTGGGAGGGTAGCGGCACTGCCCTCTTTGGGAATCACTGCATTACGTACACTGGTGCTTGTCATTGCTCTGGTGCAGTGAGTGGACACCTCAATCCTAGCCGATCACAGGAGTGGCCTGACAGCTGCCATACTCTATCCACAGTCCCTCCCACGATTCTCTCCTGTGGTCCCCACAACATTCGTGGACCTCTCCAGTCATCTACTCCTAAGAGAGACTGGTGGCTGAAGCTCTGTCTTTAAGAACCAAAGAACATTATGTGCAGAAGGGTGACTTCCTGTCTTTCACTTCTCCCGAGGGTAAGGCAAGAGGATGTGCATGTATAGCTCAGCAAGAGAAGCTTGACTTTTATGTAAAGCAGAATTCATACCTTGGCAGTGTGATATGAAGCAGGCTCCAGAGGCAGGCTGTGTCCTGAGCCACTAGAGAACCTTCCCTTTTGCAACCTCGCCGAGAAAAAGCTCCATAAAAATAGGTGGCTGTGCAGCTGCTTCTTTCCGCAGCTGGGCCCAAGAATTTGCTTCGTCTGGTATTTATAACGTTGTGTCTGCTTCAGCCCCACTCATGCAAGCCAACCTCTCACTAGACCCAAAGCAAGCCTCTTCTCCAGCCATCCTACCCCTCCACTTCTAGTCTTTGTTCTTGCTACATTCACCCCTGGTGAAATTACAGAAATGGTTACCAGGCCCAGGAAACTCCACTCTTTGGGAAATCCCTTAGGTGCTAGTGCCTTCCATCTCTGAGTCAGTCTCTCTGTGTATTCCCACAGCCGGTTGCTTGTGCCGCTGCTGTAACCTTCATGTCTACCTGATTCATTGTGCATGTTAGCCATAGCCTCCCGTTCCCAAACTACAAACTCACAGAAGCAGGGATAATATTTTATGCATCCGTTTGCTGCACCAAAGAAACCCAGGACTCTGCATAGAGTAGTTGTTCAACTGGTGTTTGCTGAATGAATGAATTATATTTGTGTTGCTGGACACACATGACTCCATACTGAAATAAAGAAACAGGATTTTAAAATGAGGATTAATTTACATTTGAACTTCAAAGTTCGACATGATGAAAAGTTCAGCAACTTGAGAAAAAATATTGAAAAATAGGCTTAGCTGTCTAAGCCTGAGTGTATCTAGTTGTGCTGTCATCAACCTCCACTTTCTTTTTTTTTTTAAAATACATTTGTTTATTTATTTTTGGCTGGGTTGGGTCTTCGTTGCTGAGCGTGGGCTCTCTCTAGTTGCAGTGAGCGGGGGCTACTCTTCGTTGTGGTGCGCAGGCTTCTCATTGCGATGGCTTCTCTTGTTGCAGAGCACGGGCTCTAGGCATGTGGGCTTCAGTAGTTGTGGCACG
The DNA here is from genome assembly GCF_003676395.1 of Aethalodelphis obliquidens. Classification (NCBI taxonomy): domain Eukaryota; kingdom Metazoa; phylum Chordata; class Mammalia; order Artiodactyla; family Delphinidae; genus Aethalodelphis; species Aethalodelphis obliquidens. The sequence goes on from NW_020837951.1 coordinate 50,464,088, forward strand.
CGGGCTTAGTAGTTGTGGCACACGGGCTTAGTTGCTCCGCAGTATGTGGGATCTTTCCGGATCAGGGCTCGAATCTGCACTGGCAGGCAGGTTCTTAACCACTGCGCCACCAGGGAAGTCCCATGGACCTCCACTTTAAAGATGATGAGAACCAAAGCCACAAGGCAAGTTGTATTCCATTGCTGATAAACTTCATAACTAGTTCCTTAGAATCTCAGCTCAAAGCCACCCTACTATTATTTTGAAATCAAGACACTCGTGATGAAAGATTAGATGCCACGTTCGTTTCTTCTGACGCCCAAAGGCAGTTTTGAGCACTTTGCCTTCTCTGTTCCATTTATTTACTAAATTCCCAAGATCATAATGATGAATACCAGCCCTTGCAAGTGTTCTGCAAGGCAGACTTATCAGAAGAGTGACCAATACTGGAGTTTGTCAAATGGCAAGACAAACAAATAAGCAAAAATCCACAATTCTTGTGTAAGGTTGAAATCAGAAATTTCTTTTTTATTAGCTACTAAAGGTCCTAGCAAGTTTCTGACAGAAGCATAGATAGAAAATGGAAACAAATACCTTGCTGGGAATGTCTCTCTGCTTCCCCTAATCTTGACTACAGCAATAATGCATTTCTGAACGGTCAAAGCGCACCATGTTATCTGTGCCAATGACATGATAAGTGGGTGCGTTCCCAAGGAAGCAAAACATATGCAAACAGGTCCTGTGCGCCCAGGGTTCTGGCTGAGGACTGATGGAGGCTGCCAGGGACACAATATCTTTTTTTCTGGGCAAATAAAGCCAGCTGTGACCCTCTGCTTTCCAGCAGGGGACCCCACCCTCCCTGCCGTCTCATCAGGCCCATCACTGTGCCACCAGCAAGGTTCTCTTCCAGCATCCACTTCATCTCCTACTTTTACAGCATTTCACTGTCTCCTTTTACAGCCATGACCAGTAAGATCTGAACTGTGTCCAAACAAGTGCATGAAAACAGGCCCTTATTGGGAGATAAGTTAGCAGAGTGAGAAAGTCAGAGAGACAGCCAACATGGTGGTATTTTGCCTTCGCAGCAGGAATTAGTATCAACTCATGTACCAACCCACGTGATATAATCAAGACGGGGCCCGAAAACGTTCAGCATTCATTCTCAGAGTCCTGCTAAGAAATGACCTCCCACCTGTGTAATGAATGGCTGAATTTGAAGGAATGCAGCCTGCTTAATAGCTAGTATTGATATTATTTACAAAATAAGAGAGAAAAACACCCTTTGATATGTTTTGTTGAAAGTGTGTCATTGTGGTTTGTAGAAAGCTCTTGAAGATGTGAAGGGGGTGGCATGGGGACTTTGGAGATGGGAAGGAGGGTGAGTGGCCATCAGGTGGTTGGTGGGCATGAGGTGGGCTATTAGGAGTTCTACAACTTTCACCCATGGGAGACCTGACCTGGGATGAAAAGTTAAATCCTCCCGCTGCTGAGGAGAGCCTTCTTAGGTCTGTCTGGGAGCACCTGGGGCTCAGGGTCAGCTGACTTCTGGCATTGCACTCTCCTCCGTTATTCCAGAACCTTCTCTCACCTGACGCCAACGATGCACAGATGCCCTGACTATTCCCAGCCCCCTGATTCTCTCTCAAAAGGGCAGGTTCCCTTGTGTGATAAAGCAGATATCAGATGACAGTGCAGCTTTCAGAGATAACCGAAGACCCTGTTGCATTTGCAGAAACTGACTAAAACCCAAACAAAACAGACATTTTTTTCTTTCCCCACCTACCCCGCCCACCACCAAATCAACCTTTGTTTTTTTTTCAAAGTCATAAGAGGCACAAACAGGTAGCAAGAAGGCATGAGTGAAGCGTCCCCCGCCGAGCGCGTTCTTTTGGCTGTGCTGAGTGATCTGTCCTCCGTTCAGGTGATGACAGTAGGGCCCCTCCGGCCGGTTCTCTCGTGAATCTGGGATATTTTCAGCGCGATGGCTATGAGAGGGCTTAGCACTGCCTGGAAAAGGAGGAAGAAAGTCTGTGAACAACTCGAGTCAGTCACAGGAGGGCTGCAGGGATGGGTTTCTATTCCAAGCATCTGGATTCAGTTCTGATTTGTGGATCTGGACACCTGTTCGCTGGTCCCTGGTTTCCTCTTCCGTAAGAGGAGACTCAGTGGGCGGGCGGTTAGGGAGAGGAGAGGCAGCAGTTGATCTCCAAAGTCTTACCTGGCTCCCACACACATTGCTCTAAGATAGGAGCTTGCACAACCCAACTACGAGAGTATTGAAGCATTTCGGGAACAGAGCGCTGTGAATCAAGGAAGTTCAGAAAACCCCCCAGTCTTCCTCTGCTACATACCCGCCAACACATACCCGCCCCCCGCCCCACCCCCCCCCGCCACACACATGTGCGTGAACTTGAGGAAGAACACTCATTCTACATCCTAAGTCCATGGACCTGATGAACCTACTCTCCTGATGTTTTGGAGAAGACAGACCAATCCATCAGCTAGCGCTGCAGAGAATAACAGCTCATTTCTTCCCATCACATAACACAGTGGCTCATGGGGCACCTCAGCGTCCCCTAGAAGGAGGTGGGGAGGTTTGGAGGCCTAGGGAATAGATTCTTGGAAAGGTGAAGGATATGAAGGGGAGTGAGAATCACGTCTTGCCCTTTAGCTGCTCATCATTTCATGAGACTCAGGCAGCGTTTTCCAAAGTGAGAGCACACACCACTCAAGATGATTTTAGGTGGTGCAGGAGATGATTTTAGATGGTGCATGGGCATGGCACCGGAACACTGAGAAAGTCAGTCTATCTTCCATTCTTCTTCAATCCTCCTAATTTCATCAAAGAGAAAATCTATTTGCTGCCAATCTTTAACACTTTTACCAGGACAGAGCATGCCTCAGGCAAGAGTTACCTAGGTAGAAGGTAATATCATTGTATTTTTTATTGCATTTGTTTTTTATGATGAATTTTATTTATCAAGGGATGCTGTTTTATTTATCAAGGGAGTTTACCTAGGGATACTGTTTTTTCCTTGGAGAGCACTGATGTAAGCTTTCTAGAATAAAAAAGTAGATTTAAGTGAAAACAAAGTTAAGTCCATTTAAAGACAAATACTAATATAGGGGTACTGGCAGAAAAGAAGTTTGGGAAACACTGGCATAAGGGGAAAAAAGATATCATATTGAGGAAAATAAAACCTGTATTTTTGGAGGGGAGAGAAAGATTCTATTACTTGCAACCTACACGTATTCCTAACAGATAGAGGGACGGAGGGAATGCATGCATTCTAATCAGACAGCAAGAGCCCAAGCAAACACCCAGGGCGCCAGAAGCACAAGTAGCCCAGTTGTCCTGAGTGGAGTGTGGACACAGGGCATTCCTGAGCCATAAGTGAGCAACACTTGTTTGGAGAGACCTAACCACCAGGGCCAAGTGTAAGGTTTTAATTCATTAGGTAAGGGGAGATGTTGGAGGTTCCTGAGCTAAACGTTGACACTGTCAGAACTGTGCTTTGGAAAGAATGCTCTAGCAGCAAGTCTCATGGTTTAATACATTTATGGCTAAATGTATTACATTATCTCACTCTATAGAGATGACGAGATGAAGCAGCGCAGATGTAATCCTGGGAGCCAGAAGAGAAGTGAAAATCTAGAGCCTTTTCACAACTACACAAGCAAGTGCTGCTTCCTTCTGGTTCCACGTCCATCAACTTGATACACAGAAACAGAAGCATTTCTTTTCCTTTTAATAACCCAACTGGTGCCCAGAAAAATTTTCCACTGGCACATTTTGCCAGGCCCTGTTCCACAGGATGCCCACAGGGCAGCATCTGGATTCTTTAAGGGCCAAGCACCCACTTTGTATAGATGTCAGAGTATTAGCTTTCCTCCTCTTCCTGTCTTCTCTCCCCTCTTTCCTTCTTCCCCCCTTTTCGGCTATCTAAGTCTACATAACACCTATAAGAGAGGTAAAGTGAGGACAGAGAAAGAGAATAAAGCTAAAATCAATCACTTTGAGGTCCTGGAGGATGAATAAAGCTAAAATATCCTATCAATTTAAGAAAATGCAGTGAAACTGAATTTGAAACCCTAACCCTGACCCTCACTTTTTTTAAAACCGAAAATTAAGACCTATTTTGTTTGACAGCATTGTAAGTTTCAAGATTAAGGATTTTCTACTCCTTACCTTTAAGTGGTGGTACCTATTGGCAAGAGGGTAAGGGAGCACAGTTGTAACCGGTACTGTAAACACTGCAGGTGTTCTGTTAACTGATCTCTGCTGAACTCTACAGATGAACCTATGGTGCCCATTTCTTCTGTAAACCATCCTGACTGAGGTCCACTGCACACTGGATGTCTGTGACCAACACATGACTCTCTAACATGCTCAACTACTTCTGCCTCTAGCAGTTATGTGCTTATTAGGAGTCAGTTACGTTTGTTCCTAAACATGTTAATGCCTGTTGTACTTGTTATTGAAACTATGAATTTATTAAATTATATGTAAACCACGGAAATGTGAGAATAAATAGGAAGAGTTCTTTCTATGAAAATTAAGTTGAATGTTTTGGAAAGGGTTAGATAATGGTGATTAGCCATGCCTGTCCAATTAGATGTGAGTGAGATGCTGTAAAGTACTGGGGAGAATTTTTTAAAGTATAGAACGTTCTTTTTGCAGATTGCCTCACAAGTGGCCTTAAGTTCCCACTGACAATAAAGAAATTAAAGGTGAACATTACAGATTATGAATTATGAGTGGGAATCTTTTGTAGAAAGATAATCACAACACCAAAGAGTATGCTCATATTCAAAGAAAAGGTGTTGGACCAAAATTAAAAGATTGACAAACAAACATACATTTATATGTTTTGTGCTAAAAAATAGAATGGTCAAGATATGTGTACATTTAATTACCCCTTTTAACTCTCTTTTTGGAGTAGTGAATTAAGTACTTGTCCCTTATCCTGACCATGTCAGAGAAGAAGGCTTCCATGGTAATTATGCAAACTGAAAGGAAGGAAACACATTTTTGGAAATTCTCCATGACGAAGACCTTGAACATGGGAACTCCCACCCTGAGCAAAGAGTTCCAGGCCAGCCTGACACAGAAGCTGTGGAACAATCTGCCCTCAAGAGACCGTGAGGGTTTGGGAAGAAAAACATCAGTGATGATCACCATGGACTGAATACTACTGAGGTCCTTTCACACATTTTTCAGGAACCCAGAAAGTCTTCAGGTGCTTGTAGGATCCTAGGGAATTCTGGGAGAGATCCCTAAAAGTGCCCAAGTTTGAATTTTTTGCCAGCCTTGTGAAATGGGAGCTTCAAGTCATAATTTAAGGATCATAAAGTATTTGTTTTTCTTGCTTGACTGTGCATGTGAATGTGTGTGTGTACACAGAATGCATGGTCTAGAATGAACGGTTACACCATGAGAGCACGAGCTTTGTCTAATTTAGGGCTAGAAAAGTGCTGCTACTTCGGAGGCATTGAATAAATATTGGTGGAATAAAAGCATGCTATGTCAGTTTGATGAAAAGAAAATGACGAGGCTGATAGAGACTTCTGTGGCCATTCATGAAGGGCACTCTGGGTGAGCCGGAGGGTCAGTAGTACTGAATTTTTACTGTCACGTTTTTCTTTAGAAATCACAGCTTTGGTATGTGTGACTCCCAGATACTCTTCTCATTTCATCAACCATTCATCATGGAAAGGAGAGAGAGGGAGATTCATTTTTCTGAAGCAATTGGAAAGGCCCTCAGACTGGGGAGTGAGAAGAGGGGTAAAAAATTAGAAGCCTGCAGATGTGAAATTTCTGAGAAGCAGCTGGACACAGAGCTTAAGAAACAGAGAGGAGCACGGGATGATGTCATTTGATTCTTTCACGTGACAGATGAGGAAACTGAGCCCAGAGAGGACATGTGATTGGCCCAGGGTCACACATCTGTTTGGTGGTTGAGCTGGGATAAGAACATAGTGATTCTTCCTCTACTGCCCTTTCCATGACACAATTCTGAACACGAGACCCATGAATGACAAGGAAAAACAGAGCGGACAAGATGAGCCTAAGAGGAGAGAGAAAGAAAAAGTAGGATCGTCATCCCACTGTACTAGACCAGACCCACATCAGATGAGGGGTCAGATAGGACTGATTAGCCATCCCCACTGGCCAAGAACAGGTGGACAGTGGGGAGAAGAGCATTTCCGGTTTTGTGAATGTATCAGACGTTCCAAGATGACTCTTGGTGAATGAAGGAAATAAACTAATAGAGACTATAATCTATTAGAAATATAGTATCTTTTTTGTAATTCCAGTGCTTCTTAGAGCGCTTGACATAGCTTTTCTACGCTCAAGAGTAGGACGCAGAGAGTTCTCATCCTGCAGCAAACGGCATCGGCAATGCCTCCATTCGAGGGTACTCACACCGCGGCCCCAGTCAACCTTGGAGGTTTGGGTGGCTTTTGCTGTCATCTCAAGTTAATAAGCCTAGAGAGGGAAATGGAGTCTGCCTCTATTTCAAATTCTGATACTTAGCTCCTCATGGATTTTTTTGCATTGGTTTTGATTTTTTAAAGTATTGCATTACAATATTTATCTTGAGTACTGAATTTTTTGGCACCCCCTTAAATTCTACACCCTGCTAACCTCAGCCTCATCCTAGCCCTGTGTTAGGCTTTAACCTGTTCATACCCGCCCCCTGCCCCCCCCCCCCAAGGAAAGAGGTTTCTTCTTTCCCTTTCTTTTTCATCTTCTCTCTCGTTTTATATTGTTGTTGTTTTGATTCACATTCATGTAAATTGGAGCCATAAAAACAAGCCCCTAACAAATGAACTTCTTACCCTGACGGCAGTAGACAGGAGAGGTGTAAATGATCTGAATGTCACAAGACTCAAAGTAAATAGGTAACGGATTTTTTTTGGAGAAAAACAAATGCTAACCAGAAACAGAATCACTTATTAAGTAATATTTGTTCGAATCTGTGGAGGGAGCTCAGGGCTTGGCTGGTCCCAGTGAGGACTGTGCATCAGGAGAGTCAGAGGAGTATCCACGTGGGAAGGAGGGCATGGGGAAGACGGTACTTATCCTGGTTCATGGTGTGAGGCAGGTAACAAAACCTAGAGAATGCAGATCATTCAACAACATAAACACTGCCATTCCAACATCCACAAAATAGGGATACAACAAATGCCACGTTCGCCTGATGCTTAGAGGCAACTTGCATCAACACTCCTGCTTGGGTTAAAGATGAACCACCTTTCTCTCATGATTTCATTCAAACATTCATTTTTAGTCCGTGTGCTTAGTCTAAGGCAGCGGTTCTCAAACTTGAGTGTGTAGCAGAATCACCTGGAGGGCCTGATAAAATGCAGATTGCTGGACTCCTCCCCTGGAGTTGCTCATTTAGGACATCTGGGCTGGGGCCCAAGAATCTGCACGTCTAACAAATTCCAGGTGATGCTGATATGCTGGTCCAGGAACCACACTTTGAGAACCACTGTCCTAAGGAACGCCCATGGATGTGCCTGTCAAATGCCTTGCTCCAGCTGGAGCCTAGGTTGCCTTGTTCGTTCACATGGTCCCACTCCTTGGCCACAGCTGACTGGACCAGGAGTAGGTCCCTGACCTACAGGCAGCTGATCCATAGGCTGGCCAGTGACTGAGCAATGGCCTGAGGCAAAACCTGAACCAGCTGATCAGATTTTTTCTGATCAATGTTTTTAAACTGGTAAGTAATGAAAGAATAAGGCAGCCAGCAGTGGGAGCTAAATTAACCACGAGGTTATAATTCACTAATCACAAGGGCATAAGGCACCGGGGTAATCCAGGATTACAAGAAAGCAGAGATTCTGAGAAATATGAAAAATTCTAAGAAATTTAGAAAAGATCTTGGAGAAATAAAAATTAAACAGAGCAGAGGGAAATAATAAAGAGTTGGGAGAGAGAAAAGGATGGCGTACGTCGCAATAATCTCGAAAGTAAAGATCCACTAACTCCTGCCAGGCGGGCCTGAATCAATAACTTGCTCGAGGTCTAGTGTCTGAGACCTGGCCCTACTCTCGGATTTCTTGAGTTACCTTTGGTCTGTTTGTGCACTAAAATAAGTCAAAATTTGAAAACAACAAAATCACACTAATAAGCAAACCCCGAGTATGTTTTTCTTGGATCATTTTGAGGAACCATCACTATCCAGCTTTCTACCACCAGTGAGAAGAAGCTTTTTTTCCTCCTAAAACGCAACCTCTTGCAAATTGAAAGTAACGTCCTCACCAAATCAGCTCACGGCACCACCTTCCCCTTTCCGCTACTAGCAGATCCCACCAATCTCTCCATCAGCTGGGCTGGAAGTGCACTTTGGCGAGTCTTTCTCTCTTTTCCCCACATCTAAGCAGTCCCACACTCCTTCTCATCCCGTGGCTCCTCCCTTTAGCACAGTCCCCTATTACCCCTGGCTTGCAGGAGTCTGCTAGCTCTTCTCAGGCTCACCAGAGTGCGCTTTTAGGAACCCTAATGTTAAAGTCCTGGATGGTTTCCTAAGCCTAAGGTCTGCCCTCGCAGTATGGCTGTCAGCTTCTTGACAGTTGGGTCTTACCCTCTGTGGTAGGCAGAATACTATGCCTCAACCCCCAAAGATATCAGGTCCTATCCCCTGCAATCTGTGAATGTGACCTTATTTGGAAAAAGGGTCTTTGCAGATGTGGTTAAGTAAAAGATTCTGAGATGACAAGATTATCCTGGACTTTCCAGTTGGGCCCTAAGTGCAATCACAAGAGTCCTCAGAGGAGAGGGTCAGAGGGAGATCACATGCACACACAGAGGAGAAAGTGATGTGGCGATGGGGACAGAGATGGTGGTCACCAGCCAAAGAACGCCTGCAGCCACCAGAAGATGGAAGAGGGAGGAAAAGATCCTCTCCCAGAGGCTCCAAAGGGAATGTGTGCCTGCCGACACCTTGATTTCAGAATTCTGGCCTCTTGAACTCCGAGGGAATACATTTCTATTGTTTTAAGTAACCCAGTTTGTGGTAATTTGTTACACAGCAGCCAGAGGAAATGAACACACCCTTCCTTTCCACCATTCCTCCCCAGTCTTCTGCCTGCTCCTTGTCTCACCCCACTGCACCCCTTGAACAGTGACCTCTCAGCCCACGCTCTTCTCCACTTTTACATGTGTTGTTCTTTCATTTTGGACCGATGCTGAAATCTTAGCCATCCCTCAAGGCCTTTTTCATGAAATCTCTCTGATAGTCCCAGGAAGGATCTCTCCATTCTCTGACCCCTTCACTTGCTTCTCTGATGATTCCTTTTTATCTTGATTTACAGGAATTTGTAAGGGTTTTCTTTTCTTTCCTCTATCACATTTCAACTAAACTCTAAGTTACTAGAAGGCAAAATTTTTCCTAAATGTGTCTGGTTCCCTCCCTATACTATGTCTTGCCCATAAGAGATGCTGAAAGAAATGGTGGGCTTGGGATATTGTTTCGAGTGCTTAGTGCAGTGGGCGGTATACTGAGAAACGAACTTGTGCTTTGCACCCCCTTCATCAGGAAGGTTCACCAGGACGAGATGAGACTGTCCATCCAGTCTCCCTCCTGCCTCTTCCTCAGCCCAAGGGGAAGCCAGGAACTGCTCTGCCTGTGAAGGGTTAGCAGGTGCTTGGGCGGTTCTAATTAGCACTAACTGCTAATGTGGAGATAGGGTTGAATGAAACCTTCACAATTCAGAGTTCAAAGAAAAGGAAAGCTGTCCAATCCGAGGAAGCAGGAAAGGGAAAAGAACTCTGAGAAAAGGATGGCCTGTGGCAGTGGAAAGGGCTATTAGGGAAAAGACTCTGTGCCCCTGCCCAGAGCAGTGCCCCAGACAGAGGACAGGACAACAGCAGAGGTGAAGGCAACCACAGAGACCTGCGCTCTCCCTCAGGACGGCGTGTGCCCTCCCCCTGCTCCATCCCCTCTGAGCTGTTTTATATGATCTGGAAAAGGGAAGGAGCCCCAAATGGCTACTGCTGAGCTTCTTGCCAATTCAGACGGGAGTTAGAGGTCCATACAATGCAGAAATGTGACATTCCTTGCCTCACAGGAGTCGTGGAAAAGTCCACACCTGCTATAATTATAAACTTGGAGGCGTCCTCTGGCTTTGTTTCCAATACATCTCAGCATTGGAGAAAGTTTCTTTCTTTTCTTTTTTTCTCTGAAGTCTTTTTGTAATTGAAGTATATAGTTGGTGTACAATGTTGTGTTAGTTTCAGGTGTACAGCAAAGTGATTCAGTTATATATTCAGTTATACATATATAATTCAGTTATATATATATATATATATATATATATAGATTCTTTTACAGATTCTTTTCCCTTATAAGTTATTACAAAATATTGAGTATAGTTCTGTGTGCTATACAGTAGGGAGAAAGTTTCTGATTACATTGCCCTTCAAATCTTGAACACTTACACAATGTAACAGAGAGAGCCAAGTATAGGAATCTGTAACTAACTGTCAGGGCAAATTTATAAGGGCCCTGCCCAAAGAGGCAAGCAGGGGTGGAAATCTATGCCGGCTTCTCTCAGCAAGCCAGGCATCCTGGCAAGGGGCTGCATTTTCCCAGAGGAAGGGTGCCTTTGTCTTTTCACAAAGATGCCATCCCCTAGCCTCACCATCCTGTGCATTCCCGCTGAGGGAGCCTTTTTCTAATTTGCACAAAGGGGGCCTAGAGGCGAGATGCTGCCCTGTTTACAGAAGCCCAGATTTTGGGTAACAAAGATGACTAGCTATTTCAAATCCACCTGAGAAGTGCCTAGAAGAGAAACTGTAACAAAAAAAAATCAAATACATTTGTTGCTAATAAAAGTTAAGTGAGGGCTTCCCTGGTGGCACAGTAGTTAAGAAGGTGCCCGCCAATGCAGGGGACGCAGTTCCGAACTCTGGTCCGGGAAGATCCCACATGCCGCGGAGCAACTAAGCCCTTGAGCCACAACTACTGAGCCTGCTCTCTAGAGCCCGTGAGCCACAACTGCTGATCCTGTGCACCACAGCTACTGAAGCCCACACGCCTAGAGCCCGTGCTCCACAACAAGAGAAGCCCCCTCTGGCTGCAACTAGAGAAGGCCCACACTCAGCAACAAAGACCCAATGCAGCCAAAAATAAAAATAAATAAAATAAATAAATTTTAAAACAAAGATTAGTCCTTAAAAAAACAAAAAGTTAAGTGAAAATGCTGCAAACATTTTGCTCTTTAATATAATACATACAACCATGGTCCTAACTGTAATCTCCTTTTCATGTAATAAATCTATCTATCCATCTTGATCCAAAATGGACCTAAAATTAACCAAAATAGAGGATATGAAAAATGACTATAGATAAATCTGAATTCCGAGCCCAACCCTGAGGGAACCCATCTATTTTGTGAATGTCAGAAAACAGGCCTCCATAAAAGCTCTCTTCTGAGGGGGAGAAAGCCATTCCAGGATATAAGCGATGAGATACTCCCAAAGAAGTTCAATCAAAGCAAGAACTAAGCTAGCGTTCTGGGAATGCAGTGATGAGCCTAACAGAAACCGCACTGACCAGGCCAGCTGGGCCTCCTTCTCCACGGCACCCCCCCACCTCTGCAACTGACTTGGGACTTCAGGAAGCAAAAGGCAGTGCTTATTTTATCCAAAATAAATCAGAGGAGTCATGAAGCCATTTTTCCTATTTATTCCTATAAATTGGACCTGCATTCGGTCCCTACTCAGAAGTATCGTGTTGGGCTGGAGAAGGAGAGAAAACAAACATGCTGGCCAGCATTTGGGGGCACAGCCAAAAGGCACTAAGCAGAATCCTGGTGGCCTTTCATTGTCCTGTCACGCAAACACAGACCAACCTGCGAGAGTTCACAGCTTCCATTTTATAGAACCGCTCCCCTGGTCACTCTTTCCCTTTTCCTCTTTCCTCTCTTCTCTCTTTCTATCCCCTCATCTGCCACGAAAAACATTGCAAAAAAGGTGGGAAATAGCTAAATGGTTCAGATCGTCACAATTTCTGCTTTCCTCCTCCAATACCCCTATCGTGTCTTCACGTTTCGACTCCACAGCAGACTTCAAAGGTTTCCCTGATGTAGAATGCACTTTCCAGTTTAGAGGGAACCTAGAGTTGCCCACCTCCCTACCGCCACTTGCAAAACTGTTACCAGAAATATAACTACAGGACTGAAAGCAGAGGTTTAGAGAAAAAAAGAACTACTCTCCAGTTCAAGTTCTCAAAGGACTCTCCTTGTAGCCATTTGCCTCCTCTTTTGAAGCCAAGGTCTAGGTTATTAGTAGTCGTCATTTTTTAAAAACTAGGTTCCAAGGGTTGGAACAATAATGTGATTCAGCTTGGCTTTCTGCGTATAGATCCCAGAAAGCCTGGCTCCTTAGAGATGGATTAAAAGCATCAACAGCAGTCTCCCAAAGATTGGTCAGCAGACTGCTACCTGAGGATGAGGTAAGAATCACCTGGGGATGCTGTTGTGAGCTCCAGTCATGGAGATGCTGTTTCAGTGAATCTAGGGACCAGGAATGGAATGTGTAGCTCTACAAGCTCCCACAGTGATTCTGCTGCATACCCAGGTCTTGAAAGCACACTTATTCTAGAATCTGCAGTGAAGAATGGTGGTTATAAGCATGAACGCTGAAGCCAAACTGCCTGGCTCTACCCGTTATGAGCTGTGCAAGCTTGGGCACCCGCCTTAACCTCCCTGAACCTTCATTCTCTTTCCATGAAAGAGGGAGCACTTACCTATTGTGATGGGGCTAGACTGGGGCATGCAAACTGGAGATCCATGGCCACCAGATCCACTCAACCATCTCTTATTTTTGCTGGCACAAACTTAATATATACTTTAAAAAATATGAACTGAATGCCTTTAGATGGCATGCCAGTTCTAACTAACAACTTCCTACTGTCCTATGCCCTGCTGCCCTATTCACATGGGTGAGTTATCTGCCTGTCATTTGAATTTCTGACCCCAGGGTTTGCCATGGGGTGCATGCCCTGTAGTCACCCATCCCTGTCACAGGAAGCTGGCTGCTGTCGCGATGTGGGTCGTGGGTCTGTTGGTGAGAGGATGGTGCACGCCCCCAGGGCTGCTCCTGAGTGCAGCTTTTGCTCCTGAGGGTGGCTTCACATGGGGAAGAAGAGACCCACGGATACAGTACCAAAAAGCTCCTGACTGAGTTTCGAGGTGTCCTGACCCCAGATCCTACACCCTCTCCACCCTGGAAGAGCACCTGCAGCCAGCCTGGGTTTAGTGGCTGTACAACTTGAGGCCCAATATGGAACGTCTATCAGGACTATAGGGTATCCCCGGAGACCTGTGATCCTTAGACATAGGTGGTCATAGGTTTTTCCTCAAGGTGCACTTTAGGATCATGAAACCAAGCTTGGAACCTCAGCCAGCTTCCCTGTACCTTCCTCAATCTGCAGTGTCCACTGGACGTTTTTTGTTTTAGATGTTGGGGGTAGGAGTTTATTAATTTATTTATTTTGGCTGTGTTGGGTCTTCGTTTCCATGCAAGGGCTTTCTCTAGTTGTGGCAAGCGGGGGTCGCTCTTCATCGCGGTGCGCGGGCCTCTCACTATCGCGGCCTCTCTTGTTGCGGAGCACAGGCTCCAGACACGCAGGCTCAGTAGTTGTGGCCTACGGGCCCAGTTGCTCCGCGGCATGTGGGATCCTCCCAGACCAGGGCTCGAACCCGCGTCCCCTGCACTGGCAGGCAGATTCTCAACCACTGCGCCACCAGGGAAGCCCCCTCCACTAGACTTTTGAATTTGGTTCATTTAACAGAAATTGAACACGTTTGCACACTGTTCATATTCAACCAAACTAACTCACCTTTCCACACTTCCAGAAGACCAGTTACAAATATTTGGTTCCAAAGCCCTCATAGGTCTAGGCTCAGAAAGACTATTCCAGATAATACATTTAAGCTTCCTTTCTTTCATGGCATTACTGGATCACTGTGGTGTCATCAGTGCCACACACCGATACCTACTGTTTCTCTCCTCCCTGCCACAGAAGGCTGAGCTTCCAGGCCTTCTCATGGTAAGGCAGGGCCCTTTGACAATTTCCAGGCAGTGGGTGGTCACTTTCAGCCAAAGCTCTTCCTCTCCTTATGGTAACCAGCTGCTGGGGAGCAAATCTGCCACTCCAAAGTGTCTCTTTGGCACGTAGGTTATTTCGAGCTGAAAACAATGAAGGCCCGAAAGACCCAGGAAGAAATTTTGACTTTCCCCCTAACTGCCTAAAAAATAAATTAGATAGAGGGTCTGTTCCCAGAATAGAGCTTTCACCAGAGACATCTGCAAAGAATATGGGCTTCGTGTCGGGGGAGAAACAGGGCCTAGAGATGCATCGACTCTAAGTCCCATTGTTTCTGCACAGCCCAGAAAACATTTATTTACCAAACCTTTGCTTTTCCATCTCCAGATCAACTGCCTTCCCCCTTTTTGAAGTCCCAAGCCCTGACAACATCTTCTTTTATCTTTAGCTGAAGATGGTATTTAAGGTGAAGGTTTCAGCCATTTGGGCAAGTTACTCAGTTTTTCTGGGTCTCCCCAATTGTAGACATGTTATTAAAATTTTGTCTGATTTTCTCCTGTTAATCTGTCTCACGTCAGTTAGACCAGCCAGAAGAACCTAGAGGGTAGAGGACAATTTCTCCCTCCCTAACACAGCGATGTTCTAGACACCTGTTCTGTACACTTGGACCCTGAAGTAAGAACACAGAGGCAAGCACCCAGCCAAGCTGTGCTGAATATATAATAGGAATGAGAAGTAAACCTTATTTTCAGTGGTGGTTTTAAGCCAGTGAGATTTTGGCGTTGTTGGTTACTATGGCACTGGTCTAGCCCATCTGGACTAATGAAAATATTATTCACTAAAACGAAGTGGGAAATGCCATTTCAAAAACATTTTCCAAATCAGAAGGTGAGAAGAAAGAGAGTATGTCTTGGAAACTCTATACTGCTGAACTATTGTTTGCCTTTAGGCCTTAGGCCATCTTTATTATATTGGATATTCTGAAGCCAATTAAAAGGATAAGAATGATGAATTAGTTTTCAAACACGGCTGCAAATTCTTTGGGATTCTTTCCATTAAGAGGTGGGCCTAGTCCCTCTTCCCTTGAAACTTGGCAGCCTTATTCAACCAATACAGTTTGACAGAAGTGCTGTTCTGTGACTCGTGAGCCTGGGTCACGAAGCCCGGCGGCTTCCCCATATTGCCCTCAGCAATGTCATACGCAAGAAGACTTACTATCTCGAGGCCAAAAAGGTAAAGAGGCCTCCAGAAGACTCCAGCTCCCAGCCATCTGAGTCACTCCCAGTTTTTCTAGTCTTCCCATCAGAGACCCCAGACATCAGGGAGCAGAGGCAAACTATCCCCCTGTGCCACGTCCAAGTATTCCTAGCCTACAGGGTCCACGAGCGGGCATAAATCATTGTCGTAGGGTGCCACCAAGTGTTAAGGTGATTTGTGAAGCAACAACACGCAACCAGAGTGAAAGGTGAGTCTAAACAGGACTTTAGGCTGATACGTTGCTTGACCATTCATGAGGCGGGGAAAGAGGTTAAGGCTTAAGTGCAGTGAGAGAACTTACAGTATGTTGGTTAAATGCACGGATCCATTAGGCTTGGGCTTAATTCCGTCTCCAGCCCTCACCAGATAAGGTTCTTAATCTCTCTGTGCATCGTTGTGTTTTACTGCGCATCAATTTTGAAACTGGGACGCTAATAATCGTTCCTGCTCCACGGGGTGATAAACATGAAACGAGATACAGCATGGTCCTCAGCAGCATCTCCAGCCCTGCACTTGTGACTCTGTCACTGAAGGCTGCCAGGAGGCCTCACCCTGCTCAATATGCAGCTTGCACATATGAACATCAGATAATTCCCGCTCTTGCCTAAGCAGTCTTGGAAGCCAGAAGATGTTATGTTTCCTGGCTGGGTTTAGGTCACAGGCAATAGAATTGGCTACACAAGAAGACAGAGAATTGATTTACTGACTTGCAAAAGTCTTGGGAAAAGGAAATTCCTTTCCTTGCTCTCATCTATAGTTTGCGCCTCGGGTTCTGAAGTTTTAATTCTTCTTCAGCAGTTTTTAATAGCTGACACTGAATATGTACCATGTGCCAAGCACTATTCCAAATTCATGCGTTGAGTTAATCTTTATAATAGATGGTTATATTTTATGTAATCTCTAACAGATATATCTATCATGTGAGGTAGGAAGTATTATCCCCATTTTACAGATGAGAAAACTGAGGCTCAGAGGCGTTACATCACTTGCTCAAAGACACACAGCTGGTAAGTGGCAGAGCTGAGCTCTGAACCCAGTTGGTGTCATGATTTTAACAGCAAAGCTGGGCTGTATCTCACTACCCTAGACTGCCCTTCTACTGAGGGAAAAGTTGCCATTTTCTGAATATTTAAAATATTTGTCTTCATGCCTTTACTGTAAAAGGTTTCTCTGTTTCAGGTACGCTATGAAAACTACCTTTTTAAGGACTGTGAAATGCAGCAATCACAGGGAAGTGCATAAAAGTTACATACTTGAATTACATGTAAAGCTGATGCTTGTGCTTCTGAGGCCCTTGAGCATTTGAGTTCTCCATGAACTCATCAAATTTTTTCCCTAGTTAGCATGACATACTGTCAGCACATATAGCCCATGTCCAAGATTTTTCTTTAGCAATGTTCTTTATGAGATTAAAGGACTTCCTTTTGATTTCTATCTGCAGAGTTTTTATCATGAATAGATGATTTAGGAAAGCATTTTATCAAATGCTTTTCTGTATCCATTTTGTTATTATTGATACTTTCTAACTTAATTGCCCTTGTGATAATACTCTGCATTGTTTCATTGCCTAGTTAATTTTTATACATGGTTAATTTTTGTTTTGTTTTTTTGCGGTAGGCGGGCCTCTCACTGCTGTGGTCTCTCCCGTTGCGGAGCACAGGCTCCGGACACACAGGCTCAGCGGCCACGGCTCACAGGCCCAGCCGCTCCGCGGCACGTGGGATCTTCCCGGACCGGGGCACGAACCCGTGTCCCCTGCATCGGCAGGCGGACTCTCAACCACTGCGCCACCAAGGAAGCCCCACAGTTAATTTTTATAGTGAATTTTTATACATGTTCCCTGTGTCATGAAAACAATTTATATGTTGATATTGTTTGCTGTAGTATCTATATAAGTCCATTAAATAAGGCATGTTAACAATGTCATTCAAATATTCTACAGCCTTATTAATTTTTCTATCTCCTTGTTCTAATAATTCCTGAAAGGGCTGTTAAAATATCCCAGGGCTATTGTCAGTTTCTCTATTTCTTCTTATAGTTTTACCAGTTTTTTGCTTTATAAATTTAAAATTATTAGGTCTTCCTGGGGGGAGTTAAAGTTTTGATCATTTTGAAGAGTCCCTCTTTATATTAAGCAATACTTTTGACCTTTATCTGAAACTAACAGAGTCAGATTTTTGGTTGTTAGTTGTATATATTTTTCCATTTTTTTAACTTTCAAATTTTCTGTATTTTTATGTAAAATGTGTCTCTTATAATGAGCGTCACCCTGCTAAATATGGGAATAACTAGTTATTCTCTGCTTAGGCAAGAGCGGGAATTATCTGATGTTCATATGTGCAAGCTACATATTTAGCAGGGTGAGCGTCTTTTTAAAAAAATCCAAACTTTGTCTTTTCCCTGGAGCACTTAGTTCATCTATATTTAAAGTAATAACAAATACATTTGTGTTTAAATCTACCATCTTATATGCTTTTTATTTGACCAACCTGTTTTTCTTTCTTCTCTTGGATTGATTTTTTTAAGTTATTCTCTGTTTTCCTCTCTTAGGTTGGAAGTTATATTCTTTCTATTTTTGTGTGTATGTCTGTGATGGTCCCCTAGAAACTACAACATGAATCCTTGACCTATCAAAGTCTAATAATGATCCATAAATTTACTTTCTTCCAAAATACGCAAGGATCTTAGTATATCTTAAGTATGATTACTCTCACAGTTCTTAGAGCTATTATGGTTGTCTATTTTAGCTCTTTATAATATTAATATGATAAAAATTGTCAGCACCATAAGACATTACTATTAAGGTTTTATACAGCTAATGTTCACATAAACCAACCCCTAGTTTTAATTTTTCTTTGCTTTTTATTCCTCGATGCATCTCTGAGGTTCATGGGGGATAATTTTCCTCCTAACTGAAGAATATCTTGGAGAATTTCTTTCTGTATGGGGCTGCTGATAGCTCATTCTCTCAGCTTTTGTCTGTCTAAAAACGTCTTCATTTTGCTTTCATTTCAGAAAGATCGTTTCTAGACTGTCAGTTATTTTATTTCAGCCTTCTGATGGTCAAGGTTGCTGTTGAAAAATTAGTTGTCAGTCAAACAACTTGTCTTTGATCTTCTGTAGTTTTAGTCTGATGTGTCTAGATGTGAATTTATTTTTATTTACTCTGCTCAGGCTTCTAGCACCAGTGGATTGCTTTCCTTCATTGGTTCTGGGAAATCCTCAGCTATTATCTTTTCAAGTTTTACCTATACGCCAGTCTCTCTCCTCTCCTTTTGAGACTCCAATTAAATTATGCTGGACCCCAATGTATCCTCCACGTGTCTTACCCTCTATTCTATATTGTCTATTGATTCTGGTGCACACTGCTTTGTCTCTTCAGGTGCTTTGTAACCTTTTACCGTTTGCTGGCCATTTTGTTTGAAAAAGTTATTATAGAAATAACTTGAGACCTAGGATATCACTAGCATCCTTCATCACCTCCTGTGAGATGCCTGAGGGCACTAGTCGTTCAGAGCCGTGGCTTTATAACCCCTGGATTACAGTCTGTAGTCTACCTTTGGAATGATTCCCTTCAAATTTACCATCTAGAACAGGGGTTACTGTACCAAGATCTCTGCCTTTGGTGAGTTCTTAGCTCTAACTATTTTTCCTTCAGCCACAGGAATGTGCCACACAGGTCTGCCTCTTAGCCTCCTTTGGTTCGTCCTTTGGGTGGCAGAGGCAGGTGGAAATAGACCAGGTTCTGCATTGGACCTGATGCCTGTCACCGACACCTTGTGTAATTTGCCAAAAGCAGCTCTTCTTAGCCCTTCGCCTGGGTAGGCAGATGCCCCGGGATAGAGAGAGCTCTGGCTCATTTCCCTGAGCCCCAACCTCCTTCCTATTCATGTTGCTATCTTATTAGGTCATTGGTCATTGATGCTTTTCCAAAGATACTTTTACAGATTTCTTTCAGCTTTTCTCTTTTCAGAGAGAAGGTTAGTTTGAATCATCTAGCCCACCCATACTAGAAGTCCTTCACACAGACAGGGTTTTGTTTTGGTTTTGGTGATCATTTTCCTGCCAATATTAAATTTCCTATGAAATCTAGATTTCTGAAAATTTGGGGTATCTGGCAACCCTGGGCTCACAGATTAACAAGGCAGTAACTGGAGAGAGCTGAGTGTCACCAGAGTTCCCACTGTGCTCTATGGTCTTAAACTAGCCCCAGTCTAGAACTGGCTGCCTGTCTTGACAGGCATCTGAATCGGCCACCACTGAATATGCAGTAATGAAATAGAAGCAATTAGATGATTTCAATATTAATGAGGATACATCTTACCTGGATAGTTCTATATCCAGGAATCTAGGACATTCTAACTTACATGTTTTCTTTTTCTGAAACAGGCAGTCTCACTGTGAGGGGCTTGAAGGCTGTGAGTGAGGGCCGGCAGATTTGCACGAGGAGCCATAACAGTTTTGGGGAATGAAGGGGCTGAGGTCGTCCCCAACCCGCAGTCTCTGAGATTCAGATTCTCCACGTGGACTGAGCTGTCTCCTCTCAGCCCAGCCCTCCCAGGGGCACTCCCGAGGCTGGCAAAGCAGCGTGCAAAGGAAGCCACGGAGAGACATGAGGAGACTCTAGGTCCACTTTGGCAGGGAGAACTCCTGGCTGAGCGCAGTTCTGAAAACACAGGCTCTTTTCCTTTCCCACCTTGAGAAACCACCGAGGCCTAGGGGGATCTTCAGTGGCCTAGCCCACCATCTCCTTTCAGGCCCACCATTGGGGAGCCCACCCTGGGGTGGTGATACTACTTCTCCAGGGGAAAAGTTAACAGTCTCTTTGCATGTCCCATAACTGCCACCCCCCAGCCCACTTGATGTAACTGGTCACAGGTAGCATTGTGGCATTCTCTAGCCTCTAGAAGGTACAGCCTTCTAAGAGAGGACTAATTCTTTGGAAAGGATTTGAGGACATAAACAGGGGTAGGAAGTCTAAAGGAGAAACTAGACTTCCCACTGCTCTGGAATTGTGGGGCTCAGGGGTTGCATCTGAGAATACTCTTAGAGGATGGGTTGGGAGCATCAGTGATATAGCAGACTGAAGACGGGCACCCTGATTACTCTATTTTTTCATAGCTGGGTGCACATCCATATATATATATATATATATATATATATACACACACACACACATATATATATGTGTGTGTGTATATATATATATATATTTTGTTGTTGTTGTTGTTGTTGTTTTGTTTTTTGTTTTTTTTTGCGGTACGCGGGCCTCTCACTGCTGTGGCCTCTCCCGTTGTGGAGCCCAGGCTCCAGACGCGCAGGCTCAGCGGCCACGGCTCACGGGCCCAGCCGCTCCGCGGCCCGTGGGATCTTCCCAGACGGGGGCACGAATCCACGTCCCCTGCATCGCTAGGCAGACTCCCAACCACTGCGCCACCAGGGAAGCCCACCCTATATTTTTTGATACCACATAGCACAGCACCCTAGCTAAGACCATGGGCTCTGGGGCCAGAGCCTAGGTTCAAATACCAGCTATATCATTTAGAAATAGTAGGTTATTCAAATCCCCAGGGCCAAAGTTTTATTATTTGCATAACAAGAATGGATGAGTACGTATCCCATTGGACTGTGGTGAGAATCAGATATAACTCACACAAAACACTTAGCATTCTACCCTAACCCAATACAGGCAGGCATGTAACACAAGCTCATGAATATATTATTACTGTTGTTGTTATTCTTGAAGCAGGAAGCCTGGCTTGCTAAGACCGCAGGGGGCGGAATTGAGTAGACCAGCATTCCAGCCCCAGCGTGTTGACCTTCGATAGACAGACAACAACTCCTCTGCCTTGTGCTTCCTTGTCCATAAAATGAAGTTCATACGATCTTTTCTGACGGAAGATCAGATACAAAAAGATTAAGAATATCACCAGTGTTCTCAGCTCTTTGAATGAAAGACACCCAAAGTCACTCTGGTCAGAACTAAGATCTCTCTGTATCAGTCAGATGCTCTGGGCCCCAGGAAATCCCTTCCTTTTTTGTTTGTGTGCACGGGGGGCCCCTCTATCCAGCCAGAGGGAACACAGTCAGATGGCAGGTGGACAACACAAAGCTGTAAACAGACGGAACAGGCGTGCCTACACTCGGAACACATTCCTTCAGGGTGTGTCTGTGTCTAAAGCAGTAAGTCAGCGAGGACCACCACAGGGAGAAAGGGCAGAAGCAACCGGGGAAGAAAGAGAACTTGGGCTGTGAGGCTGTCTGAGCAGGGGCAGCGCAGCGGAATCCTCAGCGCCAGGCTCTAAGGCGACAGCAGCGAGCCCTCTACGTACAGCCTTCCCTGCGGTATAAACACCGCGCCTGGAATTTATGGGCGGCGAATATACATTTTACGAGTGCAGTGACTGAAAGTTTCTTCCACTTTTGACAAAAGAATATGTTCTTCCGTGGACTTTGCCTCTGTGACGTGGCTGCCATACTGCCCTTAAGTCCTTGAAGGATGCTGTTGGCCTTTCCATCGAAGTAGTGCTAGACTCTCTACCTACGATTTTGGCAAGGCTTCCTATCTCTGTAAAATCAAATCAGAACTTTCTTCATCCCCAGGTTATTTTGAATCTCTCAGTTTGACTAGTGTAATTGTGTGAAGAAAACACAGTCTAACACTACGGAGTTGATACTGAGGTAGGGTTTCTATGGTGATGCAAAGTAAAACTGATTTTCTTGTTTTGTTAAGTTTCTGAGAAGTGGAAACAGGGCTTCAAAGGTCTTGGGACATTTGTCTGGGTTATTTTCTGCACTTTTTGTAATCTTCCAGGAGGAGAGAATAGCAGAGGCCAGTTACCCCTATAAATGCCTCCTAGTGGTTTGGCTTTAGACGGATTTATCTGGTCTGGAGGGAAAGTCAATCCTGCCAAACAGAGGTGGAAATAAGGATGCTGAAGGTTACGAGAGCAGGAACGCTAAGACTTGAATGTGGACACAGATCCCCTGGGGAGCTTCTTAAAATGCAAAATCTGATTTGGCAGGTCTGGGGTGGGGCCTGAGATTCTGCATCTCAGAAGCAACCAGGTGATGCTGATGTACTGAACCAAGGACTACTCTTTGGGTAGCAAGAGTTTCAGGTACTGATAGAAACAGTATAAATTATATCTGCTTTTAAACTGCTTAGGGAATCGTATTCATTACACGGACGGTGAATTCATCAGGACTGCAAATTCTGAGCAGTATCAAAATGAAATACCCTATGTGGATGTAAGTCGGGGTCGGCAGTTGGATTCACCAAGAGAGAAATGCCCAGGTGGTTAAAGACAGCACAAAATGTACAGCTGCAAAATCTTAGTCAGGTATCAAAGTATCTTAGCTTTTGTTAAATACCATACCGCCCATCCTCATTGTGATACCTGAGGCTGTAACTAAAAGCAAGCCAAGAACAAAAAGCAACAACAGACGTGGCTTCCTAAGGGATGTGGGGCTTCTGTGGGCGGTGGGTTTGAGGGTCACTGAGAAAGCATCTGAAATGCAATCATGCCTTGTTAGCCACTCCTGGGAGCCCCATTCACACCAGGACACAATGTCAGGGCACTCCTGGCTTTGCACAAGTAGAAGTGGCCCACACTTGCTGCCCATGTGTTCTAAGTACTGTCCAGGACTCTCTCTCATACCTTTCTTTTTTCACACCATTCTTCTACAAGTTCCTCCTGAACAGTTCTCCTTTGTCTTCCAACATGGTTCTAATGCTGCTCATCTGAAAATCATTTGTAAGCAACTGCTTTAAATAGAAAAAAGAAGGAATCCTTCCTATAAGAAACCGAACACCTGAAAAAGGAATTCGATTTCATGAAACAAACACACTCGAAGACATTTTCCTTTCAGGTTTTCTTGCCATCGAATGCTGGGGATTCAATCTCAGAAGGCCAATTTTGGAGATTTCCAGGGATATTTGATACTTGTTTTGAAAACATTAAAATTCATCTCTCTATATAAACACACATGTGAATACGAATGTAATTGTACCTTTTACAAAATGTATTGTTGAGCCAAACTCATTTGGATGTATGCTTCCCTGAATATAATCAGAAATTGTGCATAATGTTCAAAAAGGCCAGGGTCAGCAAACTAGAACCTCGGGCTAAGTCTGGTCTACCACCTGGTTTTTGGATAGCCTGTGAACTAAGACTTAGCTTTAGGGTTTTAAATCATTGAAAAAAAAATCAGAAGCATATTTTGTGACGTGTGAAAGTTATGTGAAATTCAAAGTTTAATACCCATAAATAAATTTACTTATTCATTCATGTATTGTCTGTGGCTGCTTTTATGCTACAGCGGCAGTTGAGAAGTTGCAACACGGACAATATGACTAGTGTTATGGGTTGACTCGTGTCCCCCACTCCCACATTCAGCTGTTCCAGCCCTAATCCCCACTACCTAAGAATGTGACCTTTGGAGATAAGGTCTTGACAGAGGCAATCTAGTTAAAATGAGGTCATGAGGGTGGGTGCTACTACAATATGCCTGGTCTGCTTACAAGGGGGGAAATTTGGACACAGGTACACACAGAGGGAAGATGATATAGAGACAGAAGGAGAAGACAGCTATTTACAAACCAGGGAGAGAGGCCTGGAACACATCCTTCCCTCACAGCACTTAGAAGGAACCAACTCTGCCAACACCTTGATCTTGAACTTCTAGTCTCCAGAACTGTGAGACAATACATTTCTGTTGTCAAAGCACCCAGTCTGTCGGACTATTACATCAGCCCTAGCAAACTATTACAGCGAGCAAAACTTGAAGTATTTACTATCTGGTTTTTACAGAAAAAGCTTGCTAACACCTACTCCATGGGACTAATTTTTAAAAAAATTTTATTGGAGTATAGATGATTTACAATGTTGTGTTAGTTTCAGGTGTACAACAGAGTGAATCAGTTATACTATATCAATACATATATCCACTCTTTCTTATATTCTTTTCCCATATCGGCCATTACAGAGTATGGAGTAGAGTTCCCTGTGCTATACAGTAGGTCCT
Organism: Aethalodelphis obliquidens; assembly: GCF_003676395.1. NCBI lineage: Eukaryota > Metazoa > Chordata > Mammalia > Artiodactyla > Delphinidae > Aethalodelphis > Aethalodelphis obliquidens. The sequence goes on from NW_020837951.1 coordinate 50,488,414, forward strand.
TATTAGCTATCTATTTTATATATAATATAAAATAGTATATGTCAATCCCAATCTCCCAACTCATGGGACTAATTTTTTGCATTTAATGCTTTGAAGCCAGCAAGCACATGCCTCATAACAAGCAACAGAGACTCCAGAAATCCTGTCTTTATCTCACACCTACCCTAGTCTTTAAATACTTTTTCTCTGGCAAATGAGTTGGGAACAACCAACCAATGGCACATTATCTTGGATAAAACAGAATTATTGAACAACCCCAACTCAGTACCTCTCGCTTCAAGCCAGGAGGGCAGCAAATTTGTTCCACTAGCTCCATGGATGTAAGAATTTTAAATAACGGGAGGAGGGAGAAGAGGAAAGGAGAATGCACAGACAGGAAGAGAATTTCAAATTCATTTTTGAACCTTTCAATACAGTATTATGTAACTAAAACATTGTGTCACAGGGCCCCGGCACCCTCTTATAAGACCAACATCTTTAAAAGCTGCCGGTTCACTTGGGATATCTTCCATAGATCCAGTTGGCCCTCAGAGAATTTAATGGCAGATGATAAGACAAGACAAGTTAATTCCATTATAAAACAAATTGCTAGTTAGTCTGGGACTTTTTGATCCTCACATGATCAAAACTCTGGTCTACATTGCTATTAATAAAAATAATGGCAAGAACAAAATTATTAACGACAGCAAACATTTAGTGAGCATTTTTTATGTACCAGGCATTGTCCAAAACACTTTAAATGAATTAGTTCATGTAATCATCACAATAATCCTATGAAATAAGTATTTTTATCCTCATGTGACTGATAAAGTAACTGAAGTTTACAGAAATTAAGTTGCCCAAGATTACAGAACTGGAAAATGGCAGACCCAGGGCTCAAGACCAAGGATGTAGGGTTCCAAAGCCCAGCCTCTCAATGTGGGCCACATGGCCTCAATGGTATATGAAAAAAGCAAAATCTTGGTGCCTCCACAGTTTTATTCCCCTGAAAAAGTCACTGTGTTTTCTTCCTCTTTGTATTAAGCATGTCTCCATTCTGATGCTTTGACATTTGGGACCTTGCTGACACTGGAAGGGACAGCTCCTTCAGGATTAGCTAATTTCTAGAGAGAGCAGAGAGCTCTCCTGGGGGCCCCCTCTTTTATAATTAGAGCTCACTCCCCAACCACCTGCTTTGTTGGGCTCTCACACTCAGACCACTAGCCACCTGCCCTAATCACCCCAGGGCCAAGTACCCGACAACTAGGAACGTAGGAAGCCCTATGCCCAGAGCCTGCTGAAATTGTTCAAACTAGCTAATCCTAAGCCTACGAACCCTGCCTCCCTTCTTCCTTTCCATGGAAACCACAATAAAAGCTCTTAGCTACATTTCCCCCTATTCCTTCTGCCTCATAACCAACCCTGGTTCCTCCCCCCCCCTCCCCCGCACCGTGGCAGTGCATGGAGTGCCTTGTCTCACCTCTTGGGAATGGTGAGTAACAAGCTACCTTTTCAATGACAATCCTCTCCTCACCTACTGGCCTCACCATACCGCAATAATAATAAAACCTACATTTTAAAACACTCTTATAGCCTCATCTACCTCCCATGCCCCTATAATTAAGTTTCGAATACCTACCAAACAATGCCTTACATGATGACTTCTACCAACAAAGGTGCTCGGAAATGAAACCAAGCAACCAACCACCCGCTCCTCCCCTAAAAAACAAAAAACAGTAAAACAAGAGTTTCATAAACCTTTCGTTGTTTTCCCTCCTGCCTAAGGCTGAAGTATTCTGCTATTAATATGCTGCTCTCCTGCTCTCCCCAAGTTTGCGTCATACCTCCCAACTTTCCTGGGAAGCGAAAACAAAGGATGCGGAACCCCCCCCCCCCAACCTGCATCTTGAATAGGGTTTCTCTTTTGGGGATTAGGGCATCAAACTTAAAATCAGCCAAGAGCAGACAGGAGAGCTAAAAACAGCCACATTCCTCACCTCTACTGCCCAGACCCCGCGTTCATCATGGGAAAAAAGCGTGACCGTGGTGGGGAAGCCAGACAATGCCGCCTCCTTCTCAGGCTGCTTCAATGCATGGTCTCGTCCTGAGCCTTCTTCTGAATGTCACAGGCAATCTCAAGGTTCACCATCAGTGTTTATTTGCCAAGGTACACTCTTAACTTATGAGTAAAGCAAAGGATTTACTCTCCACCAAAGAAGGGCACTGATTCAAAGAAAGCCTGAATCACCACCAGCCTATGAGCCTTCAGTAGCTTTCTGCTGAAAGGCATGGAAACTTGGTTGTGCTGTGCGTCTGAGCTGGAACAAAGAGGATGCTGGGAAAGCCAGATTGTGCCGGCCACAGCTTGTCAAGCCCATTCACCTGGCGAGAGGAGTTATGGCCAGTGACCCTCTGTACTTGTGTGACCAAGGCAAATTCATTCATGCTCCCTTTTCAGGCTGAGTTAACAAGATCCAGCAAGACTCCAGGTTAACCAATAGCTGGTTAAGTATGTGCTTTGGGCACAATAAAGCAGAAGCGCCGAAATAAATAGCCTTGTAAGGAGAAAAAATACCAAAGTTTTGTTAGATTTCCTTACCTTTATTTTTAAAGCTGATTTTGTTTTTATTTTGAATGACACGCGGGGACGTGGGGAGAGGAAATCTAATTTGTTTTCAGAGCTTTGGGTCTGTAAACCTTAACTCAAAATTGACCCAGAGCCAGGATCAAGGCATGACTTTTAGCTGTTCTACTTCTTAAGACCACTAGGTTCTTGGGATAAATTAGCAATATCAAGACAGTCTGACAAGATTTGGAGCAAGGGTCTTTTTTGCATATACTGCAAAAAAAGGAGGATTTAAGATGGGCCCTATTTGTGGGATTGACACGAGTGACAGCCAGCTGTCATCAAGGCACACGCTTTCCCACAAGTCCCTGAATGTCCACTGTGTGGGGGGACAGGGTGAGTCTCTGCCCCAAGCCAGCACACACTCCGTACCTTAAAGGGAGTTGTGATCCCAGCAGAGGCCGAGGGAAAGGCGCATTGTCGTCAAAACCCTAAACAGCCCTGGATTGCGACAGTCACTAGCCCCTTCAAAACACCTGCCAAATTCCAAGCCCAAGGGAGTTTATCACACCCCATCAGATGACCATCCCAGGAAAGGTCCCTCAGTTCCAGGGAAAACAATCCACAGTAATAGCAGAGCGTGAGTCCAGATTTCAATATCCAAGTGAGAAAAATAAGGACTGTTTGCCCTGTCTTTTTTTTAATGGACAATTCACCTAAATGAGTAGAAATAAAGAAAACCCATACATGTTTGCTTCTTTCTCAATTTTAATTCAGCTCCAAGTGACTCTGATTGGTGAAAACAGTTGTACTAAATTCCTTTCTAGGCCACTAGGGGGAAATCTAACCCACCTCACCAGAATTTGTTTCTTTTCTTTCTTTTTTAAAAAGTAATAATCACAGAACCAAAATTTTTAGGCTGAAGAATACGCTGAAATGTTACCTTTCTCTGTTCCTTCCACCCTTGCCCATATTTAAAAATTATTTGAATCTTTGTGGTCATGGAGACTTCTAGAAAAGCACAAACCAGCCATCTTAAGTTGGGAAATTGTTCTAACAGGCAATCTGAATCACTTCCAGTTCAGCTTGAATTTATTTCCTCAAATTACATATTCATCAGTTATGGAGAACAGCTGGTCATCCTTCTCTGCATCACATTATTCTTTAAATTCCTGAAGACCTCCAGGTCACGCCTCTCTTTCAAGCAAAATGAGCCAGCTCTGCAACTTGGCCATAGAGTTTACATCCCAACCCTTTAACCACGTGCTGCTCTTCTCAACTCTCTCTGCATCACTCCACCCTCCCCCATACCTCCAAACTACAGCAATACAGACTAAACTCTGAGGAGAAAAATGAAGTATTTCATGGTTTTCCTTGCATGTATGGCTATTAATACATCTGTGTGCTGGTTTTCTTTTTGAATACGACATACTGTTGTTTTTGATATATATTTATGTAGTATGATTCCAAAACCATGTGTATATATGTGTGTATATGTATATAAATATACAAACACATACATACATAAACACACACATATATACATATATATTTTTTCATCTTGTTATGAAAATTGAATGCCTAAGTTAATGTCCATTTATGTGTCACTTCTTTTTTTTTTTTTTTTGCAGTACGCGGGCCTCTCACTGTTGTGGCCTCCCCCGTTGCGGAGCACAGGCTCTGGACGCGCAGGCTCAGCGGCCACGGCTCACGGGCCCAGCCGCTCTGCGGCATGTGGGATCTTCCCGGACCAGGGCATGAACCCATGTCTCCTGCATCGGCAGGCAGACTCTCAACCACTGCGCCACCAGGGAATCCCTATGTGTCACTTCTGAATTCCATTCTATTTCCAAGTTTTCCACAACACGCCCATTATTTCAATATCTAACTTTATTCTCCAACTTTTTAACCACTTACTTTAGATCCCTATTAGCTATAAAACATAACTGGTATGTATTTATAACATTATTCTTTTAATAATTTTTAATAACCTATTCATTGCTAATTCAAATTAAGGAGGAGAAAACTGGTTGTTCTCAAAGCACTCACCGTTATCAACATTTGTACGTGCAGTATAATAAAGAATAGATTCGGTCTTTGTCCCTGGCACAGAACTTCCAAAATCCTTTGAATTTCCTGAGTGACAGGAGTGTCAAGCATAATAAGCCCGTTTCAACCATACCTGAGTTTATGTTAAGGAAGTGACTCTTGGTGAGCGCCCAGACAGCATCAGGATGAGGACTGTAGCCCAAGGAACCAACCAGGTGATGAGAGGATTGGAACCCTCCACTCAACCCCCATGTCCCAGGAAGGGGGAGGGGCTGGAGACTGAGTTCAATCAGGAACACTCAGTGATTTAATCAATTGTGCCTAGGTAATGAAACCTCCAAAAACTCCTAAACAACAGGGTTCAAAGAGCTTCTGAGCTGGCGAAGACCTCAGGGCGCTCCGGCAGCAGCATACCAGAAGAAGGCGTGGAACTCTGAACACCCTTCCCTGTGTACCTTGCCCTGTCTCTTCCATTGGGCTGTCCTCGAGTTGCATCCTTTATAAAAAATCACTGAGAGTAAGTAAAGTGCTTTTCTGGGTTCTGTGAGTCATTCTAGCAAATTATCAAGCCTAAGGGGGAAATCATGGGAACCCCTGAATTTGTAGTCAAATGGGCGGAAATGTGGGGAGCCTGGGTGCCCATTTGCAGCTAGTGTCTGAAGTGGGGGCAATCTTGTGGGACTGAGCCCTTAACCTGTGGGTCTGGGCTAACTCAACGCAGTTAATCTCAACTGAATTGAACTGTTAGACACCCAGTTGGTGGCTAAGAATCAGAGAATTGGTTGTTGGTGTGAGAAAAAAGTCTCTCAGTAACACTGAACCGAGGCTCCAGGTGCAACCTTGGGTTCAAGCACAGGTAAGAAGAAATTCTCTCTCCTCGGGACCTCCTCAGGACCTCAAAACATGGGTTTTATTAAGACCTAGTATGAATCTCCAATCCAGACCTTACCTGATCCGTGGGACTGAATGTTCCCTGACTCAGTTTACTCACTTGCAAAAGCGGGACGATAGTTCCACTCTGGGGGCCACTGGAACCATTAATAAAATATTGGATACATCTAAAATACTGGGTTGGCCAAAAAGTGTGTCTGGGTTTTTCCATACAATGTTTTGCCCTTTGGGCCAACCCAATATGTAGAATGGTGCCTGGCACATTGTAGACCTTAAAAATGACAACTGGTTTTATTCAAACCCTCAATCACAGAAGAAAACCTGACGGTAGCACCAAGGTTCATACTGAGTACAGTTTCCTGTGTGATATAATCAGCGTGAGACATTGCAAAGCAATTAACACTGAATACAGATCTTCCTTGATTTACGATGGGGAACCTCCTGATAAACCCATCTTAAGCTGAAAATACCGTAAGTCGGAAACGCATTTAACACACCTAACATACGGAACACCTTAGCTTAGCCTAGCCTACCTTAAACGTGCTCAGAACACTTACATTAGCTTACAGTGGGGCAGATTCATCTAACACAAAGACTATTTTATAATAAAGTGTTGAATGGCTCATGTAATTTATTGAATACTGTACTGAAGTGAAAATCAGGACGGTTGTAGGGATACAGAGTGGTTGTAAGTGTATCCATTGATTGTTTTCCTTTGAGATTGTGTGGCTGACCGGGAGCTGTGGCTCAGTGCTGCTGTCCAGCATCACCAGAGAGTATGGGACCACATATCGCTAACCCAGGAAAAGATCAAAATTAGAAGTACGGTTTCTACTGAATGCTTCTTACTTTCGCACCATCAAAAAGTAGAAAAATCAAGTTGAACCATGATAAGTCGGGGACTGTTTGTATTTTCGTTCATTTGGCAAAATTGTACTGGACATTTACCGTGTGCCAGGTGGCATTCTGTGCATTAGGGATACAGTGAAAAAAAACTAAGCGCTGGCCTCCTGGTGTTTTATTCTACTGGGTGGAGACAGACAATAAAACAAATAAACAAGTAAATATGTATGTGACGGGACTATGTACTATGGAGAAAAGTAAAGCAGGGCAAGAGAGCTAAGTCGCACTCGGGTACGAGGGCTATTTTATGTAGAGTGGCCAGGGTAACCCTCATTGAGGAGTGAGGGGGAAGGCCATGCAGATATCAGAGGGAAAAGCATCCCAGGCAGAGGGAACAGCCACTGTTAAGTGCCATGAGGCAGAGTATTCTTGGCATATTCACCAAACAATGGCTGCAGTGGAGAGAGAAACAGGATGAGAGGTAGGAGGTGAAGTCAGAGGGAGAAAAGGGGCCATTTCCAGTTGTGTCTGAGACCACAGGAAGGGTTTCGGCTCTTCTCTGAGTGAGCTGGGGACCCACTGGAGGATTTTAGAGTCATGAGGTGATCTAACATGTTTTTTAAAAAAGTCTTCTGGTTGCTGTGCTGAGACTAGGGTGTGGGCAAGACTGGAAGGAAGGAGGCCAGTGAGGAGAGCACCGCAATCGTCTAGAGAGGACAGTAGTTTGGCCCAGGGTAGCAATGGTGGGGATGGTAAGTCGGGGTCAGGCTCTGGTTGTGTTCTGAAGGTCAAGTTGATAGGATTTGCTCTTGGATGTGGGGTAGGAGAGAAAGAAAGGAGTCAAGGATGAATCTTAGATTTCTGGCCGAACCTACTGGAAGGATGAAACTGCCATTTACTGAGATGAAGAAGACACTGAAAGAAGCAGGGTTTGGTGGGGGAGGGGAGCAGAGCGCTGGCAGGCGTCAAGTTGGAAAGATCTACAAGACATTCACGTGGAGTCCACCGGGCAACTGAGAAGTCTAGAGGACAGCGGCCCATGCCTGCAAGGGCACTAAAAACAGGTGTTGCCCCTTCGACCATTTTAAAGATTTCAAGGTTGATCAAATATACTTTAATTTTTTTTAAAAAAGTTTAATTCTGAAAATGGAAAAAATATCTAAATAAAAATCAAATTTCCCCCTTAAAATTTTTTTTTCAAGGTCCTGTTTTTAGGGCTTCACAGTTCATCTAACTCTTAGCCGTTCAAGTGCGGCCCCTGTACCAGCAGCACAATATGCCTTGGGGCTTGTTAGAAATGCAGACTCTCCAGGCTTCCCCAAACCTGAGTCAGAATCTTCAGCTTGATAAGATCTCCAGGTGATTCATATATACCTTAAAGTCTGAGACGCACTCGGCTAATCAGAATCATCTGGGTAGCTCTTTTAAACTATAAGTCCAGGCGGAATAATTAAAGTCAATCTCCGAGAGTAGGCCCAGGCGTGTTATCCTCACCAAGGCCCCCAATTGGTTCTGATGTGCAGTCCGGGTTAGAACCACTGATCTAACTCTTCCCTTCCTGGCCTGCTCTCTCTGTACTACTGGGTTTATATTGCTGACGCTCTTAGAAACCCGTCTCCAAAGAGGTGTGCAGATCTCAGAGAGCAAGAAGGTGTGTAGCTAGAGTAACCAGCTGTTTATCTGGGATCAGTGCCCCCTTTCACTCTCAGAAGTACCGTGGTTTAGCAGATAAATTATATGCTCTCCCAGCATAGTACAAAAGGGCTCTGGGCTTTATATTGCTGGATTATAAAGTCAAAATAAGAACAGCTAGGACAAAACACCAGATGGCCTTTGGTTTGACAGAGGAATCCAGTGTAGAGAGACTTCTGGTGCTTAGATATTAGTTTTTAAGGTGTTGTATGTACAGCTTATCAGAAATACATACATAAATTCCCTCAATTTGTAAGGAGGGTTAGAGAAGATCAGTCTCCTTCCAGGGGCTGGAAGGGGTGGAGCGCGGTTACAATCTGCAATTATAGTTCCAAAGCCAACTGCTGATTAGCAGGGAACTGATTATCAGCCTGTGATTACCCCAGGCCTTAGCTAAACTTCTCCTTCCTTTTCCTTTTGGATCTTTTATTGTTTATTAGCTATTCCACCCTCAGGCTCAAAGGGACAAGGAAAGAAGGTGAAGAAAAAGTGAATTTAGCGGTCCTGCTAATAAGCTTGGTGGGAAAGAAAATGGAAATAACTGGACTGTTTCTGGTTACCTGTGAATTTAAATTCTTTTGGCTCATCCCTTTTTCCAAATTATTCCCAGCTGGTGTGAGGGCTCATTGAAGGCCTACTGATTGCCAGTAAAATTAAAGTAAGCTTGTATTTTGAAAACTGTGTCATCTCCAAGAAATAGGCCTTGGAAGCTTTCCTTCCTAATTTACCAAGGACACAGGGTGAGGGCAAGGCAAGCACCTCTGCAACTCATCAGAGCCCTCCCCCACCCTTCCTCCCCTCGCCACCAATTCTTAGGTCCACATGAACAGAATTTTTAAAAAAATACTTTCTGATGTAGATAAGAAATTATTTTACATCAGCTTAAGACAAATAGCATAATCACTGTTAGACAAAAGGACTCAAATGGAAAATCTACACTCAGGAGTAGAGACTTACGTGCATATAGATTGTATCACAAGTTTTCCTACTTGCATCACTAGGATAGTTATGAATACTTCCACAAGGCAACCACAGTATAAATGTTTAAAACATGTTCTGTTCACATGTGTCTAAAATGTCTGGAAAAGAAACTATCCATGTGCAAAGTAGAAGAGCCAGATGCTGATAAGCTAGTTAAAGGGAACTCTTGTTAAATGACAGTAATAAGGGAGTCTTCTTGTTAAATAACTTGTTAGCGTGGGTAAAACATCCAAAAATACCTGTTGCATTAGAATAAGATTATCAATGGAATCTCTATAGACCAGAGACGTACTTTTATGGGCTTCTGAGTGCAAGTGGGAGTGTGTGTGTGGGGGGGATCTGTTCTCTGCTTTCTGGGCTCTGAGTCAGAACAAGCTAAAAAGGTGGAAGAGGGACTTCCCTGGTGGCGCAGTGGTTGAGAATCTGCCTGCCAGTGCAGCGGACACGGGTTCGAGCCCTGGTCCGGGAAGATGCCACATGCCGCAGAGCAACTAAGCCCATGCACCACAACTACTGAGCCTGCGCTCTAGAGCCAGTGAGCCACAACCACTGAGCCCGCGTGCCTAGAGCTCGTGCTCTGCAACAAGAGAAGCCACCGCAATGAGAAGCCCGCGCACCGCAACAAAAAGTAGCCCCTGTTCGCAGCAACTAGAGAAAGCCCGCGCACAGCAACGAAGACCCAACACAGCCAAATATAAGTTAATTAATTAATTTTAAAAAATAATAAAAAGGTGGAAGAGGTCTCTGTAGCTAAGAAAGCACCACACGCTGGTGTTGCCCTGCCAGGCCCTGGACCAATAATAATATTAGCAGCTTGAGCAGAAGGCCTTATCTTTGATCTCTGTTAACAGTTAACCGCAGGCTTTTCCTTCCAGAGCTCTTGGAAGGCAGAAGCAGGTAGTCCTGGAAAGCAGTGCTGGAAGGAGGCCCCCCAGTGGTTAAACTTAGATGCCTAGGGACAGTTCAGCAGTAATTGAGACAGGTGGGCCTATTGAGAGATGCTGCTTCCTCTTCCTTAGGGGTTTAGATGCCTTTTTAAATCTTACTCTAAATTGTATCTTGACTGAAATATATTACACAGTACAGCTTAAGATGATGAGCCAGTGATGTCTGGTCTTTGAACAAGGCGTTCTATTTTCATCTAAAATTTTTAGCTAGATCATAAGCTAAATATTCTGAGGCCCACCTCGCTACGTCCGGCAAAACCCTCACTTAGGGTTACAAAGGGAAGGAATACCAGCGATCAGAAGAAGAGCCCTATCAGTGAAGGGATTTCCCAACCATTCAAAGTGGCAAACTTTAAACCAACAGGATGGGAAATACACAGCAATGGCGATTATAACCAGCATTACTTATGGTTTCTTTGACGTATATACTTACCACACAACCTTCTAGCAGCCAGACCTGTGGTGGTTTTCAACTTCAAAGTAAACCTTAAAAACAAAGTGGTACCACTTGGCCTTTGGGGACCACCTCAGAGAGAGACTCATATGTGTATAGGGTATTTTTACATGTGTCTAATGGCTTGGGCATACTTCTGCAGTTAGTGCAAAGGTAAATAAAAATAAGAAAACATCATAACCACTTACCCCGTGCAAATAGGGAAAGGAATGTTGAGGGAAAAATAGCCTCGAATCAGAGTGAGTCAGAGTTGGTGAGGCCAGGAATATCATTCCTCACCCTGTACGTAGCTCTGGACTTTCAGGCCCTTGCTTTAATCTCACTTCCCAACATGAGACGTAGAAGAGTTTTATATGGAAAGACAGTGTTAGCCTCCAATTCTTGCATGATTTGGTACTATCTGGGGTGAAATATACTCAGTAACAAATCATGCTGGCAGAGCGTGGCACATCCCTGCGTGGAGAGCCTGGGATCCTGAGAAGGAAAGGCCAAAGTCTCAATGCTGGCTTCGTGCTCTGCCCCTTCACACTCTCAGTGACCCTGACAACAGAGGCCTCCCAGTCCTCTTCTTCCCTATCTGGGGTAATTTTACTCCAGATAGATCCACTGGTTACAGAGTCAGGTGTAAGGTTCTATGGTACCATTTTCATCAAGTTCTTTGAGACGCTCCAAAGAAAGATACCATTAAAAACAAAAACAAAAACAAAAACCACTAAATTACTTACAAAGAAAGATAACCCTCCCGGGTATCTTATTCCATCCATGGTGCAACTTTGGCAAATTATACCTGAAAATCCTGGGCAACTCTACACTGAGAAGCAGTGAGTTTTTCTTTGCTTCTCTACTTCTCCACAAAAGAAGCATTGCAGATGGAACCAATGGTTTCATCTCAAGGAACCATTTCCTCAAGGACTCTGCCTCAAAACCCAGGCTGAACTAGAGACCAAGGCAGGGAGGGGCAGCTAGCAGTGTAGATGGAAGTGCCCAACATTATAATGGGTACTTTCTGGTATTTAGTAATGTTGCCGGGAGCTTTAACGAATACGGGGATGAGGATATGGTTGTGCTGTTGCTTTTCTAAGTGAGTTTTTAATTAGCTCTGTGCTGACAACTTGAGGGGGCTCTGCCATACACAGGCCAGCCCAGCTGTGTCAGCATCCTCCCTTCACTTTAAATTCAGACCAGCCATGGCCCCTCCTCTCACAGTGGGCCACGCAGCAACCTCAGAGAGGAAGCCCTGGGTAGCATCTACAGTGGCACCTCACGGACATGGTCCAACCCAGAGTTTTCCGAACACTTGGGAACCCATCATTTACATGAGTATAGACAAGGCTCTGAAGAGTTTGACCCGCTTGACTCTACCTCAAAATTTCCTTAACTGGTGTATACAAGGTGCCTCTCTTGAGGTTACCACAATCAACAAACTGCAGAACAGTCAAGAGAGGCAAGTGGTTTCGGAAATGCTGGTCTAAACTCATAGATGCTTGAGAGCAATTTTTCTGTTTCAAACACTGCAATAAATGAGTTAAATCTGCTTAGAGTCACCCGCACTTTGTCCCTGATAGCTGAAGCTATCAATACACCTCTCTAGAAAGTCAAATCGCCCCCACTAAAGCTCCTTAAGTTTTCCAGGAGCAGTAAGACACACAGTGCTGAGAGCACAGCTCTGTTCAGGTACCTGGGGCTCCTGGTCATGACCACTGGGATCCCTCTCATAGCTTTCTGCATACAGTCTGATGGTGGCCCGCACACCACTGGAGGAACTGAGCCGGAAGATGAGCCGAGATGCATCTGAGAAAATGATCCTCAGGCCCTAAGAGCAAGAATATCAAAGGATGGATCAGTGAACAAATGAATATACAGCTAAAAATGACGAATACCGACCTTGGAGATTAGTGTATTCTTATCATCCAAAGATGCTCGGCATTGTGACAATTTATAATTGGCTCTCTACATGCACCAAACAGGACAGTGAGGTAAACCTAGAAGTTACTTAAGGTTATCTATTTGTCTCTATTCTATTTCTGTTGCCTTCTGGTTCATGTTGGGGGAGGGTTAGGAGCAAAACTATGAACAGATGCTCAAGATCCCTTGGTCTGGTGATGTAGAAATCAGAAAGCGGTAAAGGTAACAAGGATGGGGTGATATTTAATAAATGTCCCTGGGGTAATACCTAGGAATAAACCTACGTAATGAGACAAAAGACCTGTATGCAGAAAACTGTAAGACATTGATGAAAGAAATGAAAGATGATACAAACAGATGGAGATATATACTATGCTCTTGGATTGGAAGAATCAACATTGTGAAAATGACTCTACTACCCAAAGCAATCTACAGATTCAATGTAATCAAACTACCACTGGCATTTTTCACAGAACTAGAACAAAAAATTTCACAATTTGTATGGAAACACAAAAGATCCTGAATAGCCAAAGCAATCTTGAGAACGAAAAACGGAGCTGGAGGAATCAGGCTCCCAGACTTCAGACTATACTACAAAGCTACAGTAATCAAAGACAGTATGGTACTGGCACAAAAACAGAAAGATAGATCAATGGAACAGGATAGAAAGCCCAGAGATAAACCCACGCACATATGGTCACCTTATCTTTGATAAAGGAGGCAGGAAAGTACAGTGGAGAAAGGACAGCCTCTTCAATAAGTGGTGCTGGGAAAACTGGACAGGTACATGTCAAAGTATGAGATTAGATCACTCCCTAACACCATACACAAAAGTAAGCTCAAGATGGATTAAAGACCTAAATGTAAGGCCAGAAACTATCAAACTCTTAGAGGAAAACATAGGCAGAACACTCTATGACATAAATCACAGCAAGATCCTTTTTGACCCACCTCCTAGAGAAATGGAAATAAAAACAAAAATAAACAAATGGGCCCTAATGAAATTTCAAAGCTTTTGCACAGCAAAGGAAACCATAAACAAGATGAAAAGATAACCCTCAGAATGGGAGAAAATACTTGCAAATGAAGCAACTGACAAAGGATTAATCTCCAAAATTTATAAGCAGCTCATGCAGCTCAATAACAAACAAACAAACAACCCAATCCAAAAATGGGCAGAAGACCTAAATAGACATTTCTCCAGAGAAGATATACAGACTGCCAACAAACACATGAAAGAATGCTCAACATCATTAATTATTAGAGAAATGCAAATCAAAACTACAATGAGATATCATCTCACACCAGTCAGAATGGCCATCATCAAAAACTCTAGAAACAATAAATGCTGGAGAGGGTGTGGAGAAAGGGGAACACTCTTGCACTGCTGGTGGGAATGTGAATTGGTACAGCCACTATAGAGAACACTATGGAGGTTCCTTAAAAAGCTACAAATAGAACTACCATATGACCCAGCAATCCCACTACTGGGCATATACCCTGAGAAAACCATAATTCAAAAAGAGTCATGTACCAAAATGTTCATTGCAGCTCTATTTACAATAGCCCGGAGATGGAAACAACCCAAGTGTCCACCATCGGATGAATGGATAAAGAAGATGTGGCACATATATACAACGGAACATTACTCAGCCATAAAAAGAAATGAAATTGAGCTATTTGTAATGAGGTGGATAGACCTAGAGTCTGTCATACAGAGTGAAGTAAGTCAGAAAGAGAAAGACAAATACCGTATGCTAACACATATATATGGAATTTAAGAAAAAAAAATGTCATGAAGAACCTAGGGATAAGACAGGAATAAAGACACAGACCTACTAGAGAATGGACTTGAGGATATGGGGAGGGGGAAGGGTAAGCTGTGGCAAAGCGAGAGAGTGGCATGGACATATATACACTACCAAACGTAAGGTAGATAGCTAGTGGGAAGCAGCCGCATAGCACAGGGAGATCAGCTCGGTGCTTTGTGACCGCCTGGAGGGGTGGGATAGGGAGAGTGGGAGGGAGGGAGACGCAAGAGGGAAGAGATATGGGAACATATGTATGTGTATAACTGATTCACTTTGTTATAAAGCAGAAACTGGCACACCATTGTAAAGCAATTATACTCCAATGAAGATGTAAATAAATAAATAAATAAATAGAAAAAAATGTAAAAAAAAAACTCAAAATGGATTAAAGACCTAAATGTAAGGCCAGACACTATAAAACTCTTAGAGGAAAACACAGGCAGAACACTCTATGACATAAATCACAGCAAGATCCTTTTTGACGCACCTCATAGAGAAATGGAAATAAAAACAAAAATAAACAAATGGGCCCTAATGAAACTTAAAAGCTTTTGCACAGCAAAGGAAACCATAAACAAGATGAAAAGACAACCCTCAGAATGGAAGAAAACATTTACAAATGAAGCAGCTGACAAAGGATTAATCTCTAAAATATACAAGCAGTTCATGCAGCTCAATAGTAAAAAACAAACAACCCAATGCAGAAATGGGCAGAAGACCTAAATAGACATTTCTCCAAAGAAGATATACAGATTGCCAACAAACACATGAAAGAATGCTCAACATCACTAATCATCAGAGAAATGCAAATCAAACCTACAATGAGGTATCACCTCACACCAGTCAGAATGGCCATCATCAAAAACTCTAGAAACAATAAATGCTGGAGAGGGTGTGGAGAAAAGGGAACCCTCTTGCACTGTTGGTGGGAATGTAAATTCATACAGCCGCTATGGAGACAGTATGGAGGTTCCCTAAAAAACTAAAAATAGAACTACCATATGACCCAGCAATCCCACTACTGGGCATATACCCTGAGAAAACCATAATTCAAAAAGAGTTATGTACCACAATGTTCACTGCAGCTCTATTTACAATAGCCAGGACATGGAAACAACCTAAGTGTCCATCGACAGATGAATGGATAAAGAAGATGTGGCACATATATACAATGGAATATTACTCAGCCATAAAAAGAAACGAAATTGAGTTATTTGTAGTGAGCTGGATGGACCTAGAGTCTGTCATATGGAGTGAAGTAAGTCAGAAGGAGAAAAACAAATACCGTTTGCTAACACATATATATATAGAATCTCAAAACAAAAAATTGGTTCTGAAGAACCTAGGGGTAGGACAGGAATAAAGACACAGACGTAGAGAATGGACTTGAGGACATGGGGAAGGGGAAGGGGGAGCTGGGATGAAGTGAGAGAGTGGCATCGACATATATACACTACCAAATGTAAAATAGCTAGCTAGTGGGAAGCAGCCACATAGCACAGGGAGATAAGCCAGTGCTTTGTGCCCACCTAGAGGGGTGGGATAGGGAGGGTGGGAAGGAGATGTAAGAGGGAAGGGATATGGGGATATACATGTGCATATGGCTGATTCACTTTGTTATATAGCAGAAACTAACACACCATTGTAAAGCAATTATACTCCAATAAAGATGTTTAAAAAATAAATAAATGTCCCTGGAGCCAAAGTTTGTCCCTTATGAACCTGCTGAATGCAGTCAGGTAGGCAATTTATCTATTACAGTATGACAAATTTCCCGTGTTAAATCTATCCCCACATGATGTTAGACTTTGCTTAAGTTCTGCTCTGTTTCTGTCCTCATTCCCACATTCCTCTGGTAGCCATGGAAGCCTACAATGAAATGCTCAGGACTGGAGCATCTGCCGGGTTCTGAGGGTTTCTGTGTACGTCCTCATCCTCTTGGTTCTCTCCTTCCTTCCTACTGGTAAGAGCTGGCCACCAGGGTGGGGTCGGGGCAGAGCTGTGGCAGCACCTCACACTGCTGCCCAGGATTTGATTTTTGGCTCGGAACGTCACTATTCTCTATGCATCTCTTCTCATTAGTGGCAGCAACATTTTAAAAAGTATGACTGGGGCTTCCCTGGTGGCGCAGTGGTTGAGAGTCCGCCTGCCGATGCAGGGGACGCGGGTTTGTGCCCCGTCCGGGAAGATCCCACATGCCGCGGAGCGGCTGCACCCGTGAGCCATGGCCGCTGAGCCTGCGCGTCCGGAGCCTGTGCTCCACAACGGGAGAGGCCACAACAGTGACAGGCCCGCGTACCACAAAAAAAAAAAAAAAAAAAAAAAAAGTATGACTGTAAGATCATGTTGTGACTTCTGCTGAAGGAAATTGGTTTCCTTAAGGCAACTGTGAAAGTTATCGTTATAAATAAGCATACTGGCAGGGGCGGGAAGAAAGAGAGCCGGGAACAAAATAATATGTCTGGTCACTTGTTACTTCCTAAAAAATAGAAGTCTCAGGCAACTTTGATACCAGTCATTTTCCCTAAGAAATTTACCCTGGAAACGTCTCTGGCCTCAAATCCTGCTTGTTAAGAATAGCATTATTAAAAATATTCATACATGCCACGTGAACTTGATCGCTAATCTCTTACTCCCTCCCCCATCTGGTGATATCTGCTGGGAAACACTACGATTCCATCTGTGTGGTTTTCTGCTTTTTAAGTTGTGTAGGCATGCTTTGTCCCGATACCCAAACAAAAAGCTTAGTCTCTTTTGGAGGGTTCAATGTCTGCCACAGTTTGTGTAATGAAAAGGAGCCGTGTCCTTTCCTGGCAGCCCATCACTCTGTGACACTAGCTACGCAAACAGGTTGATTTTGTCTGGGATTCATTCATTAGGCACACATTTTACAGCAACCCTTAGGGATCTGGTATGGGGCTAAGCCCTGGGTATATGAAGATAAAGACAGTATTTGCTCTCCGTAAGCCTGAAATATTCTATCACAATGAGCAAAATTATTTTCTTAACCACCTTATGCTGCTGGAGAAGTGAATAGTTAGGAAATTCCCAACAGAGCTAACAAAACAATTCCCTGCTATCCAGAAAGTATGGTATACCAAATTCTGTTCAGACTGACAATGAAGCCCCAAAGGTTGGTTCCACCATTATATTCACAGCCATGTTTCTATATATATATATTTAAAAATTTTTTTAATTAATTAATTTATTTATTTTTGGCTGTGTTGGGTCCTCGTTTCTGTGCGAGGGCTTTCTCTAGTTGCGGCGAGCGGGAACCACTCTTCATCGCAGTGCGCGGGCCTCTCACTATCGTGGCCTCTCCTGTTGCGGAGCACAAGCCCCAGACGCGCAGGCTCAGTAGTTGTGGCTCAGGGGCCTAGTTGCTCCGCGGCATGTGGGATCTTCCCAGACCAGGGCTTGAACCCGTGTCCCCTGCACTGGCAGGCAGACTCTCAAACCACTGCGCCACCAGGGAAGCCCCACAGCCATGTTTTTACAGACTTTAAGGCCGAAGCCCTAAAGCGCCTGTTGTTGCAGATACTAAATCACTTGAAGCCACCTCTTCTGAGGACTTCCCAGACTTAACCCTTTAAAGTAGCGCCATTACACAATTGACTTCCCAGATTAGTTTATGGCCAGTGGGGGGTACTTAAGAATTCAGGCCATGATAAACCTTCAACATGTATTACCTGCTCATAGCTAAGCCCCTTTTACAGTGAAATCATGTTTTGTTTTGTTTTGTTTTTTCACTAAGTGTAGCCATATCTTTGGCTGTACTCATGGAAGGTCGGTTAGAATCTGTATCGGGTAGCCTGGAATAGATTTTGCACTCGAAAAGATGATAAGAGACTGAATAGCACACATCAGCCTGCTGGAAATAATCCAGTGTCTTCTCTCTGTCCTAAGGAACCATGAGATCTTAATAGAGAATCCATGTTGCTTTGTGAGACCTCCCAGTGAAGACCATAACAATTCTCCTTCTCCACATGGAACAGAAAATGTTTAGACCCAGCCCAGCTCTCTGCCTCAACGACCGTAGTTCCGTGTCTGCTGAGCGTCACTTGGATGTGTGAAGAGTTGTACTGGATTGCTTTGGGGTCTGCATGTTGTGCCAATGAGCTTAATGAATTTGTAACCTCAACATGAACCACGTTCTCTCCAGCATGTATCATCACCTGCTATCAACTAAATAATAAGGCCAAAGTAACCACTGACCAAGACTTGCCAAGTTTCGAAATGTTCCATAATTCCAACAAAAGAATACCAATAATATACTTGGCTTTAGAAAATTTTTTAGGTTAAACCAGGGGTTGGCAATATAGTTTGTCAGCCAAATTTGACCTGCCACCTGTTTTTATAAATCAGGCTCTACTGGAACACAGACATGCCCGTGCACTTATGTGTTGTCTGTGGCTGCTTTTGTGTTACAACTGCAGCACTGAAATGTTATGGCAGAGATCGTCTGGCCCACAAGGGCTGAAATATTTACTATCTGCCCCTTTACAGAAAATGTTTGCTGACCCCTGGTAAAAACTATTCCATTATCCACAACAAGGAACACTTACCCTTCAACTCTACCCCAGAAAATGAAAAATATAACCGTATGCCTATGGAAATCCCAGTAGAGAGAAACTATGAAGACTGTTATAAGGGTATCCCCCAGGCACTGCACCTTCCAGTCGTAGGTTCATCTGGACATATATTTGGCCCAAATCAACTTACTTCTGATCACCTACTCATGACAGAAATAGATTTATTAAATCGCATTTTTGTTTTATATCCTCACTTTTATTGCAGGGTCTGCAAGGCACTGTTATAAAATCCATTTTTCGCAGTCGCTATAGGAGACTGTGTGAAGCTCCACATTAGATGTCTCCTCAAGAGCCAAGTTGTTAGGAAAGCCTTTCCTTCCCTGAGGAAATGGTATTTTTTTTTTTTCTTTCTGACAACAAGAACTTTATAACTAACCATAGTTTCCTTTTTAATATGGCTGCCAGGACACTTAATGCCAAATTTGAGGTTCAGCCCAAGTGGATCCTTATGACTTGTATAATTTAAAATTTTTCTTCTTCTGTTCTTGACTCTCTACTCTTATTTATATTTTCCCTAGTCTTGATTTCTGTTTCTTATTTATATTCTAACAACTTCATTATGTGTGTTTGCTGCCACAAATCCTCTTGAAGAAACAAGGCCCAGTGCAAATGAATAAAATAAGTTCCCTTTACACTCTTAACCCTAAAGTGCTGGAATCACTGAATTATGCCGTTGGGTCCTTCATTAGCTGATAAGCTCTGGGAGGGAAAACCCTTACGTTCCTTGTTCACCGTCTATTGATACAGCCTAGGACAAGCCTGGTACACAGTAGGCCCTCCACAGACACTTGTTGAATGAATGTCATTACATGTCCAACAGCTGGTGTGAGCATTACCGGAAGGCCTCCTTCCACAGGTAACAAGGCCAACTGGAAACACACTCATATTCTTCACTAATGAACTGGGGCTACATATTCACCTTGAAGGGCAATTGTGAAAGATACTATGTCTACTCATCCTTCATTTTTAGGGCAAGGGTCGGTTTTAGCTAAAAACAGTGGAGTTGAACCACGGTAAGTTCCTGTCCCCAGCTGTGTGATCTTGGACAAATCATTAGCTAGCCTATTGACTGCAAAATTTACTGCACACTGAAATCAGCTAGGGGTCTTTAAAAAATTAGTGGTACCTGGCTCTCACTCCAGACATTGTGATTTAATTTGTACGGGGTG
Source organism: Aethalodelphis obliquidens (assembly GCF_003676395.1). Taxonomy (NCBI): domain Eukaryota; kingdom Metazoa; phylum Chordata; class Mammalia; order Artiodactyla; family Delphinidae; genus Aethalodelphis; species Aethalodelphis obliquidens. The sequence goes on from NW_020837951.1 coordinate 50,508,293, forward strand.
TGACTTGGGCACTGGGATTGTAAAAGCTCTCCAGGTGATTCTAATGTGTAGCCACGTGCGGACAGCACTGTCGTAGCCTTTTTTTTCTAGGTCACCTCCCTCATGTACCAAGTGACTAACTATAGCACACGTCAGTCTTAAGGAAGATGCCTTTAAGATCTGAGGTTTCTTGCATATACTACCATCAGACTGGGATCTCAGGAGGCCATAACGCAGGGGCCTAATAAAACATCATGTTGCTGCTGAGTCCTGAAAGCCTCCTCCTAGCGCCTTGTCAGCAGCAGAACCACTAGAAGCATCTCCTCTTGAGCATCTGACATTAATTGTTTCTAGCACAATCTCCTAAGGAATTCCTGAAGCAACAGTGAAGGAATCCACGATACCACCGTAACCATAGCAGCTATAGGAGCGGGAATTTCCAGGATGACACAACAGCCCCAAGCTCAAAGAAGGGATGAAGATGCTCTCCTCCATGAGAAGATAATGTTAAGTATGGGGTGGGGTACACAAAGGGCACTGCACTTCCAGCCCAGGGGAAACACTTTGAGTGGCCATAGTTGTAGGCCTCAGTGACCAGGGTGGGGTTTTGCCCACCTTAGCTCTGTCCCAATGAGAAAGAATTGTTAAAGAACTGCTCCACACAAAAATCCTGCAGTCTGCTTCCAGTTATCTCTGTAGCATTTCTTTCCCTCCCCAGATTTGCCGCCTCTTCGGTTTGCCGTTTGCGGAGTTTGGAAACAATATAGGAATAACTAGAGAACTGAGCTGAAATTCTGGCTTGGCTTGTTAGCTGGCGGTCTTGAGTAAGTCATTTAAGCTCTCTAAGCCTTAGTTTCCTAAAAAGCGGATGAAAAATAATACACCCTGGCTTACTGGATTGTTGTGAGCAACAGATCAGAAAATGTATGTGAAAAGTGCTTTGAAAATGATAAATCACTATCTAAATAGAATTATTTTTCTTACGTTAAAGCTTTTAGTGAAAATGGTGCTATGCTCTAACTTGTCTAACTTTCCAGATTTTGCAGAAGGTTGCTATATAAAGCCTAAATGGCGATGGTTAGTGGTGCGATGCTACATACTTATTTTTAAATTAGGCAGAATTAAGATTAATTTTATTTTTAAAACTTTGCCGTGTCCTCTGAAATCACTACTAAACACAAAGATCTGTTACCATTTATCTTCTCCATATCGCCCACTGAACTGGCTTCCTGGCAATAAAATTCTCTTTCCTGGATGGTCAATTTACAATCCTAAGGTCTTGAAAGGAGGACCTCAGGGTCATCCAGGCCATCTCCTCCTTTTACTGAAAAGAACAGGGAAGTCAGAAAACCTGCTCAAATTAACACAACCAGTAAATGGAGGAGCCAGGGTTTCAGCCTATGTCTTCTCACTGCAGGCTTATAATTTTAGGTTGAACCATATGAAACCTCTGAGAGCCATACATTGCTTCTCATGTGAAATATTTGAACAATATCTCATATGTTTTGTATGGTCCTGCAAACTGGCACAGAGCCTTTTGTAGAGTAGGTATCTGATAAACGTTTGATAAATGAATCTTGGGTTGTTTTCCTTTTTCTTTTTTTTTTTAAGCCCTTGTGTAAATCAACGCAGGGAAATCTGCAAGTTGCTAAGTACAAGCAGAGCTGCCAGATGTGAGTTTGGAGACTATAGGACATGTTGCAGCCAGGCGGGGAAGGAGGAACTGTACATTACCAACAGTTATTTGGCAGCATCTGACCTAGTCGAATACCGACTTAGGAAGAGTTCCAGGGGAAAACAGCATATGGCCCTGAAATCTGGTACAATGTCGCATATACAGTCAGTTGGCCACCCCAGGCATATGAACCTGGAGACAGGACAGGCTTGGAAGAGAGTGACTCTGTGAGATTAACTCAGATGTTATCTCCCACAGGAAATCCCAACGATTTATCTGGAACGCTTCAAGGTGAAAATATCGCTGTGTAACATCTGAACCATATTTTGTAGAAGAAAGCATGCAGCTTATAAAGCAGAAGATTTGGATTGGACAGACATTTCTTGCCACGAAAAAAATCACCTAGAATTACCCCATTTTTCTTTGTTTAAGTCACAGAGTTAGCTGTGAGCATGAGTTCACCAGTGGCTGAGCTGGGCAGCTGCTAGTGAACACCATGCCCCCATATAAATTATAAGCAATGCCCTCTCTGGGTGGACAAATTACAGGAGAGCATCTTTCCTCTTGGCTGGTCTGGATTTCAGCTTCTCCTCCAGCATTAGGCCCATGCCTTTGTGCAGTGCACTGACTACACAGCCATACCCAGCTGCCCTACCCCTGGGAGCAATTCTCATCTAGCCTTTTTTTTACAACCAACCAGCACTCTTGGGAGCCAACAATTGCAAATAATTATCTGGGGAAATCAAGGTCAAATGGCTTCTTAAGTGCACTTTTACAACACACATCCAGCAAAAACCACATTAGGTGATGAGAGGCAAAGTGGGAAGTGAAGACATAAATTAGTCCTCACCCAGATTCTAACTATCAAGTCTGGAACAATGGAACTAGGTCACACATGTTCCATTTCCCTGGGTCTTTGGCCAAAATGGCCAAAATGGCTGCTGATGCCTGTTCACTCAACACCAGGCCCGGTTCAGGGATATTTGGGATTCAGACATACTTTACCCAGACAACAGGGGTAGCTTCCTCCCTCAGTTCCTGTGATAGTTTGCAGCTTTTTCCTTTAATATTTATGTTTCCTGGTGACAGTTGCCCTCCTGACTGCACACAGACATTAGTAGTTCAGTAGGAAGAAACTGGGATGCCATTCCAGAAGGCTTAGATTCTTACCACACATCTTAGCAGGATTCTACTACCAACATTTTAGAAGATAGCCCTAAAGCAATCAATTATGTCAGGAGAAGGTAATTCATTATAACAAAACTCCAACAAATCGGAAGCAGGGGAGTCAGAACTTCCCAACTAACCAAAAACAGTGTCTCCCTCTCTCTGTTTCCAAATCAGCCAACAGGTCATTACAAAGCACTGAAAATATATTTGGTCCTTGGAAGGCAAATAGGCAAAATCGTAGGAAAAGTAGCCATTAGGAAAAAATTTCTTTAATCCATAGTTTTCAAGGTATCCTACTAAGCGGCCCAATTGTCTCTATTTCCCACAACTACAGTGTTGTAGAATGAACACTGGAGTTGAGAATCAGAATCACAGCTATTGTAACATCCCATGGGGAATGTGATCGCCCATAGGAAACCCAGCTCTTTCTCTGGAAAGCTAAACAACTGTCTAAGTACATATGATGGAAGAAAAGCATGTAGTCTGATAAGATAGTTTCACCGGAGGCAGCTTCCAACCATTCTTCAGGACCCAGCTTAAGTATCATCTCCCCATGGAGAGCTTTCCAGAGCCCTAGTCTAGGTTTGTTTCTTCTGCTATGCACTTCCAAATAAGTGATTTCTCTGTAATATTGTTAAACAAACTCTGTAGTCATTACAAGATTAATGTCAGTCTGCCTTCCCTGCTAGCCTGTCCTGTGTGCTGTTTTATCCTCAATGCCCAGGAAGCTGACAGCATGTGGTAGGTGTTTGGAAAATAGTCATTAAATGGATGCAGACGTGAATGAATCAAACTTCTACTACCTTCACCATGTTGTACTAAGGTGGGAAAGGAAGGTGTATTTATTAAGGGAATTTTTTTAGACATCACAACTTGCAACGTAAAAAGGATTTTTTTAACCCAGGTTTGATCACAGTATACATTTAACGATTACACCTCACTCCCTAAACATTTCTGTCACTCAAGGACTGTTAATAGGTACTAACATTCAGATTTAGCTAAATTCTGTAGGTGGGATAACCAGTCTGACTGAAGTGATTTCTTAAATTCTACTTCTAGATGCCCAAAGCACACTCTAGCAAATGGCATATTATAGGACAAGGATTGTTAATATGACAGTCTCTCACTTGGTTCATTGATTGGAATGTAATAAAAGTTGAAGCTTGAAGTTAAAGAATGACCAGTTAACTCTGAGTAGAGAGCCCCTCTGGGGCCCCAGATTTTCCAGCTAAGACTGTTCAGTTGCCTTCATGTGAGGCCACCAGAGACGAGGCCTCAGTAAACTTCTCTATATCTGTTGACCAGGAGTTGGCAACACCGCAGTATATATTGAAGCACCACATGTCAGACTGAAATGTGATTTCAAGATTGCCAATTCACTTTCTTTATTATTTCTAAATACCAAAATTAAGAAGTACAGACACCTTCTTGTATATTAAAATAACAACACTAAAAGCAAACTGACTTCAGAATCAGTCTTCAAAGTGTGCTTTGTCTCTGAACTAATTTCAAATGGTTCTTTTTTCCAGGTTAAGGACAACATCAAAAATGTTTCCACACAGCCTGCATAACTTGAAGAGGTATTAATAAGCTCAAAGTTAGTCTGACATAATCAAATTGGATTTGGTTTTCCACATCAGCTAACTGGTATGCATTTATTTACATCAGTTTTTTTTTTTTTTTAAATATCAGCTGAACTATTACTTGCAAATGACTTCAGCACTCATAGAATTTAATGAGTTTTGATCTTTTAAATAGAAATAAAGGAGTTGGATGAGACATAAAGAGAGACTTGTTTGGTTAAATATTGCTCCTGAAGTATCAAGGTTTCTCATTTCAAAGCTAATTTTCAAAATACAGGTCATAGTTCTGGACTGATGCCCACCCTGGTGGCAATATGCCATCACTCAGTGCTGGTACCATTTGTGAAGTTGTCTTTCTTTCACAGCACCGGCATTGGAGCATCCCTTCTCCCAAAGCCGGAGAGTCTCATAGTCAGGGCTAGAAGGATGAGATGGGGAGGAAAACACTAACAGATAATCTGGGTATTGATAATGTTCCCGGGGAAAGTGATAGTTGAGGGAAGAGAGCACGCGCCAAGCACCATGGAAAATCTTGATCTTTGCACAATGAATCCATCCTTGAGGAAAGACTGGGCCACCCTTCATGCCTTTAGGAGCCGTCTAACCTTTCCTCATCTCTCCCATCTATTTATAAGGCATAAATCAAGAACCTCTTAAATTAGTCAGCAGTTTGACCCAACTGCTCCCCTACTCTCACAGTAGCTACTGGCTATTTTTCCCACTCGTATTTGAAGAAACCATCATCATTCATTCATGTGACTAGATTTTACCAGAAAATAACAAGTGACACATCCTCATGGGACCACAGAAAGACGAGCTGCGATTGTTGAACCACGCCTCTCAACTGCTATTTCTAAATCAGAGCCTCTCTTGGGTTCTGTTTAATGGAAGACACACATCAACTTTTCTCCTGGCACCCAAGGTCACAAAAATATCAGACACTTGGAGGCAGCCATAGTAAATTCCATGAGACCCGACGGGCCACAGTGAGGCCAGTGAGGTCCCTGGGAATTCACATCAGGGGATGAGTACTTCAGGGGGTTCCTTCTTGCTCTTTGAATGACCTCCACAGGATCTCACAGGCAGGATAGATTTTCTTTTTTTTTTTTTTGTGGTACGCGGGCCTCTCACTGCTGTGGCCTCTCCCGTTGCGGAGCACAGGCTCCGGACGCGCAGGCCCAGCGGCCATGGCTCACGGGCCCAGCCGCTCCGCGGCATGTGGGATCCTCCCGGACCGGGGCACGAACCCGCGTGCCCTGCATCGGCAGGTGGACTCCCAACCACTGCGCCACCAGGGAAGCCCGGCAGGATAGATTTTGCTGAACATTTCCATAGGAGTGGAGTAGATGGTGGGTGCGGGTGGGAGGGATGGCTTATCACCAGAACAGGATTTTCATTTCATTTTGGATGGAGAAGCATTTCTTATCTCTAGAGATACATGTAAAACAGTTTGTTTTTTTTTCCCATGGTCTGTTTCCTGACTCTGACCTCAAATCAAGGACAAAAAGGGGACAGAGCTGCCTTAAAAAACCTTTTTCTTGGGCTTCCCTAGTGGCGCAGTGGTTGAGAGTCCACCTACTGATGCAGGGGACGCGGGTTCGTGCCCCGGTGCGGGAAGATCCCACGTGCTGCGGAGCGGCTGGGCCCGTGAGTCACGGCCGCTGAGCCTGCGCGTCGGGAACCTGTGCTCCGCAGCGGGAGAAGCCACAACAGTGAGAGGCCTGCATATTGCAAAAAAAAAAAAAAAAAAAAAAAAACCATTTTCTTTGTTAAAAAAAAAAAAAGTGTGATGGAGGGTGGGGGGCCGTGGGGGGAGGCAGAGAAATGTGAGTTTGAATCAATTCACAGATAGCTCAGAAACTGACGGGGCCTTCCCGTATCTTCGCGTGACACCCTGCAAAGTTGTTGTTGTATATGCTCTTCCCCACTGCTTTGCTTATCATTTATGGTTCATTAAATGCCAAAATCTTTCTTTCCCAAGGATGCTCTTTTAGCATAACTTATTTTAGTTAACCAGTTATTAATGTTTATTAGGTACTAGGACTTTATATCTATTATCTGATTGAATTCTCCCAATGGCCGTATGAGTTAGCCACAATTACTATTCCTATTTCCACAGACAGGAGAGAAAGGCACAGGGAGGTTGAGTAACTTGCCTAAGATCACCCAGCCAGGAGGTGGCAGAGCCGAAGCTCAAATCCAAGACAATCTGACTTTAAGCCTATACACTTAAATGCCACTCACGCCCTTTCCTCAGACTGACATGCAGTCAAGTTAAGGCTTCTGATAAGGGGGAAGGAACTGATATTTCTTGAGCATCAAATGAGTACTAGCTACTGTGCCTGGGGGCTGTATAAGTCTTTCTCCTAAAACCTTCTCCATAACCCTATATGGTAATTATCAGCATGCCCTCCCCCTCTCCTTCACTGTGTTGAGGTTCAAAGAAGTTAAGTAACATGCCCGAAGCCACAAATCTAGGCAGTGACAAAGCCAGCCTTCAAACCTATGTCTGTCTGACTCCAACATGACAGAACACTGGAGAAACCATAGCAATCGGCCTCCGACAGCAAACAGAGATGTTACATTATTATGTTTCCTTTCAGTTTTGCTAGGTGAAGCATACTTCTGTTTCTCCTTGTGGGGGTTAAGTCTCCTTGTATCTTAATTTTGAAATAACCCATAATATAGTAGATTATTTTTAAGTTACAGTATTCTATAATTGAAAAAACATAATAACAAGGGTTGATGGAAGTGTGCAGAAATTGGAACCCTCATACACTGCCAGGAGGAGTGTAAAATAGTACAATTGTGTTTGGAGACTATCTGGCAGGTTAAACAGAGAGTTAACCATTTGATCCAGTAATTCCACTCCTAGGTATGTACCCAAGAGAATTGAAAACCTACGTCTACACAAAAACCTACATGAATATTCACAGCAGCATTATTCATAATAGTAAAAAAGTAGAACCATCTCACATGTCCATCAACTGAGTGGATAAACAAAATGTAGTTTATCTACACAGTGGAATTATTATTCGGCAATAAAAATGAATGAAGTAGTGATATATGGTATAGCACGGATAGACCCTGAAGACATTGTGCTAGGTGAGAGCAGCCAGTCACAAAGGACCACATATTATACGATTCCACTTACGTGAAATGTCCAGAATAGGAAGACCTATAGAGACAGAAAGTAGATCATTGGTTCCCAGGGGTTAGAAGGGAGATGATAGCTAAAGAGTAGATGGTTTATTTGGGGGGAGGTTGATTAAAAAATGTGCTAAAATTGATTGTGGTAACAATTGCACAACTTTCTCTATGTACTACAAACCACTGAATGGTACACTTTAAATAGGTGAACGGTATGTTATGCGAATTATATCTCAATAGAGCAGTTATATATTTATATTAAAAAACTGCACCATGAAAAAAGCCAATATTATGCATTTGACAGGCTCTCAAGAAATACCTACTGAATGAATGCACCAAAGCACTTTATGACTATTTAAAAATAATACTAGTTTATTTAAATTCAAATATGTCTTTTAGGAATGGATAGTTTATTTTGCAACAACGTTGCGTAAACTATGCCCCAGACCCAACTGTCCCCTGAGGTGAATGCGGATACTACTGACATCCCACGAGTGCTGAAACATGGTCCTCAGTGGTGAAAGATTAGCAATGGCCACACCTGTGGAGGAATTTCCCCTCTGTTCCAACAGGAACAACTGTGGTGAAAGAACCATCTGTGGCTTGCTGACAATAGGGATGCCGCTGAGTGTTAACTGATCTCCCGAAACCCTCACTGAGCCAAACCCAGACCAGCAAGAATCTCTAGTGTGACTCAGGGCCACCAGCTAATGAAGGTATCACTTGGGTCCTGGAATCCAGGAAGATGAACAACTACCCTTCCTTTGTTACTTGAGAAACTCCCAAGAGCAGGTCCTGGTAGCACTTGTCTATTTATGGTCACCTTTGAGGACAGATGAAAGAGTATGGGGAAAACATCAATAAATGCCGGAGTAAAAATAGAAACCAATATTCAGGGCTGAAGGGGAGGAACACAGAATAAATCGAAGTCCAAACTTGAGATCCAGTTGAGGAATTAGCCTGGTGTGAATGATTAAAGAAAAGCCAAGAAGAAAAAAGCACCCAAATGCTGAGTGCATTGAAGAAGAAACAAGGCAGAGTATTCATAGATTTAACAGCAAAACAAATGAGCTCAACAAACACGCTCTGCATGAGTTGATATGGTCCAGAACCTACCAATGACTAGACATTCCCTTCAAGGAATAGTTTTCAAGCCTTCCTCATCAGGGAACAAAAAACCTCTCAGGGATACTTCAGAAAGCATGTATTTTACGACTCTTAAATTCTACAGTAACAACAACAAAATAAGTCTTGGATTAGGGAAGTTTGTTCTGAGGACCCTGTGTGAAACAGAAGTGAAAATATGGTACCAAACTGGAATAGATTATCTGAGACATGGCGGCTCAAAGATGCACATGTGCTGTGTGCTGGCTTCATATCTCCAGGGATTCACTGGTATTATTTTGGAGAGAATTCAATCCATTCTACAAGAAAGCATCCTTGTGCAAAACAAATCACAACTACAAAGCCTTGCGTAAAGGTTAGGAGTTTTTATGTATGCTATTTCGTTCTATTTCTTAAACAACTCTGTGAGATAGATGTTTCACAGATGAGGAAGAAACTGTGGCTCAAAGAAATCCAACCACCTTCCCAACTAATAAGTGGCAGGGATAGGATTCAATTCTGGGTCTTCAAACTTCTTAAACACTATTTTCTCCACTACCCTACACCTTTCCAAAGTAAGATTGTAATGAATTTGTCCAGCCATGGAAGGCCTTCAAGAATGAAAGACTGACATTTTGATAGAGATGAAAGATCACTACAAAACTAAGCAGACCAGAGGGAGAATATAGCAAGAGTAACAGGAGGGTAATGGGCTTTGGAACATCGGCAAGTCAGGGGACCCTAGGGCAAGGACTATGTATGAAACACCAGTCAAAATAAAAATAGCAATATCTACCGTTACATCTAGTCCCCTAAAGCCTACAGCTTCTGATTTATTTTGTTGTCTGTACTTGGTGAAGCACGTATAAGAAGATAAGAATTTGGGGATTTTAGAATGGAACTCCTCTTAACATTACTCAGTGTCTTATTTAGACTATAAATGTTAAAATGTGCTCCCAGAGTGGCCAACATTGCCATAGCCAATAAATAAACAAAATCGAGAAGAAAAATAATGGTAATAGCTTTCAACATCTCTCATACAATTCACAGAGATGAGATCATAATAAAAGTTGTGGTTGATTTTGCCACTTATCTTTCATTTAATATAATTCTCCACCACAAATCTTACTTTGGGGTTTGTGGGGCAAAATTTCCAATTGTTTCTTCCCCTACCAGGAGTAACAAACCCATCTGGCTAAGCTCCTATCATTGACATAAGGTAATGACATAAGGTAATAAAAGGTGAAACATCCCTGTACCTGGGGGTCCTAAGGAAAGGGATCCCTTGCTCTTGGAAACTTTTCTGAATCTGTCACCAGTCATGGCCACTATACAGAGGGACTGCAGGCTGCAAACCTTTCAGAAAGAAATGTTGGGTCTAAATCTATTTGTGGTGTTGGCCCATCAGTTACCAAGTGGAGAGAATACTGGACAGAGAGCCAGGGCCCTGTATTCTAATCCACTCTCTGCCATTAAGGAGGTAGGTAACCTTCGCCGAGGGCTTTCCTCTCTCCTGGCCACAGGGCTCTCATCTGTAAAATGAAGGGCTCGGAGCAGATCATCGCTGAAGATCTCTCCAGTTGTAGGATATTTTGCATCCCCACCGCACACCACCCCTCCTCTGCTTGATAACCTGTTCTGGCGATTTCATAGCAAGTACCTGTTTCTTGGTCACAGTGCCATCCACGGGGTCCACGTACTCAAAGCTGTCTGTCTTCGCCACACTGTAGACGTGGCTCCCCACAGCAAACTGCTGGCCGATGAAGGACTTGTCTGTGACCAAGGCCTCCAGGTCCCTCATGATGTAATAGGTCGTCTTGGGCTCTAACGCCTCGTAATCAAACCTGGTGAGGGAGGAGCAGGACACAGGATAAACACAAATCTTATCAGAGAACCAGCAGCTGGGTGGGCCTCTCAAGGTCATTTAATCATTGGTTTTGTTTAAAGAAGAACAGCACAGAGAAGCATCTGTAGCTGGTCACCCCTCTTCCCCCTGCCAGCCCTCCATTCATTCCCCACACAGCAGCCAGCATCATCATGTAAACATCAAATCGTGCCAATCCCTTCCTTTAAATCCCTCCAAAAATGCCTGTCACGTTGACAGCAAGAGTCAAAACCCTAACCACAGCCTACAAGGCACTGTGGGATCTGACCTGCCCACGTCCTTGATTTGACTCTGTCCCACTCTCGCTCGCTCTGGTTCGCTATGCTCCAGCCACATGGGCCCCCTCTTCAGTCCTCAGAGACACTTTGCCCTTTCCCTTCGTTGGGCCTTTGCTCTTGCTATCTGTTTCCTTTCCCTGGTACAATCTTCCCCAGGCTACTCAAATAGCTGACACTTTCCCTTCCTTCAGCTTCCAAATTTAGTGTTACCTCTAGAAAGTGACCTTCTCTGACCAGTCATCTAAGGTAGCTTCCCTCTATCTCTCCCCCGCCTCTTATCATCCTTTATTTCTTCTTTTGGTAGTTACCCCAATCTGTATTTACTTTGTTTATATATTTGTTTCCTTATTTCTTGTCTTTGCCCCTGAGTACTGTAAGCTCCAGGAGGGTAGAGATCTTACCTGCTTTGTTCTCTGTTGCTTCTGACAAGTAGTGTTTTTTGTAAGTGATGGAATGAAAGATGGGAGGATGTGAAGGAAGAAAGGAAGGAGAGAGAGGAGTCAAGGCAGGGGAAGAGAGAAGGAGGAAGGGAATTCAATGTACCATAAAACTCTCTTGGAAACTTGGAAGAAATATCACAATTGCTCCATTAAAAAGAAGGTCCCCCTAGCCAAGAACATCAAATATAACAATGGGGCTGGGAGGTGATTAGGGAAAAAAAAAAAAGACTAAAAATAACCCTTATCTCATTTGTTGTTGTGGAGTTTAAATATGATAATGCATACCAAGTAGTTGGCACAATGCCCGACACCAGTGCTTAAAACTATTAATTACTTTTATTCTTAGTCACTGCCATAAGGAAGGGTCTTTCCCGATGTCAGATGGTTTTGACCAAGTCCTTATGGCACACCCACGGGGCTCTGTTTAAGAAGGAAGCCCTAGGTGGGGCAGCTGTGCTCACGCAGCTGTGGTGGGATCTCACATTGGGCTCTCTGTAAACAGGAAAGAAGGTGAGTTCTCAGAGTGAACTAAAGAAGGAAGATCTGAATAGTTGTTACTACTTTTTTCCACCCAAGACCTTTTGTGACTTCAGCAGACAACAGGGTATTGGCCGAAAGGAATGATACCATGGCTAACAATGGGTCCCCTGCACCTGCATCCCCCGTTTCTTCTGTTCTCTCTTACACAAGGTGTGTGTTCTAATCCTAGATTCTCTTTAAAGATTACTTTTTGGGAAGGTAAAACCTAGCCAAGCAGAGAGGGGCAGGAGGTTGGGATGAGAGGGTGTAGCAGGAGACAGAGAGGCACTGAAAGAGATTCAGAAGTTGAGAAAATACACTGATGTGACAGGTCACATCCAGTCTATGGCTGAGGTCATCAGACCAGCTGCCCAAATGCTCATCTTCATGCACATGCAGGTTCTAGCACTACCTTCCCCTCTGACCATCACCACCACCAACACACTTTCTACCTTCCCCTCACTACCCCAAAAAACCCCCTCTGACCATCACCCCCACCAACACACTTTCAAGGAAAGAAATTTCAAAATGGAGAATTCCTTCTGGGGTCCACTCACACAAGGAAAATCATCTGGGTTCTCAGATACAACTGCAGGCTCAGTATTAGTTAAGCCAGAATTGTTTAATTATCTCCTCCCCACCAAGAAAGCAGTCAGGCTAGAAATCATTTTCTTTCACAAGCACTTTTAACCTACCTTTCCCAGAGGCTGAAGGAAATGTTTACTTTCATTCTACCTATTCCCTTACCTTTTTCTTTATCTCTGTGATCTCCTTGTACAGAAATCTGAAACATAATTCAAAGTCCTACAAGAATTTATACCTCCACTGCATTATATTCTCTAATATGGTATTTGTTATGAAAAAAGTAATTGTCATGTAACCTCTTGGCCACGAAAAAATGAACTATATTACAAGTACACTTATCATAATACCATGTCTTCAAAATGCTGGCAGAAAGCTAGATAATCATTCCACAAATTATGAGGAATGCATCCCTGACTCAGAGCGATCTCACTAAGCCAGAGGCTGGCAGTCATAATATATTTTATCAGGTTGGATTTTTTGGAGCAGCTTCAGGCAATAAAACTATTTGCTGTGCCAACTGGTCCCTCTGGTATGCCAAAAAAGCCCACAGGAATCAGGATTTTGGGCACTTGTTAGAAATACTAGTGAATAAAACAAGTTCCCGCCTGCCTTGAGAGTCCTTATTTTATAACACAATGAATAATTTGAGGTGATTTCCCGCCTCTCACATCCTCAGCCTTCTTAACTAAACAGACACCAAGAATATGATGGCGCTGTCTACATTTCCCACAGTACTGCAGTCTCTTTGATTCTACTGAAAACTATCACAGGCTTCCTTATTCTCTGATATTTATGTAAGTAAATGACCTCTTAAGAGAAGAAACAATCACCTTATAAGGGAAGTCTAAAGCTTTCTTTCTGTCCCTTAAGCTCTTGAAATGCAACCAAACATCCAAAGTAGTTAACTATTCATAAGCAAAGCCAATGAGGCACCGTCTCTGTTTTTAATACACAGAGAGCCGCTGAGACTACCCAAGGATTCCCTGCCCTAATCCCACATTCTCCACAGTTAACATCCTTTCCGACCACTGCTCCCCCTAAACCATGGCTTGGTACTAGCATATCTAGCAGGCAGCCACACAGCCAGAAGACTCTGCCCGCATCACTTGCTTCAACAACAGGAAAGTGGTAGAAACCCCCAACCCTAAGCTCTTTGCCACTGACCTTTCCCCTCCCTCCTTCCCAGGGTAATATTTCTTTTTTCTGTAACTCCTTTCATGCGGACAAAACTTTAGCAAAATCTGGGGCTCCTGAGCCATGTGGTCCCTTCAGAGGATGCCAGCTCAGGCATCTTGGTTACAGTTTGGACCATTAGTGGGAACTTCTGTCTTTGCCTCCCTTTCCTTGATAATTATGGGTGGAGAGCCAACAAGGAAAGCCCCCAGTATGACTGTACAACTTTCATGGCCACCAAAGGACCTTTCAAGGTTCTGTAGTTCAGATTCTCTCTGGGGATGGCTGCCCACCGTACAGGCAGGATGAAAAGATGACAGGGGGGTGTCACCAGGGGAGGGGTACTCCTTGACACCACTGTTACCACCTCTCAGGGTTATCTGGCTCTAGCGTCTGTGCTCCTCAGATCTTCCTGAAAGATGCCTCCCTCCTAAGGTTCTAGCCCACTTTTTTTTAAAAAAACCTTCTCTAAGAGCAGTTTCCCAGGGTCCATACAGAGACCCTTGCCCTTCTCACCTGCAGTAGTAGTGGCGGCCAAATTTGGCCCAGTGATCTCGGACAATTTCCTCCACACTCTGCTTCCGGGCAGCGATAATGGAGAGCCAGACCAAGACAGCCCAGAGGCCATCTTTCTCCCGGAGGTGATCAGAGCCTATGGGAGAAAGGAACAGTCTGCTGAAGATTTGTTCACGGGGGAAAAGTTAAAGCTAAATGAACTATGAAGACCAGTTAGCACTTGAGTGTTACACTGAAATGGTAGGATATATTTATCTATTGTGTGAAAAACATGTCCCACAGGACTTCCCTGGTGGCGCAGTGGTTGGGAGTCTGCCTGCCGATGCAAGGGACGCGGGTTCGTGTCCCGGTCCGGGAGGCTCCCACGTGACGCGTAGCGGGTGGGCCCGTGAGCCATGGCCGCTGAGCCTGTGCGTCTGGAGCCTGTGCTCCGCAACGGGGGAGGCCACAACAGTGAGAGGCCCGCGTACCACACACACACAAAAAAAAACCATGTCCCATAATAAACTTGCATTTCTAAAAGTATGCAACCGAAATTCAAATAACACAAAACAATATCAAAAAGTAAAATAAAATCCTGGAAGTTGTTGAAAGGATCCAAGAGCCAAGCTGACATCACATTTGACTAATGGTATCGTTCATTCAGTAAATATTCGGTGATCCTTACAGTACACCAAGCATTGGTCTAGGTACTAGGGATACGGCAGTGAACAGGATAGCTCTTTATTCAACAAGTTTGAATTCAAGAAGGCAGGGAGGCGACAGGAAAGTAGATGAAAGAACAACATGTGTCAAATAAGGACAAGAGCTATGAAAAAAATTAAACTGGGTGATAATGTCACAGAGCACGATATCAGCAAAGACTTCCTTACTAGGGCAGTGCAGCTCACCTAGAGTAGGGTTGAATGGTACTCCCTAACCCCACTCTACCCGCCGAAGATATGGCCACCCAGAACCTGTGAATGTGACCTTATCTGGGGAAATAGTCCTGCAGATATAATTAAGTTAAGGATGTTGGGGTGAGATCAGCCTGGATTACCCAGGTGGGCCCAAAATCCAATGACAAGTATTCTGAGAAGAGAAGACACAGGGAGGAGAAATCCAAAGGAGCAGGTTATGTGAAGACAGATGTGGAGATGAGAATTATGCTGCCACAAGCCAAGGAAGGCAGGGAGACACCAGAAATTGAAAGAGGCAAGGAAAGGTTCTCCCCTAAAGACTTCAGAGGAAGCATGGCTCTGCCAACACCCTGATTTCAGACTTCTGGCCTCCACAACTAGAAGAAAATTAACTTCTGCTGTTTTAAGCCACCCAGTTCTCGGTAATTTGTTATGGCAGCATTAGGAAACGAATACAGGTAGTCAGGGTCAGCCCCGCTGAAGTGATGATACGTGAGCTGATACCCGAGAAGAAGGAGTCAGCCATGCAGAGATCTGGGGACAAAGCACAAAGTCCCTGAGGCAGGAAGGAACTGGGAAGCTTATTCCTCTAGCTATTTACATAGAAAGAGAGGCAGCTCATATTGTGGCATTCACACGATCAAGTGTGCAGGCTAAACAGGTAGCTTCCTGTGCAAAAAGAACCCAGAGGAATATGTTGGAGGCTCATTTAAGCATCTGTCTATTGGCCAATTGTAAGCTCTGTCCTGAATACAAAGGAATGTGTTGTAGTGTAAGAAAGGTGATATAATGGAAAAAGCATGGGGAAGGCTTTGGAATTAGGGTTTAAAACTAAACTCTTCTACTACCCCGGAATGTGAGAAGTTATCGCAAAGTTGTTAACCTTTCTGAGTCTCAGCTTCTCATCTGTAAAATGGGGACACCATCACCCATCTTGTCGGGTTGTCATATGAATTTAATCACACTCAGTGGGTAGGCTCTGGAGTCAGATTGCTCACATTCAAATTCTGGCTCAGCCACTGACCTTTGTGTGACTTGCTGTCCTCATCTGTAACATAGGGAAGTAATAGCCCCTCCCTCATGGGTTACTATCATGATGAAGTAACTAAATACGCCCAGGTATTTGGATCAATGACTGGGATGTCACAAGTGGTTGTCTTGTTGTCGATCTTACTGGTAATTCACATAAAGTACCAACCTGGTGCTGATTCCTCAAAACGTGCTTTGAGGCAAATTGTTCTCAGTCATTCATTTAATTTTATCCTCTGACTCTAGCTACAGCAATGTCTTAAGACCAGGAGACTGGGACCAGGGGTTGGATCATTTCTTCTTGCAACAGAGCAATAAGAATGGACAACAGTACTTGGGTTTCAGGGCTATGAAACATAGAAACTCAGAAAGGAAGACCCAATGACACAGAACTGTTTAAACTTTGAAAATGGACTGAAACAATACACCTTAGTTAAGTTAGGCAGCTTTGAGAATGTCTCACCAAAGCTATGGACCATTTATACTTCTTGGTACATTTGCAGTGTTAAATGTTAAATGTTTTTCCTCAAAAAGAAAAACATACAACCTTGAGAGGACAGTGAAGATACTTAAAAGGAGAAATGATCAAGTCTTTGACTCCTCCATACACTGGTCAATGGTCTGCTGATGACACTTTTAGATGTCTGGTTGTGAGAACCAGACATCTTCTAGTTAGACATCTTCTAGCCTGAGAAGACCCTGGGCTTTTAATCATCACAGCATGGAGTGACTCTAGTCCCATCCAAGGCACTCTGCACACTGCTACAAAAATGGAAGAAATTTGGAAGATGCTGGGTTAGCTCCATGGCCTAGTGCAAAAAAAGAAGTCTAGGAAGCCCTGCCCAGTGGGATAATTTCAAAATCCTTTGTCCTTTTACCGTTGAAAAAAAATCACTTTTATTTACTGTCTAGAGAGAAATACCTTTTTGTTTTAAAACATGGGCTTTGCATACCTTGAATCTCCAGCTGGATTACATTACCTAGAGATAGACCCATTAGATGATAAGTCTGACATCTGATAAGATGTCATAACTTAGGGGAGAGAGACATAAAGTTATTTTAGCAGAATCAAAAAAAAAAAAAAAAAAAAAAAAAAACAAAAAAACCCACACAAACCCATCTCAACCCTTTGTCGCCAGCCACATAGTAAATTGTGAACTGGCTTGGATATTCTCACCTACAAGTTAAACATTGCCCAGATTCATAAGGGGTCAATGATCAAGAAAAATGAACTGTGCTTTTTACAGCTGTTTGAGGTGGGGGATAGAGACACTGATGACTTGCAATTACACACACATGATTCCACTGAACTCTCATAATGTGCTTTAGAGGGGGCTTTGGGGAAACAACTTTCCTTTTAATAACTCTAAGGCAAGTGAACATTTAATGCCGTATCCGTGACAGATAAATTCAACAGGAAGTGCAGAAAATACAAAGGCATCAAATGGTTTCCTAAAACCCCACTATAAACAGAGTGAAAATGGATGCGAGAAATGCTGACACTATATATGACAGGACTAATAGACTTTATATTAAAAATGTTTTTATAAGTTAATCAGAAAAAGAGGAACCCCAATAGATAACTGGGTGGATAGGCACAAATGAGCAATTTTCAAGAGAAAAATATTAACAGTCAAAAACATTTGAAAAAATGTTCAATCTCACCTCAGTCAAAGAAAAGTCCATAAAATGGAATCCCATCTGGGGACTTTCAAATTAGCAAGCGTTCATTAGGGGCAGGGGAACACCTAGTACTAGCAAAGTACCAGTGTAAACGTGTACAGTTTGGTGGAATAATTTGGCAATAATAATCAACAGCCTTAAAATAGCAACCAGCTTTGGACCCAGCTATTCTATTTCTTAAATTTTAGTCAAAGGGACATTCACTAAAGCAGCTTAAAGGAGAGAGAAAGTTGAAGAAATAATAAAAAGGAAAAAAAATTGTTTCTAAAAGAAGAAGTTGAAAAATGAATACTAATTGTTAAAGAATAGGAAATGGTGGAAAATGCATACAAAAACTTGTGTAGATAGATAAAATATTGAATAAGAATCTTTGGTAACACATGGAATGATGTTCATCCAATTTTAAAACAAGTTAAAAAATCAGGTTACCAAAAAAGAGTATTCAGTATTTTTTTGGTAGAAGAACACATTTAGATATGTATTTATGTGTGTGCACAGGTTATCAACAGGATACACGCCCAGCTGTTAACAGTGTTATCTCTGAAGCAGTAGAACTGCGAATGTTTTGCTTCTTTTTCCTTTGCAGTATTTCCACAATAAATGTATATTATTTTCATTATAAGAAAAAAATTTTAAAGTGGTCAACGGTGTGTACAAATTCACATTTGAAAACATGAAATCCCATCTACCAAGGGTTAGCTGGGATATTAAAGGGATCAACACCGCTGATGAACAAGTGATGAATTTTGAACCTATTGCTCATCCCATTTCTTAGATTGAATAATAGCTATTTAGAGCATAG
Source organism: Aethalodelphis obliquidens (assembly GCF_003676395.1). Taxonomy (NCBI): domain Eukaryota; kingdom Metazoa; phylum Chordata; class Mammalia; order Artiodactyla; family Delphinidae; genus Aethalodelphis; species Aethalodelphis obliquidens. The sequence goes on from NW_020837951.1 coordinate 50,526,763, forward strand.
AGACTGTATCTGACTCCCTCGTGGGGCTCACAGGTTTTGGGATTAGGTTCAGGATGTACTGTAAGGCTTTAGGACTTGACCGAAAATGAGAACAGGGAAGGCAGTGCACTGCTGAGCTGTCAACATTAGCCTTGGGGGAAGCTGGGCTTAGGGGATGTGTTTCGTTCACCTCACAGGGAGACTCCACTAGCAAGGACAAAGCTTCAGATTCATCCCAATAGCCCCTAGGGCATTTCTACTGTTGCTGACAGCCCACGAAGAGGGGCTCACTCAGCCTGTGTTTCACTCCCTATCTTCCCAGGCAAAATCTCTACACTGTGAACAGTTATACAGTTGTTTGGGGAAAAACAAATAAAATAGCTCTTTTACTTCATATATGCACAGCTGCTCCATCTTTAGAACATGAGATTCCAGAAAAAAATTCTTCGGCACTAATATTTATACATGCATACTATTGCCTGTACAATTTTTAATAGATTTTATTTTTTAGAGCAGTTTTAGCTTCCTAGCAAAATTGAATGAAAAGAACGGAGAGTTCCATAAGAGTCTCTGTCTTCACACAAACACAATCTCCCCACCATCAATATCCTGCACCAGAGTGGGCTGTTTGTTACAAATGATGAACCTACACTGACACATCATCACCCAAAGTCCATAGTTCAGGTGAGGGTTCACTGATGGTGTTGTACATTCTATGGGTTTTGACAAACATATACCCACCATTACAGTATCATACAGAACAGTTTCACTGCCCTAAAGTTCCTCTGTGTTCTGACTATTCATCCTTCCCTCCCTTGTAGCCCCTGGCAACCACTAATCCTTTTATTATCTTTATTGTTTTGCCTTTTCCAGATTATCAAATCATTGGACTTTTTAGTTTGGCTTCTTTCACTTAGTAATATGCATTTCAGGTTCCTCCATGTCTTTTCATGTCTTAATAGCTCATTTCTCCTTAGCATTGAGTAATACAGTACAATTTTTGAAGTTTGCTTTCTCTGGATTTCTGGCTGGTGGTGCAGCCAGAGCTTGCCACCTGGTTCAGAACACTGCAAGAAGCTTTAACCCATATTTCCAAAGCCTGTAAGTACCACTCAACTGGTCTTCCTCTATCCAGGCTAGCCCAGCCTGAAGCCCACTCAGACTTGCTTTGACCAGCCTGGAAAAGCAGTCATCCCCACCCAGATACCAGAAGGAAGGGGCTCAGCTCTCCCCGCCACAACTCCAGGAAAAACTGACACCAAAAACAGGTCTATTTTTTTCTTATCAGAAACATCCCTACTCTTCTATTCCCTAAAACTAGACTTTGAATCTTCTCAAGCTTGAAAACCATATTACTTTGAGCTAGGCAGTACACCAGTAAGTATACTGACATAAAAGAAATGGGGGGAAAAAAGAGAGTACTCAATCTCAAAGGAATTTTCCTCAAATGGAAATGCCAGCACAGGCAAATCAACTCAATAAAACACCACACATGTTACTAAAAGATCAAGTCATCTCAGCTGAAACTCAGATCAGGAAAGTCTGAATTTGTCATTTGGGAAAATATAAATCATTATGCACCTGTTGCCAACTCCAAGCTAGAAGTAAGTTAGTGGTTCTCAACCCAGGCTACCCATTAGAATCTCCTAAAGAACTTATTAAAAATACCAATGCTCAGGCCCCACCCCGGACCAATAAAATCAGAATTTTTGGCAATGGGACCCAGGCATCAGTATATATATTTTTTAATTCCTTGGGTAATTTTTATGAGCAGCCAGAGTTGAGAACCTGTTTTAAGAGAAACCTACTCAAAACAGTCCCATATCGGGGGCAGATTACTTAGGGGTAGTGAATCAGGCCTCTTCCTCTATTTGCTCAAATTTGGCACTAAAGGAAAGTGGTCATTGGTCTCTAGTTCGATGGATGCCCCTGGCCCTAGTCGGGGGTGGGGGGGCTCTTACTGGAGCCAGCTTCAGTATCATGGTGTTCCCCCACCCCTTTTGTCTGGAAATCTTGTGAGGGCCTTGCCAAATGTGGGGTAACCAACTCATCCTGGTGTGCCTGGGACTCTCCCCATTTTAACAGGAAATGAACAATGTCCCAGGAAACCTCTCCATCCCATGCATACCAAGGTGGCCGGCCAGCTGATAAGGAAGGCCACTTGCTCAAAGAGGCTCCTGATGGTGTTCAGGATATGTGCATATACAGCACGTATCTAAGCACACATAGTTCCTAGAGCCAGAAACGATAGGAAGTATATCTGTATACTTGCTCTTGATGCAGTTACACAGCAAGATAAATTCCATTTTTGGAAGAATAACAGCAAGGCACCGGGCACTTCACTCAGTACTTTATACATCTATTATCTAATTTTGACAATTTGATAGCTTCTCTTTACAGATAAGAGATTGAGGTTAGGTCATTTGCATGAAGTCACATGGCCACTAAGGGGTGAAAAGAAGATTTACACCTGGGCAGTTTGGCTCTAACGCCTGTGGACATAACCACTGCTGGAAATGCCCAGTAAAGCCAGTGGTCCTCAGGAGCTGCAATGAGGCAGATAAAGTGCCCCAGGTGGTTAGACCTGAGGCAACCCTTCTGAAGATCTGGGTGATGGATTGGTATTTTTTCCTCCTCACACTAGACATTCAGGAGAAGTTGCCAAATTTCCCTTTACTTCTCCTCTCCTATCGATTTACCCTTTTCATTTACAGATGAAGTTTTCATTAATTTGCAGTGAAATTCTTTCCATCCTCTTTTTATCCACTCAATGATTTGTCTTTTCAAAATAGTGAAGTCATGAGGGAACACTGGGAGGCACCCCTTGCAGGGAATCGGAGATTTGAGAACGTGCTATTGAACTGTGACAGGTTGTTGTTTTTGTTGTTTTTTTTCCGTGTCTCAAATTGCTCGTGTTCAGCTCTTTAAATCTGGCCAAAAAGCAGGGCTCATGGAAAAATTGTCACTTTTCCATGCTTAAAAAGAAATGCTTCTTGGGCTTCCCCGGTGGCGCAGTGGTTGAGAGTCCGCCTGCCCATGCAGGGGACATGGGTTCGTGGTCCAGTCCGGGAAGATCCCACATGCCGTGGAGCGGCTGGGCCCGTGAGCCATGGCCACTGAGCCTGCACGTCCAGAGCCTGTGCTCCGCAACGGGAGGGGCCACGACAGTGAGAGCCTCGCGTACCGCAAAAAAAAAAAAAGAAATGCTTCTTAAAAAATTAATGCTCTAAAATGTTTACAATTGGAAAACAAAGCTGTCCTGCATGTAAGCGGGTCAGAGCCAGCTGTCAGCTCAGAAAGGTAGGATGGCAGTAACCGACCATGTAGCTCATGCTGTGCTGTGGGCATCCTGGCTCCCAATGCTATGTAACAATAAATTTGATGATGATGATGAAAATAATAATAATAGTGTTTGACACAATAATGCAGCAGGGCTCTTGGCTAGTATCCTGACCGTTGCAACACCCTGTAAACTCCATGAGGGAAGGACCCGTATCTGAAATGACTCATCATTCTATCCTGGCCCTGGCTCATAGAAGGTGCACAGTAAACCTTCATTGAATGAGTAAATGAATGATTAGGTGAAACTCTAGTATGTAGTGTGATTCATCAGATTCACTCCTCACTAAAAGCTAGAAGCAACCTAAAAAGATATATGGGAAAAAACTTTATAGATCATCCCATTGAACAGATTCAGCTTACAAATGAGGAAACTGAGGCCCAAAGAAGTGATCTGTGTAAGGAAGTTCAATGACAGAGAGGGAGAGTCAAGGTCTAACTGGGTCTAACTGGGACTGTCATCTCCTGGTGCTGTGTTGCTTACATGACACCATTCTTCCACGTCCCTGGCATGCATTCCATCCCCATCTAAAAGAATTAACCAGATGGGAGAAAAGGACACCTTTGGCATGTCCTTAAACAGGAGCAGCAGAGTAAGACTGGGTTTGAATCCTGGCTCTGCCATGTGAACTTGGCCAGTGGTTCGACTTTCCTCTCTAAGCCTCAATTACCTTATCTGTGGTCAATATGGTCCCTAGTTCATTTTAGAGTCAAGAAGTCTCAGTGAAATGACATATAGGAGGCCCTAAGAATGTACTTATCACTCAAGAGATGCTCAATAAATAACAAGTATTAGCACTGTTTCATTAACACAGCAGCCTACAGCAGCCAGGCCAGCTATCCCATCTATCCCAGAGGAGGAGAAAGCGTTAACTACGTCAGGGCTGGTCAGCTGACACTTGTCCCTCACAGGAGCAAGCCAAGGTACGGGACAGTGGGACCTCCTGACTCGTACGTCCCATCCCATTTCTTTGTCTCCAGTGCTGATGGGAACAACACAACCCTCTAAGAATTGTTCCTTGCTTGGTCATAAGCTGAACCAGAAATCTCTCGAGCAGGTTTAAAGCCTGCACCACAGGGTTGAGGATCTGTCACTCTTTAGGCATTGTACTTTGTTCTCAGTGGGGCTACCTGGCACCTAGGAGAGAGCAGCAGGCGAAGCCTCAAAGCACAACTTTAGGGACTGCATCTTAAATACCAAGGGATGGGCCCCCTTGTTAAAAGCCCCCTAGTAGACACTGTGAAAGGAAACCCTTAGTCTGTTTGGAATTCTTCAATCCGTGAAGATTGAAGAATGATTTCCCAGGATTCCCAGTCCCAGCATGCACGGGTAAGTGTGGACACAGCCTCAGAGGGAGGCCCCATTCCTTTCTTTCTGCTCCACACTTTGGTGTCACAGAACACCCCCTCTTGCCACTTTTCATCATTGAAAGGGTCAGTGGAACTGGAACTGTGGCGACCCCAAGAAAAGGTTATGTTTTGTTTTGTTTTTGATGGAGACATTCTTTCCACTCCAGGTGGGAGCTCTCTTTCCCAGCACAGGGGCTGAGAGTTTGTAGAGGGTCCAGAGGAGAGTTTCAGTTTTCAGAGTTTACAAGGAGGCTCTTGGGGAGCGTCAAGCACAGCACCTCTGTGCTCTGGCCCAGCCTAGATTGAACTGCACATGTGCACACAGCCTGTTTCAACTTGCCCAGCAGAGAAATTGCTCTCCTTGTGCTGATAATGCTGTCATCACGGCCTCCTCACGTCACATCTGCTACCCAGCCAAATTTACACAAATCGGCCAGAAATAAGAGAAAGAAATGTGGTAGAACCTCAATAATCTGAAACTCACAGATATATGGGCTTCCTTCTCTGGCCTAGAGACTGGACAGATGTGAAAACTGCCAAATGTAGAGTTAATGATTATCTAAATAGGGAATGAACTAAAGCTTTCCTTTATTGTACCTTAAAAAAATCTGGCATTAAATAAAAATAACTGTATAAGTAAGAGACAGTTAAACCTATTCAATATTCAACAGCACTCCTGTGAACCTAATCTTGAGTTAGGATGTACATAGTTCATGTGTGAAATACAGATGAAGAAGCAGGTATGGAACTTGAAAGTGTTATATACTGTTTAACTGTTACGGAAAATAAAATGTCCATTCACAAAGCAACCAGAGAGTAAGTCAGTAATATGAACCATAAGACAATAGAGCAGAGAATGTCTCTGCTAAAGGCTGTAAGAAGATCTTTATATACAAAAGGTCACTAAAGCTGGAACCTGGCCGCTACTGAACACAGCTATTTACAGGTAATTGTCAGCAGCCTCCACTCCCCCCAGGAAATAAATACGTTAATAAAATGAATTATAAATACTTAACAGGATTTAAATTTTTTAATCTGTTCATTAACACAGGTCTTGGGAATGAATTTTCCTAGAAGCACTTTGTTCGCTATTAATTTGTGCTAATAATGATGTGATAATTGAAAGTACCAAAAGTTTATTTCGAAATTTTATATAATTCCAATTTTAATATCATTCATAAAATCCTTCCTCACCGCCTTCCAACTGGTCTATATTTATGTGGTTTTGTTTTCATGAATTCTCCCAAATCTTGGGATACCCTAATGTTCAGATTTCCAGAAATACAACCACTCAAGAATGATAAAAATATAACTACTAACAATGCAAAGAAGAAATACCAAAATGGAAATTCTTTGTTTCTTCCTCCCTTCTTTCCTTCCATCCATCTACCTTCCATCCACCTTTCCTCCCTTCCTCCCTTCCTCCCTCCCTCCCTTCCTTCCTTCCTTCCTTCCTTCCTTCCTTCCTTCCTTCCATCCTTCCATCCAACCCACAATCACTCAAAGCCTATCATATATATAAGAAATAGAGCTGAGCAAGAGAGACATGGCCCCTGTCCTCAGGGCATTTACGGTTGCATGGCAAGCAGAGGGATCCAGAAAAATCTCAAAAGACTGGAAAGATACTCGAGATTTCCTGTGAATGAAACACATACATACTCTGGGCCTCTTCCTTTTGTGCTAGAGACTGGAGAGATATAAAAATTGCCAAGGTCAAGAGCACCCGAGTTCACAGTGAAAAAAGTTGGTGTGACAATGAGGGACAAGTCATGTTGGTGCCAGGAGACCTGGATTCAATTCCAAATTTCCAGAAAGAGATGGAGGTATACAAAAGGCTTAGCAATGCCCCCAGTGCATACTAAGTGCTCATTTAAAAAGATAATTGTTATTATTGTGACAAACTCAACAGAGAGCACTTTCTTGGAAAGAGAAAACACTGTTGTATTGCCTGATTTTATTTGGCAAATTTATATGGCTACTGACATTAACTGTTTAAAAATACATAACAAAAGTAATAGTAATACTCAAGATGGTGATCAGCTTGGAGGTCTTCCAGACATTCACAAACAGAGCAATTCTTTATGTTACCTGTAAAGGGACACGCTTTGGCGTGATAATTCATACACTCCCCAGACGGTATGACTTCTTACAAAACTGATGACAATGATAGCAACCAATAGAGCATCATCAAGAAATTGCCCCCAAACCTCAAAGTTTTTGGTGTTTTAGCTCTTAGTTTCAGTATTTTAGTACATCCCCTTTTGTGTATGGGAACAAGTCCAGATTCCTTCCAATTTGGAACTTGAGAGAGTTAGCCAGAATGCCATTTAGATGAACAGCTTTCTTCTGTTAAAGGATTTGTAAAATGTTCTCCTTTCTCTTGGAAAAGAGTTTTCCAAAGCCCTTCCCAGGAAGTGGATGAATATCTGGCTCTAGCACAAAAGATGATTTGGCTTCTGAAATGACCTTGGTTCTTTGACAGAGCAATAAATATAGGCTTCCTATTGTCCAGGACCTGCACCTTTCCACAGGAGAGAAGCCTGAACTCTGATCCTATCACCAGCTTGTTACCTTGGAAAGTTCTGGGAGCTCAAGATGCCGGCTGATTTTCCCCTGAGGGAAATTTCCACTCAGGGTATATCCTTCTTCTCTTGTGCAAAAAGCTTGGCATTCCTGAGCCTGAGGCAGATCCATATTTTCAAGGTTTCTTGGCACTAAACTATGCTTTCCTAGTTGGTACACAGCTCCATGCCCCAGGGGCACTGAAAAAGGCCTCCACTAGAGAAAGCTTTGATAAGTTTTAGAAGTGTCTCCCTAGTCTCAGGTCTAAAATCTTGCCATCTCTCTGCTTTCTCCTTCCTTAATTAGCCCACTTGGTTTTGGGAACTACATCCCAAGGTAGATGCGGAGCTCCTGTGATCAGCTGACTTTTACAGGCTGGAATTGTAAGGGGTCAGAGAGACCACGTGGCTTGTCTGTAGGTGGCAGGTGAGGGTCTTGAACGTACTCATCAGCCTCACATTCCAGGCCTCTAGACTTCCTGAACCGAACTTGGGGTGGCATCTCAGACACACTCTTTCTACCATTCCTGATGAAAAACAAATACTGGTTTTCACTAATGTTTCCTACTCCTGACTGCACATCAGAATTACATGAGGATACTTATTTAAAATGCAGACTCTCAGGCTCCACCTTGCCAGGGATTCCAAGCAAGGATAGGATAGAAAAAAATCTATATTTTTAGCAAGCTTCCCAGGTGATTCTTACACATTCAGCTCAGTGCCTCTCCAAGAATCGGCATTAATGAGGAACAGCATGAATCCACTTTTTCCTTCCAAGACTGAGTGGTCCAGTTCCTCAGGCCTTCTAACAGTCATTCACTGTCGGGTGCTGGAGAGATGGAATTAGCCATTGCTTTCATCGGAAAGACTGATCAGCACAGTGGAAAGCAGCATACACCGTAAGGGCAGGAGACCTTTTAGTTCAACTGTAATTTAATTCAAGTGGAGGCCTTTTCCAGGCTCTGGGGCCCTGGGTGAGTCACTTAACTACTTCTTGGGTTCAGGAGCTTCACCTGGCACATCAGGCCAGTGTCACCAGAACCTGAAGAATGGTGGGGGTGGGCAATACCTTTAGAGCTCTACACATTGAAAAATCTCTTGTGCTCCTTGAAAGGAAAATGGCAAGCAAATATAACAGTGAGAGGCTTTTAAAAGTCCCTTCTAGTCCAGCCTACATGTTGCAATCAGCGTAACAGTCTGAAAGCAAAGCTTGCTGGAAAGTGGCTGCAAGCAGACCTCCCCCCGGGAAGACCATGGTTTCCTACTTCCAGTTGAGTCAAGTCTCAACGTCTAAGCTAGGCAGGCAAAGGGCTTCAGAAATGAGCCCCTCCCCACTGGTATTTCCAAGACTGTTTCTTGATACTCCCTTCTCTACCCTACGCTATACGTCAGAGGTTAGTGAACTACAGCCCATGGGCCAAATTTGGACTTAGGCCTATTTTTGTAAGTAAACTTTTATTGGCACACAGCCATACTCATTTATGTACTGCCTATGGCTGCTTTTGTGTTACAGTTACTGAGTTGAGTAATTGTGGAAGAGACCGTACATAGCCTCTCAGTTCACAAAGCCTAAAATATTTACTATCTGGCCCTTTACAGAAAAAGTTTGCCAACCCCTGATATAAACCAGTCTTTTTCAGTCTTTTGGCCATGACCCACAATAAATACATTTTACTGTGAGATCTAGCAAACACGTAGATACCTGTGCACATATTTACATATAAATATTTCTCAAAATAACATTTACCTTTCCTAAATACAATGCATTCTGATAGTTTCTAGCCTATTATGTTTTCTTAAAAAGCTGTTCACGACTATACCAACCTCATGACCCCAAATTAGTCTTGATTCATGTTTGGAAAATACTTCTCTAGACAAACTGAACAGCTGGCTACTTACAACACATGGCCCCTACTCTCCCACTTCTATTCCTTTCTTGATATTGTTGCCCCCATCTGACAAGCCTCTGTCCTTTCATCTTTATGTGTGCAAATCCTTCCCATTCTTTAAGAACTACGCAAATTCCATCTCTTCCAGGAAGTCTGCTTTGAGCCTCCAGTTCCAAACCACTTTCTCCTTTTCTCATCTCCCACAGCACTTTTTCTATTCCTCTATTGTGGAACTTTAAAGTTTCTGCTTTGTAGAAAACTCACCTGTGCATCTTTCTAACTATGTACCCTAAAGATCTTGAATTTCTTAAGGCTATGGTCTTTTTTGTATTCTACATACCATCCAATACAGTGCCCTGTACTCTGTAAGTACTTCATCCTTTAATTTTAAAGACTATAAATTTATGGTCTATTGTAAGCACTGAACAAATGTTTATAAAGACAGAGAGAGAGAAAGAGAGAGAGAGAGAGAGAGAGAGAGAGATAACCTGGACTTATCAGTTTCCATTCCAGTTGCTAGATCTGTGTTATTTTAATAACCAGCAGGGAGAATTATTATATACAATATACAATCCCTGATTTTTTGAGTCACAGTCACTGGTTTAGAGACACAGAACACCAAAAAGGATACACAGAACACCTATTTTTAGGGCCTCAGCAGAGAAAAAGTATAACAGTTTCAACTATCCCAAGCAGACCTGCCATCCATAAGTTCTGAGATCAAACAGTAGTAATTGAGAGAGCTTGATATGATCTCTCTCTTTCCAAGGAGAAAAAGGTGCCTGCCAACCCTTCTGCACCATTAATGCTATTAGCGTCTAGCTGATTTTGGTAAAAGGAGAAAATTTCCCAGGAGAAAATTCCTTCAGGAACCCTGACATAGCCTGAAATACTGTCATTATGACTAGTTAGAGTGGTTTTACTGCAATCTGTTTAAGCATGACCAAATAAGACTTATTCTTAGGAATTCAAGGATGGTTTGGTATCAGCAAATCAATCGTATTTCATTACATTAACATAATAAAGGAGAAAAAACATTAATATATCATTTGATTCTGAAAGGGCACCTTCCATCAGCCATTTATAATATGATTCTAAGAAATATTAGAATAGGAAAAAAACTACATAAGCATGATAGGGATTTTACCAATATTAAAACAAAATCATCAAAATAGATGGTAAAATACTGAACTGATTTCCATTAAAATCATGAACTATCACAATTGTTATTTAATATTATTTTGAAGATTGCAGCTAGTGCCATAAGAATATGAAATAAAAGATCTAAATATTAGAAAACACAAAAAATCTTTAGTCATAAATTATATGACTGTATACCTAAAAATGTAGACTTTTTAGAAAAGAAAATGTCATAATTAATGATAGAATCTGTTAAGGTGGCTGTGAACCAGAGAAAAGGCGTATTAATCAATAGCTTTTCTTTATCTGTTATATGTTTATATGTTATGTAAACAAATTAGAAAGGAAAATGAAGATATTAACATTAAAATCAAAGCTGTTAAAAGCTCTATAGGACATATGACCCAGTTTCTTCAATGAATAAATTAGAAAGAGAAAAGGTAGAGGGGAGAAATGCAGATTAAAAGAGACTTAAGAGGTATCAACGAGTTATGATGTAAGATCTTTTGGATCCTAATTGTAAAAATTTATCGAGGGAAATGTTGAGAATAGGAGAAATTATTAAGAAATTACTTATTTACTTAATTACTTAATTACTTATTTACTTAATTACTTATTTACTTATTTACTTAATTACTTATTAAGAAGTTCCACTTCTGCACTTCTGTTTAGGATGTGGAAATCTATAAGAGAATGTCACTCCCATCCCAGTAATAAGAAAAGGCCAGGAAACTACAGCATAACTTTAAAAAAAAAAAAAAACCATCTGAGGTCACAGGAAATAAAGTGAATTCCAAAGAGTCTCAAGGCAAGACAGGACACAAACCATCTCACCTCTAGCAGAGCACAGGAGAAAGAGGATGCTTCCATACAAGTGAATAATAAGAAGTCACATAAGAGTTTTAAACATTCTTAAAGGCCAAGTATAGTCTAATATGATAGTTTTAAATTGCTTGGAGTCCCAGATATGAAGGGCACATTCCAAGTTATTTCCCATAGGCTCCACTGGGTACTCACAAGAAAGACTGGAAAAAGAGAGAGAGAGACTTGGTGGTGCTGACCTGCAGGAAATGATCAACTCCTGCCAAGAGATAAGCCTGAAACCCTTCTAGTTCCCCAAACATTTCTTTCATAGGAAACAAAAGCCTCAAGCTCCTGGATGATTGAGCTTCAAACCTTCTCATCCCTAGGATCCAGGCAGAAGTCCACTGCTTCTGAAATAGGGGTTGAAGTAAAAACTCTCTGTCCCTGGACAAAGAGTAGGAAACCTTGGGCCCAGAATCCTACACCAATACTAAACAGACCTGCTGCCACTAGAAAAGGGTCAAGTACCTAATAATAGAGGTCTATTTTGTCTCACAGACATGCAGTAACTGCTGAAACCTGTGAATGCAACAGAAACGCTGAAAAATCTCCTCCATCTCCCCATCATCACTTTCAGTACATAGCAAAAATATCCCACTACCAGAAGAATTTGAAGCCTGTGATACATTGATATACTAAAGATTATAACAGAAACAATAAAATCCAAACCCAGCTCAACTCCTGACTATATTTAATGTAACTTTGCACACTAATGCCCTGAGAGAAGAAGAGGTATGCCCATTTCTGTGTATAAATATTATTTACCTGAGTCTCTACTGTTCTTATATACATACAGTCCAGCATTCAATGAAAAATTATGACATGCAAAAATCAAGAAAGAGTAAACCGGGCTTCCCTGGTGGCTCAGTGGTTGAGAGTCCGCCTGCTGATGCAGGGGACACGGGTTCGTGCCCCAGTCCAGGAAGATCCTACATGCCGCGGAGCGGCTGGGCCCGTGAGCCATGGCCGCTGAGCCTGCGCGTCCAGAGCCTGTGCTCCGCAACGGGAGAGGCCACAACAGTGAGAGGCCCGCGTACCGCAAAAAAAAAAAAAAAAAAAAAAGAAAGAGTAAACCATTGCTTTATCAAAAGACAAAGCAATCAACAGAACTAGAGTTAGAAAATAACCAGTTATTGGAACTATCAGACAGAAAGTTTACAATAACCATGTTTAATATGTTAAATGATCTAATGGAAAAGATAAACAACAGACATGAATAGATCAGGAATTTCATCAAAGAGATGAAAATTATTTAAAAAGAGTCAAAGAGAAATACTAGAAATAAAAACTACAATATCAGAGATGAAGAAATCCTTCACTGGGCTCAACAAAAGACTGGACACAGCTCAGGAAAGAATTAATGATATGCCAATAGAGATTATCTTGACTGAAACACAAAAAGAATAAAGAGTAAACGAAACCAAATAGTGCATGTAAGGGCTCTGAGACAACACATGGTCACAAATTATCTAACATTATGTAATTAGAGTCTCAGAGGAGAGGAGAGAATAAGGAAAGAGAGATATTAGAAGAGATAATGGCAGAGAATTTTCTAAAATTAATGAAAAACAACAAACAACAGATCCAAGAATCTCAAAGAACGCTAAGCAGGGTTTAAAAAAAATATACATGTACCTATACATTTTATTAAACTGTTAAAAACAAAAGATAAAAAGAAAATGTTGAAGCCAGCCAGAGATGGAAAGTAGGCGAAATTTAAATACATAGCAATGGTGGTAAGAATTAGAGCCGACTTCTTGGAAACTGTGCAAGCCAGAAGACAATGGTGTGACATCTTTAAAATAGTGAAAGAAGAAATTTTTTTTTAACATTTTAGGTGTGATAATGGTACTACAGTTATATATATATATAAAATATTTTTTTTTCTTTTTTTCCCTCAGTACCCCTTATACTTATAAGATTCACACTAAGGATTGCTTCACAATAATCAGAGGGGAGGGCTCCTCTTGTGGATGAAGGTAGAGATAAAGTAAGATTGACCAGGAGTTGATGATGGTTGAAACTATGTGATGAACACATGGGAATCTGATATATTTCCTCTCTCTCTCTCTCTCTCTCTCTAAAAAGAAGAAGAAATGGGCAGAAGACGTGAAGGTGTCATAGCACATATCCCACTAGATTTCTCTGATTTTTTTTTTTTTTTTTGCTTCTAACTCTTTCACCAGCCTTTCATTCACAGTGGACTCACAGGTCCCCAAACTAGGGTCACAGAGTTCTGCAGCCACCCTCTCCAGTAACACCAACCCAATAAAGCCTACCAGTGCCAAAGCTCTCTTCTCCACACAGAGAGCACCGGCCTGAGTCCATCAAATTTGAGAAGAATCTCCATCCAGCTGGGGTCTCATACACAGGGACCTTCATTGATTTGGCCACTCTGAAAAATGAAATTCGAGGCAACAGTTAATTCATATTTCTCCTTTCCTTTTTTTTTTCCTCAGCACATAAGGAAGTCTTTAAGATCTGTTACTGCCATAATTAGATTTTAGAACATCCTGAACAACATGGACAGTTTTCAAGATGTCAAGCCATAAGGTAGAGAATGATAAATAGCCTATTCCAACGGTACTCAATTTTGCTTTCCCCATAATATAGAAGATGTTCAGTTAATGTATAGCGCATTCTCACATTTATGTTTCACTTCTATATATATTCCTTTATCTTGGCGGTAAGATCCCAGTTGGGGAATCTCAGAATTTAAATTAAGGTGGTATTTGGGTGCAAACACTTTGGAATATTGTTTGACAGTATCTACTAAAGATGAATATACACATATCCTATGAACCAGCAATTCAATTCCTAGAAGTTAATACTAACGATGTAGTAGACACTGTGGTACACTGCTCAGCTTCACCTCCAACACGCACACGCGCACACACACACACATTTTAGGACTTTTAGGACTGGAACACTCTACCAGCTTCTAGGAATGTTAATGGCTTCTAGGAATGGTGACAGCTCACGGATGTGGGCCCCACTCTCTGCTAAAGAGAGATGTCTCACTCAAAATCATGCTGCCTTCCTTGGGTCAATCCACATCCAATGCCTGGCAAATGAGAGATGTATAAAGGTCTAGGCTTCTTGCCCCTATTTGGCACAACTCTGTAGGGCCGTTTCAGCTCCAACTTCTCTGTCTGATCCTCCTTCCTCACCCCCCCATAGGTATTGCTCTTGAAGGAAACTTTGATCTTGATGGCAGAAAGGAATAAAGTTCCTGCAAGCGAATCTATCTCAGAGCTGCTTCCTGGGGAGCCCAGCAGGTGACATTACTCAACAGAGTATGTACACAAGATTTTTAAAAAAATGATCATAGAATCACAATTGGTAATAACTGAAACAAAAGTCCATCAAAGTAGAAAGGACAAATGATTTGCAATATATAATGCAATAGCATAAATTTCATTGAACAAACTAGTGCTACGTGCAACAACTTGAATGAATCTCACAAACATAATATCACGTGAAAGAAACCAGTATCAAAGGAATACACACTATACAGTTCCATTTAGATAAAATTTAAAAACAGCTAAAACTAAGCTTTACTGTCAAAACTCAGGCTCAGAGGACCCAGAAGGTCAAGTATTTTGTTCAAGGTCTCACAGAGATAAGAGGCAAAGCTAGATTCTGGACCCAAGTCTGCTTAATTTCTGTCCATGTTCCATTCCACTACACGATGCTGTCTCCCCAAATGTTTTAGTGCTTCAAGACATATACAAACCTCAAAGTTGGCTGGGGAATGAGCTGCTGCCACAGACACTGGCCTGAAGAGTTTCATCAGCCCCACATGGAGGCAACCCAAAGAGAAAAACATCAAATGCCTGCCACCAGCAAGGTTTAGTCCTTTGATGACTATAGGTGCAGAAGGTGACCATGGAGAGGAACCAGTGAGGGTATCTCGGTGAAGAAGAGGAAGAAAAATGCACATAGGACAAAGGACACGATGTAATAGTGATTTCTTTAGGTTTGTTTTGTGGCCACCTAGAGGAAAAAATATCTAGAACTCTTGCCAGAGGAACATAACACTTCTCTTTCCATTGAACCCAAATGTAATTAATGTGCTCACAATCTTGAAAAAACTGTGTGCCAAGTCTCTTTCAAGTTTGCTTTGAGGGACTTCCCTGGTGGCACAGTGGTTAAGAATCCACCTGCCAATGCAGGGGACATGGGTTCCATCCCTGGTCCGGGAAGATCCCACATGCCGTGGAGCAACTAAGCCCATATGCCACAACTACTGAGCCTGCGCTCTAGAGCCCGCGAGCCACAACTACTGAGCTCGCGTGCTGCAGCTACTGAAGCCCGCACACCTAGAGCCCACAGAGCCCACAACAAGAGAAGCCACCGCAATGAGAAGCCCATGCACCGCAACAAAGAGTAGCCCCCGCTCGCTACAACTAGAGAAAGCCCCCACGCAACAATGAAGACCCAACGCAGCCAATAAATAAATAAATAAATAAATAAAGGTTCAACTTAAAAAAAAAATGTCTTAAAAAAAAGTTTGCTTTGAAAACAAGCACCTTTTGGATGCTTGGGTGTTACATCAAATGTTCTCTTTTCCTCAGTAGTCTAAGAAAGATATACAATCATGTTTACATCCTGGTAGGAATAATGAAATAAATCCTCTCCAAATTGGAGAGCAAAGGTAAGCTTTCACAGCCATTAATTTAAGGTCAGAAGCTCAAGGAAGGAGAAATCATTCACACTGAAGCCTTCTAGGGCAGTGCATAATAAAGCCGGGGTCAAAATTAATTTAGCTAAAATGAACGCATAAGATTACGAAATAGAATATGCAACATGGGGCAGAGGTGAGGGTAAGAGAGAGGCTAGAGGGTGTGGGGATATATATTCTCTGGCCAAAACATTCTTGTTGGTTCAAAGCCAAGTTGGCAGAACTGAAAGGAGGGGAGAGGATTTCCCCAGCTCCACCCTTCTCAGCTGACCACTGTCAGGAGGTCATCAGGCTGAAGGCTGAGGCTGGATTTTAAAGGACCGGATACTTTTATGACTATGAGTCACATCTGCAGCTGTACAAGCTAAGATAACAATATGGGTAATTAAATTCCCGGATCCTGAGCATGAGTTGATGTGTCCTACAGTCAGAAAGGAATGCCCCTCCCTTCTCCTTCTACTGAACTTGGGACCCATCCCAAGCATAACATTCAGCAGATACCAGGCTCTAGACTGGTTTTTGGCAGGAGGCCCCAGTGGAGTCTCTGGTACAAAAGCTAAAAATGAAGCAGCTCATGTTGAGGGTCTGCACCCCTCTCCTCGACTACCACCACCATGTGTCAGAGACAAACAAAACTCACTTTCTAGGAAAGACCAGCATATGAAGGAAAAGAAAGAAAATGAATCTGGGCCACAGTTTTCCTGCAGATGGGAGTGAGCCTTGGTAGCCGAAACAAAACAAAACAAAACAAACCATGGTGGGCTTCCCTGGTGGTGCAGTGGTTGAGAGTCCGCCTGCCGACGCGGGGGACGCGGGTTCGTGTCCCGGTCCAGGAAGATCCCACATGCCACAGAGCGGCTAGGCCCCATGAGCCAGGGACAGAGCCTGCGCGTCCGGAGCCTGTGCTCCGCAACGGGAGAGGCCACAACAGTGAGAGGCCCGCGTACCGCAAAAAAAACAAAAAAAAAACAAAACAAAAAATCATGGTGGATATAAGCTTCTTAGTGTGGATTTTAAAACCTCTAAAAATGTGGCTTCAGGTTGGAAATAGCCTCAACCTATTTTGCCAATACTTTCTCCCATGATACTCCCCATATGCTGCTAAAAACTGAACCATCTCTTATTTTCTAAATATGCTCTTGCATTGTTGTTGTTGCTTTTTACAAGTCCTTCTTTATGCTTTTCATATTACCTGGATTAATCCTCCTTTCCAATCTCTCTCAAAATACTTCACTTTGCTTCAAAACCTATCTTAAATGCCCTGCCATCATGAATCCTGTGGCAAAGGCTGCTAGTGGTCAACAAAAGTATCTTTTCCTGGACACACAGCTGGACTACACTTCCCAACCTCCCACGAGGTTCACTGTGGCCACATGCTGAGTTCTAGCCAACGGAACCCCAGTGGAGACAATGCACACGCTTTTCAAATCTGGTTATTAAAATTTCCCATCCTCCATGCTCTTTCTCCTTCTGCCAGTCTAATGTGGACAAGCCCAGCAATCCTAGAAGCCACATGTTGAAGACGGTGGACCTACAAGTTGGAAGGATCTGGATCTCTGAATCACCATTTGGAGCAGAATTAGTCACCAATCAGGAACACTTGTTTTTAACTTCTAATGACTGAGAAATAACCTCTTGCCATGTTTGAGCCATTGTACACTTTGGGATTAGTTCTGTAGCACCAGCTCCATTATCGTAACAAATACAATTCTTTTTTCATTGCCGTTATCAATCCAAAGTAACCCTTCCTGCCCTAGGCTTCCTCTCTTGGTAGGGGGTTTTTATGTTCACATTGTCACTGTATATGTTGTTACCTTCTTAACACTCTCCCTCCACACACAGATACCACCACTACAACCACCAGTGTGTTAGTTCTTTGAGGGCAGGGGCTGCATCTTATATGCCTTTATAGCTCTTCAATGTCTAGGATAACATAATACCTTGTCAGACTTGCCCTCAATAAATTCTGCATGACTTCAGTTGACTAATATCTATTGTTTAAGGAGTATTGTCGAACAGCAAGGGGAAAAGTATCTCTATTTTATGGTCTTTTCTCATTGTAGGTTCCTTATATTATATTAAGAAATAAGTAATTTCTGCATGTTTTATTTAAATTAGTCATTTTGAGCAAAGAGAATTTCTCCAGGTATTAATTGGTGGGGCTATCAGGATAAGACAAAGGCAATTTCTTGAAAATAAAGATGTTACAGAATTAGGGCAGTGAATATATGAGAGTCAAAAGTCTGAGAAACAGAAGGACAAATTATTTCTATTTTACCAGTCTGGTGGTCGCCTTACCCTCATGTGCTCAAACAAGATAACAGATACAAAAGCATCCTGAAAGATCCCTAAAAGCTCACTACATGTAGAGGTGCCAGCACACCCACCTTTGCACCTCCCGCATCCAGCGCCGTGCATGCCCACAGTAGGTATTAAAATGTGTATTAACTTAATTACACAGTACTACATCAGTGTATGTGACAATATTCTACTGGAATACCAACAGTTACTAATGACTCTCTTTTACCTTGTGAGAGAACAGCCAAATAAAAAATGACTAATTATATCAAGTACATGAGGCAGCATCAGCTACTCTTGGAATTCTACTTTAAGAAAGTTCCAATAGATTTTAAAAGGACAAGATCCAGGTCGCTCTTCCTTTAATTTATCTTCAAACATCCACTTTCTTAAGAGCTGAGCACACCTCTTGGTTCTATTTTCTACATACTGAACTCTCAGTCCCTTCTTAAAAAGCCTCCATCTACATAGATTAGGAGATATCTGTATCACATATATCCAACAAAAGACTTATACGTGGTTTATATGTAAAAACTCCTACAAATCAGTAAAAAAGGCAGATAACCTTTAAAACATGGGCAAAAATCTTGATTAGGCACTTTACAAAAGAGGATATTCACAACCCACAAAATGAAAAGACAACCTATGGAATGGGAAAATATATTTGCAAACCCTATATCCAATAAGGGGTTAATATCCAAAATATATAAGGAATGCTTACAACTCAATAGCAAGAAAACAAACAATCTAATTTTTAAAAAATGGTTAAAGGGTCTAAATAGGAAAATAAATTTTTCTGAAGAAGACACACTAATGACCAAGAGGTACATGAAAAGATGCTCAACATCACCAATCATCAGAGAAGTGCAAATCAAAACCACAGTGAGATATCACCTCACACCTATTATTGGGTTTTTAGCCAACCTGACAGAATGGCTATTATCAAAAAGACAAGAGATAAGGGAGCCAGTGTGGATGTGGAGAAAAGGGAACACTTGTGCAGTGTTGGTGGGAATGTACACTGGTACAGTCACTATGGAAAATAACATGGAGGTCCTCTCCTCAAAAAATTAAAAAAGAACTATCATATGATCCAGCAATCACACTTCTAGATATTTATCCAAAGGAAATGAAAACAGGATCTCAAAAGGATATCTGTACTCCTATGTTCATTTAATCATTATACACAATAGCCAAGATACAGAAACAACCTACATGTCCAATGACAGATAAATGGATAAAGAAGATGTGGTATATAAATACAATGAATATTACTCAGCCATAAAGAAAGAAGGAAATTCTGCTATTTGCAACAACATGAATGAAACTGGAGGGCATTCTGCTAAGTGAAACAAGCCAGAGAGAGAAAACCAAATACTGTAAGGTATCACTTAAATGTGGAGTCTAAAAAAAAAATAAAGCTGAATTCATAGAAATGAAGAGTAGATTGGTGGTTGCCAGGGACTGGGGTGGGGAGGTGGAATGGGGAGATGGTGGTCAAAGGGTACAAATCTCCATTTATAAAATAAACAAGTTCTAAAGATGTCTGTATGTGTATAACTGAGTCACTTTGCTGTACAGCAGAGATTGGCACAGCATTGTAAATCAACTATTCTTCAATAAAAAATTAAAAGATAAATAAGTTCTGAAGATCTAATGTACAGCACGGTGACTATAGTTATTAACATGTACTGTGTACTTGAAATTTGCTGAAAGCAGAATTCCCACTAAAAAAACTATGTGAGGTGATGAATGAGTTAATTAACTTGATTGTGGTAATCATTTCACAATGTCTATCAGTATCAAATCATCACGTCGTATATTTTAAATATATTATAGCTTTATCTGCCAATTATATCTCAGTAAAGCTGGAAAAAAATAACCAAAAAAGCTAGTCATTGGTGACAGAAGTCAGGATAGAGGTTATCTCTGGGGAGGAGGGGGAGGTAGTGATTGGAATGGGGATCGAGGGAGCTTCAGGAATGCTGTTCTGTTTCTTGATCTACAATGGTAGTTACATGGGTGTGTGGTCTTTGTAAAAAGTCCTTGAGCTACGCATGAGATGTGCCTTGTTAAATATACATTATGCTTCATTTAACATTTATTTATTTATTTTTAAATAGATCTTTACTGGCGTATAATTGCTTCACAATACTGTGTTAGTTTCTGTTGCACAACAAAGTGAATCAGCCACATGCATACCCATGTCCACATATCTCCTACCTCTTGAGCCTCCCTCGCATCCACCCTATCACACCCCTGTAGGTCATCGCAAAGCACCGAGCTGATCTCCCCGTGCTATGCGGCTGCTTCCCACCAGCTATCTATTTTACACTCGGTAGTGTATATATGTTCATGTTACTACTCTCACTTCGCCCCAGCTTCGCCCTCCCACGCCGTGTCCTCAAGTCCATTCTCTATATCTACCGCTTTATGCCTGCCCTGCAACAAGGTTCATCAGTACCATTTTTTTTTTTAGATTCCATATATATGCGTTAGCATACAGTATTTGTTTTTCTCTTTCTGACTTACTTCACTCTGTATGACAGTCTCTAGGTCCATCCACCTCACTACAAATAACTCAATTTCATTTCTTTTTATGGCTGAGTAATATTCCATTATATATATGTGCCACAACTTCTTTATCTATTCACCTGTCAATGGACATTTAGGTTGGTTCTATGTCCTGGCTATTGTCTATAGTTCTGCAATGAACATTGTGGTACATGTCTCTTTTTGAATTATGGTTTTCTCTGGGTATATGCCCAGTAGCGGGATTGCTGGGTCATATGGTAGTTCTATTTGTAGTTTTTTAAGGAACCTCCATACTGTTTTCCATAGTGGCTGTATAAATTTACATTCCCACCAACAGTGCAGGAGGGTTCCCTTTTCACCACACCCTTTCCAGCATTTATTGTTTCTAGATTTTTTTGATAATGGCCATTCTGACCAGCATGAGGTGATATCTCATTGTAGTTTTGATTTGCATTTCTCTAATAATTAGTGATGCTGAGCATCTTTTCATGTGCCTCTTGGCCATCTATGTCTTCCTTGGTGAAATGTCTATTTAGGTCTTCGGCCCATTTTTTATCTGGATTGTTTCTTTTTTTGATATCGAGTTCCATAAGCTGTTTTATTTAAAAGAAAAAACCCCTGTAGTATTTATGACTGAGTACATGTTTAAATTAGCCTTATTTACATCATCCCAGGAAATAAACTACTGAAGATGGAGTTTAATAGCATTCTGGACATGCTGGTTAAGGTCTGGTAGACATGGAACAAAACTGCCTGCAAGTTTGTCCCCTAGTGTTTTCACATGGATGAGTTCACTCCCAGATCCCTTCTTTGATATCTGGCACTGCTGGCTGGAGCTGCTCTGAGGTAAAAGGCTTATGTGAGTTTGCACTTTAAATGCATTTCTAAGGCAGCCTACTCAGCTCACCAATAAGAATTAAGCAGAGTTCAACTAGGCCTTGTTTTCTAATACCAATCTCAAAGTTCACTCCTTCCTCATCCTTTGAGTGGAGCAACTCACACTTTCAGGTAAAATAAATATAAAACATGAGGCTGTCACAATAAGATGACCACAAAAGTTTTTCAACCGTATACATAAATATTAATATATGTCAACTTTAGCAGCGAGCTGCTTGTTCCTGGGGCCTGTAGTATCTCAGCCTGGTCTAAACCTCAAAACTCACATACTAAATAACACCTCCCTTGCCTGTCTTATCGGGGAAGTCATAAGGATCAAATGAGATGGTATAAAAAGAAAAGAAAGTGCTCTAACAACTGTGAAATGTCCTACGGTATTACAACACTATTACTGTTCTGGGTATTGGAACTTTCACTTAATCCAAAGGGAAATGGACATATCATTTAAAGAATATTTATTTTTTTTAAAAAAGCAAAATATAACTATGTTTCATGCTCCCTAAAAAATTCTAGATTTGGGGCAATTGTAAAACAAACAAAGGGGGACCCCAAACCCAGGGGCTTTTGCTGCTTTATCTAAAAGCTTCTGTACTTTCATTTTAGGTAAGTGTTACAGAGGAAAACAGGATCCTTCCCAATTAGATTTTAAGTTTTGTTAGGAAACATAAGGCAGGCATATTTCTGAGGATGTTCACTTAAAAGAAAAAATTTGGCTTTGGACTTGCACCAAAGATCCAAGAGAAAAATACGTAAAATTGAAAGAATCACAGGTTCACTCTCTTAAGCTCGCAAATACTCGGGAACCCTATGTCTGGGAATCAACAAGTGTCTATGTTTACCATCTTGATGCTTGAGAACTCTGATGTAAATTGTTCCTGGTTCTAATTATTTTCAAAAAAGAAAAACTGTTGAGGGGCTAGGGCTGGCAAATATTAAGCCCCAAGTGTTCCAGTTAAGCTGAGAGATAAAGAAAAGACTGACTGTCAGCTGTCCTTCAGAGTCCCATGAGATTGCTCCCTGAAGAGCAAAAAGTGAAGCATCTTCTTGTCTTTTTGTTTTGCTTTGAATTTTAAAGCATGTTGACACCTTACTGAAGCTTTTTTAAAAGCCTATATAATACCCTTGGAAGATTTAGAATCAATTCCTTTACAACTGTAGACAAAAAGTAGTAAATACTAACTGATGTGACAGCTCTAACCCAGGAGATAAAACATCTCACTAAACAAAGCTTCCCTTTCTTAAAACCTTCTGTGTTTCCTCTTCTGGATTCAATCAGCATCTTTTCCTGGATGGTATTAAAAAATCTTATTGCTCTTACGTCATAAAACAGGAGAAATGGGACATCTGGGCATGGAACATTAAATAAATATACAGCGGCTGTAAAATGATACTCGTTTTTTTTTTTTTTTTTTTTTTTTGGCGGTACGCGGGCCTCTCACTGTTGTGGCCTCTCCCGTTGCGGAGCACAGGCTCCGGACGCGCAGGCTCAGTGGTCATGGCTCACGGGCGCAGCCGCTCCGCGGCATGTGGGATCTTCCCGGACCGGGGCACGAACCAATGTCCCCTGCATCGGCAGGCAGACTCTCAACCACTGCGCCACCAGGAAAGCCCGATACTCGTTTTAAAGGAAGAACAAAACCCAGAGAAAAGAAGTATTTGTGTAATGCTACATCACCATTCTATGGGTAATACCATGAGCAGAGGTAAACATTAAAATATCATGTCATTATCACTTTTCTCAAAGATCTGTGGCTTAATGTATGACCCAGTTTGCCGTTTCCTGGGAAGTCATGTCAAGTCATCAGGCAGCCATCCCTAAATGGGCTCTGAGAAAACGAGTATTTATCAAGGGACACAGAAGCACCCACCCCAACTGAAAGATATCACATATTCAAGGCTGCACTTACCCTTCCAGGATGTCCATCCTTACTCAGGATTGGGTTTAATTTTGCTGATAAGTATAAAGAAAGCTCATGCCACATTAATTTATCTTTTTAAAAAGTTTTGATTTAATAAGACATAGTTATGTGGAAAGAAACTATTGGAGAAGTTGATGTCCTTTTGTGGGAAATGATGTTTACAGCACAAGGTAAAGCTGAGTGGACAGGAAAGGTAGGCAGACGTGCACTGCCGTGGAATCAAGTCCAAACACCTTTGCGTGGACGAGAGGATGGACTCTGAATTCTGACTGCCTGAGTCCCCACCCAGCTCCACCCCTTCTTGGCTGAGTGACCTTGGCCAAGTTACTTAAACTCAATAAGCCCAGCTCTTTCACCTGTGAAATGTAATAACACTGAATCTCCTTATTCAGGGAGGACTAAATGGGGTGACCCTTGGGAAGCCCCAAACATTCAGAGAAGTGCACGGACAGCAGCAACAGCTGTTAGCATTGTTACCTCTCCAGCTGCTGCTTCCTGCATTTCCCTCTATCCTCCTGCCAGAGCACACTGCTATTTTGGTAGAGCCTCCTTAAAGCACTATGCAGCTTCAGTTCCTGGCACACATAGTTCACATAGATGGGGATACTCTTCATATCAGTTAGAGTCCCAACAGGAATAGATGACACACTCAAATTGAGTAATTTGAGGAGAGTTTAACACAGGTGCTGGGCTTTCCCGGTGGCGCAGTGGTTAAGAGTCCACATGCCAATGCAGGGGACACAGGTTCGATCCCTGGTTCAGGAAGATCCCACATGCCGCAGAGCAACTAAGCCCATGCGCCACAACTACTGAGCCTGCGCTCTAGAGCCCGTGATCCACAACTACTGAGCCCACACGCTGCAACTACTGAAGCCCATGCACCTGGAGCCCGTGCTCCGCAACAAGAGAAGCCACTGCAATGAGAAGCCCGCACACTGCAACCAAGAGTAGCCCCCGCTTGCCGCAACTAGAGAAAGCCCGTGTGCAGCAACGAAGACCCAACACAGCCAAAAATAAATAAATTTACAAAACCAAAACACAGGTGCTATTTACGCAGGTGTGGGCAGTGGAGAAGGGGAGCACGATGGACAGTACAGTACCCCAGGGCAAGTAACATCAGGGCGAGCATTACACCACCCCCAGTCTCATTCCTGGAACCAGAGACGGAGCTGCGTGAAGAGGGCTGCCTGGCAGGAGCCATGACCTTCAGAGGAGACATGTTGCCAGCCCATAGAAAACCGTCAAGGAGAGAAATCAATTCCTGACCCCATTCTCCTCCAGCTGCCTGACATCTGTAGTGCCCCCAATTGTCCAAACCCAACTGAAATCAGGAGGGAAGATGAGACAGTTGATACAGTCCATAGAGGTCAGCCTGTGGGACAGAGTGTAGGGAGAGAGTAGAGAGGCATCCCGGGGCACATGGAAGATACCCAGCACTCTTTTCATCCAGCCCCCTACACTCAGGCTATTTCGACTATCCAGGTCAATGTGTCCAGTCCCTTCTTTGTGCTGCCACAGGAAACCCTACCAATTACACACTCAGCACAGGTTATTGCATTAGATGTTGGGACAGCTGACTGCCTCTAATCTGTGAGCCCCTGGAGGGTAAGGGCTCTGACTGGCACAGAGCAAGTACTTAATGACATTTGTTAATTCCATGCAAACATTGTGGGCTCCATCGGAACACAGACTTCTCCTACATGGGTACAAACGTCATTTAGATTCCAGAACTAAGTCCTTCAAATACCAGAGGGAGCAAGTACATGAGACCATTGAAAGCTCAGGATAAAATTAAGTTACGGTGGATGAACTTCCATGTGGAATTAATTACAAAGAGTTGGCTGAAAAGATTGATAGGCAATCCAGGCAGTCCAGGGGCAGGGCCAGTGAGGGTGACTGACAGCAGGGCTCTCTGCTATCTAAATCTGGTCCTGGGGTTCTGTCCCTAGGGAGGCAGTAGGGGAAGAGGAAGGAGATGGGGAAAGCAGCTGTTTGCATTCAGGGTGACCCATGCAGTGGGACAGACTCTCTCTCAGAGGGCCTAGTGGTCTCTGGAGGACGGGGACCAAAATAGGTTGGTGAGAACACACAGTTCCTGAAATTAATTGAAGAAGTAGAGTGTCCGTGGGGAATTACAATGCTTCTCAACTGTTCTTTCCCCCTTTTCAGAGACTGAGGCACGGAAATGTTTCTCTGTGTGGATCCATTCCGTGTTTTTGGCTGATTGCTGGGCCTAATTGGGGACCCACAGAGGAGGGACAGGGTCAGCAGAGGACACGGTGGCTTCTGGGCATTGAGAACCACTGTAGGGGCATAGTCTCCTGTGAGAGGAACAATTCTCTTCAGGTCAAGACACCACTTCCTGCAGTGAAGGGATGATACAGATGAGTGGAGAGGTAGAAGCACTGCCTTTTCCATCGGCCCAGGCTGCAGCCCAAGCAGTGCCCTGGTGCTAAAGGTACTACATCATCTTTGAGACCCAATAATTTCCAGCTTTCAAAAAAGCGTGGTAACACACTGCTTTTCTTAGAAGAGAGCACTTTAATGCCCCTGTGAAAACACTGTCATAATAAATATTTAAATGTAAGTGTCCTCAGTGTGAACATTGCCCCCTTGGAATGCGGGGCCCTTACACAATGCACAGCCTGTGCAACTGGATGCAGAAGCTCTCCATCAGTTTCACCTGCGTGTAGCCAGAGCAGAAGCTATGGCTCTCAAGTCCCTTAAACACGTTCCTGGTGTAGCAAGGGGTGGATCACACACTCCCCAATGGTCCTATGACTCAGGGTGGACCCTAAAGCCTTTTGCAGTCTTTGGACTGTTGAAGACACAACTTTAAACAGCACATTTTCTTTTCCTGCAACCGTATGCCCTACCCAATAGCATTCAGAAGTGGTGAACTCTGTGAGTGTGCATGTGTGGGTGAGGTCTCAACCCATATCATACCAACCATATTAAAATATATCTACATCTCACATAAAAACTGACTTCTTGCTTTAAAAGAATCTTGAAAGGACTTTTATAATTTTGTTTTTGAAATGAGGCTACAAGTCACTCAATTAACTATTGACAAGATTTCTCATCTATCATGTACACTTGGGAATCCTTTCAAAATGAGAAAATACATACTACAAATTATTTTCAAGTGTTGACTACTTGGATACTAAATTTAATAATAAAGTGACAAAATGTTACATTTTTACATTAAACTAAGCAGTTACTCATGTCGATGTTGCAGTTTTCTTCATTTTGGAGTTAACACCATTGACCCGTGGACAATACAGGGGTTAGGGCCACCTACCACCTGTGCAGCTGAAAATCCGCATATAACTTTACAGACGGGCCTCTGAATCCATGGTTCTGCACCTGCAGATTCAACCCATCTCAGATCATGTATTACTGTAGTAGGTATTTAGTGAAAGAAATCTGTATATAAGTGGACCCGTTTAGTTGAAACCTGTGTTGCTCAAGGATCAACTGTAATTGTTTTCAGGTCTCTATTTTTAAGGCTATGAATATCAAAGGCCCTAGGAAAGAAGCTGAGGATGCCAATGAGGGATAAAATGACCCAAGTGCATGTGGGCATGTGTGTGTATGTGTGTGCTTGTGTGTGTGTGGACATGTGGGGGGGGTGGGCATGTGTATGCATGTGTATTGTGTGTATGAGTGTGTGTGGGGGGGGGGGTGTGTGGGTGTGTGTTGGGGCCAAGGGCAAGTGGTGTAACTCTTGTCAGAATCTTAGGTAGTTTCTTGCACAATAAGGTTTCGGGGAGAATGCTTCATCTTCTCCTTCACTTTATCCCCACCACATTCTGCATATACTATACTTATTTTCAGCAGGTCCTACAAATTTATTTCTGAACATTCCATCCCAGAATTCTCTCAGCCAGCTCCCATTTTCTCTGCCAATATCCAATGCAGTTAATAATGCCCATCTGGAAAGCCAGATATGGAGGCATGCAACCCCAGCACAATAACCTGGCACTAGGCTACTGACTGAGTTTCTTGGAAAAATCTCAAGGCAATGCTCCAAAGGTCAGAAGAAAAATATGGTCATTCACTTGTAACAGACTTTCTAGCTGGATGAAATATGACAGTTGGGGTTCTTTCCCCTAGTGAAACCAAATGTGCATATTCAACTCAAATAAAAGTAGCAAAATGACTTCCTACGATGTAAACTTTTATAAACTTAGAGTAAGATGACATCTATTGGGTATCCAGATAGTGGTTTTTCTTTTTTTTTTTTGCGGTACGCGGGCTTCTCACTGCTGTGGCCTCTCCCGTTGCGGAGCACAGGCTCCGGACGCGCAGGCTCAGCGGCCATGGCTCACGGGCCCATCCGCTCCGCGGCACATGGGATCTTCCCGGACCGGGGAACGAACCCGTGTCCCCTGCATCGTCAGGCGGACTCTCAACCACTGCGCCACCAGGGAAGCCCCCAGATAGTGTTTTTAAAGGCCTCACCTGGCACACAGCTTGGACGAGTCTCGCTCTTCTCTTGTCTAGCTGGCGGTGCTTAATCACTCAGTTTCACAGAAGACGCCAGTGCTACCCACACTTTCTTGATAATAACAATCATCTGGGGTACTTATTAAAGGTACAGATTGCTAGGCCCCTCCACAAGAATATCTTGAATTAGTGGGTCTTGGTGTCTATACTTATAACAAGTAGTGTTTCTTATTTCTAGAAGATTCTTATTCTAGGAGGGTTTATAAAAAGCTGTGAGTGAAGACAAACTATATGCAAATGATGGTGATCCGTTAAGCAATGCAACCATATATATTTGTATGTATATATATAGACTTTGGGCAAGATAAAAACCTTTATTTACAAACATTCTATTACTTTAAAGATATATAAGAGTAAAGGATTTGGATTAAATATGACAAATATATATATGATATATATATACGTATATATATGTGCGCGTATTCAAAATGCTAATAACCAAATTTTGCTGTACATATTGTATAATGTTTAAGAAGTCCTCAGAGGATATTATTCGATTGGGAGTCCAGACTTAGATTGGCATTGAACATCAGGGCTGGCCTAGATGTGAGTCTGTCTCAAGAGAATACGGAAGATGGCAATCAAACCCTGGCAGGCTGAGGTTCAGCCCTCGGCGCACCACAGCACTTGCCGCAAATGTGAGCGGGACATCTGGCCCTCTAGCCTGTAAGTACCACACTCTCTGAAATCTGACAAGCCTGGGTTCAAAGTGCAGCTCTTATACTTCTCATCCTGTGACCCTCATAGGCCACTTATCCTCTTTTATTTGCGGTTCACATCCAAGAAACTGGAATAATAACAATACCTGCTACTGAGAGGAGTGGGTTTACTTCCCCACTCACTTCTCCTGTAGTGCTCTAGCAGTGGTCCCCAACCTTTCTGGCACCAGGGACCGGTTTTTTGGAAGACAATTCTTCCATGGACCAGGGGTGGCGTGATGGTTTTGGAGTGATTCAAGCTCATTATATTTATTGTGCACTTTATTTCTATTATTATAGAAATGCCTCAGATGCTCAGGCATTAGACCCCGGAGGTTGGGGACCCCTGCTCTAGGGAGACTGGGCAGCAGAGTGGAACAAGCTTGGGCTTCTTGGATGGAGCAACCTGGGTCAAAATCCTAACTCCATCTTTCACTAACTTTTGCTGGTAAGTTGCTGCATTTCTGTGCATCTCAGTGTCCTCACAGGAAGAGATGGGGGTGTTTGTGACACAGTAAACATCCCAGAAAAGCAGCACAATTTGACAGGCAGAAATCCTCACCCTCCTTGGGGTAAGTGGGTCTTCTGAAGGCTTCAAAGAAAAGTGACTCATCCATTAGTGATAGCCTGCAAGGAAACAGGGGCTGCCAGAGGGGTTTGAACCTGAGAGATGGCTGTGTGGGATCGGGACCTGCCACCACCCCGCTTCCCTCCACTGTGGACTGGCACAGAGTGTTTCCTGGGAAGGTGCTGCATGGGAACTAAAAGGGCTATGACCTTGGGGGCCCCAGGGCACTCACAGCCAAGCTTGGCATCAAGGGAAAGAGTCTGTCCTCCCTTGAAGAAATACTCTGCAGTTTTACCTTCCAGGGACTCCAAAAGCTTGCAATTTCCAGATAAGCCAAGCTTTCTGCCCCCCAGGACTCAGGAATACAGCTCCCCTCACTTCAGCTAGCTAACTCTTATATGTCCTTTAACTCTCAGTTTCTGGGAAGAACCTCCAGACCCACAGAGGTTCCTTGAAGGCAACAAGATCACCCCATCACAGGTGTCTCTTCTGCTCTCCCATAGCCTCGTGCAAAACATCACTGCCCTGGCCCATCTCCTCCAGCAGCTTCAGGAGGACAAGGGCTGTGTCCTTCTCTGAAGACCAACTCCTAGCATAGGGCCAGGTACTGAACAGGTGCTTGAGGGATGTTTACTGATCGAAAAACAACCTCTGAGCTACATTCTAACAGGGTCAGGAGGGATTATCAGAAACTCAGAGGTGGGGAGATTCTACTAGGCAGAGCTCCACCTGCCTGAGAATCACTGCAGGGGACAACAGGTGCTCCTGATGGGAGTGGGTTATGCCTGTGAACAGAAAAGCAGTTTGAGAACCTCTGACCTAACCCGAGAAGAGAAGGGAGGTCTGTTAATGAAATTAGCAAGGGCCCCTGGGGTACTGGATAGAAGCCTCTGGATGGGACCAGGGCTCTGCCTTGAAGGTTCGGGGGCATCAAGGGACGTCCCGTGCAGGCTTCCCTAAGTGTTCTCCCCAACACCCCCCTGGCCTGGATGATGTAGCTACCTGGTTGTCCTGGCAGCATGGCTGATGCTGGACCTGCCTGAACAGAGCGGCAGGAGTTTGAAGGAGACCCACAGTCGTGTTACTGTCCTTTTGACCTATCATGCAGGACTCTGTTTTCTGTGAAATGTAGCTCAAGCGGGTGGAATTCAAAGAAGGAAGTGAGTGTGATTAGCTGCACCGGAGGAGACAATCTATGTGCCTCCAAGTGGAAGCTCCCCCTCCTCTCAAGGCCTCTCTTTCTCTTCCCCAAACTTAGCTATCTCTTTCCCTTTGAATTCTAACCCGGAAGTGACATCAGTGCTCTTCCCTCTCACCATCTTTGGTACCATGGCTCTAGGAGTGGAGTGTCTACTCTTGGGGAAGGGAGTTAGGGATGCAGTGGGACAGAGCGAACACTTAGCGAGCACTGACTAGTACCAGGCACCACGCTGGGTGCTTCCCTATGGTAATGCACTGACTCCTCCCAGCAATCCCACAAGGCGTTATTTATCCTCCTCCTTGGGCTTCATTACCTGTTGCCTCTTCCAGAGAAAGTGCCCCAGCCCAGAGGCCCTGCGGCCGAGGTGATCTGAGCTGATGGGACCAAGGCTGAACCGGGTGTCCACCAGGTGGACAGAGCCAGACGAGACCTGTTGACTCTTTTTTTTTTTTTTTTTGGCCGTGTGGCATGTGGGATCTTAGTTCTCTGACCAGGGTTCGAACCCGTGCTCCCCGCGTTGGAAGCACAGCACCTTAACCACTGGAGCGCCAGGGAAGTCCGTCCACCTTGCTTACTATCAGCACTGAAGAGCCCTCCGAACTGCAGTTTATTTCCGTGAAATCTCTATAGGATTGCTATCAACCCTCTTTGTCCTGGTTCTATACTTGATTCATTTCTGCCCGTGGCAACCAAAATACCTGGATTTAAACAACCATTACCACCAGACTACACACCACAAAACTGAGGTACCAAGAGATTAAGTTGTTTGTCCAATGCTGTAACAGATAAGTGGCTGGGCAGGGATTCAGGCCCTGGCCTGCCTGATTCCAGAACCTATTCTCTGTACAATGAGTTGTGCCAAGACATTCTTCAGGGCTGCTAAGAAGACTTCTGGATGTGTTTTGAATTCAAAGAAAATGTTGGTAAAAAGAGTGCTGTATCGGAGCAGCGGGAGCTATAGGAAATTCTTGCTGCAAAGAGCAGAACGATAGCTCTCTCCTGGCAGCAATAGTAATAATAGTAACGGCTAACAGGTACCAAGCATTTACTTACTATGCACCAGGCACTGTGCTAAACACTTTAAAATGGATTTTACCGCCTTTATCTTCCCCATTTTTAGATAAGGACGTTGGGCCTCATAGATGTTATGTAATGTGTCCGAGTTCTCAGAGCTAGAAAGAGGAAGCTCTGTGGTTCAAGGCCAGCCTCTCTGAAGTCGAGACCTCATGCTACATGGAGACAAATGCTACAGTGCAGACAAGACTCATCTGAAATCTTAAGGAAGCCGTGGTCACCTCACTGCAGCCATCATAATAATTTGTAACAGGGAGCGGGGTGAGGGGTGTCCAAATGAACATCAGGATGTATAAGTTGTGAAGTTCTCACTACAAGTCAGAAGGCCAAGTGGTGAGATAGGCTTTTAGTAAAAATGAAGAGGCCAACAGCGCTAGGCAGCGAGCACGGTCCTCCGAGGTTTTCCTCCCCTGAGCTCAGCGCCAGCAACCCCCTGTGATTTATGCTTCCGAGTGACACAGAGCTTGCAGGCACCAGCCCTGCAGTAGCGAGGAAAATGGATGGACTGCCTGGGGATGTTTTCCCTGCACGCACCATGTTCCCTTAAAAGGCCCTGAGTGTATATACAGTTCTGACATGAGTGCAGGACCAAATAACATGGGGCCTCTCTTTCCCTTATACGGTCAAGTATGACAACAGCACCGTCCCTCCTAATTTATGAAGCGTACAAGTGGAGGAATGTCGATCAGGAGACGTGGGGAAGTTTCACCAGAGAGAAGATATAAAGCTCATCTCGCTGGCAAAGGACTTCCAAGACCAAGTGGAACAGAATGCATACTTGCTGAGGTTTTGTTGTTTTTTTTTTTTAACTCTGAAGAATAAACACTTTCATTCCTCTTTCAAATATCATTTCTTGAAACCAAAGAATATGCTGAACTCCCCTCAGAATCAGATAAAGAGAAAAATAAAGCAAGAATTAAAACTTGTAGAATGTATCCTTCATGCATACACCCCCTCCAGCCCTAGCCTTTGTTTCTCCATGCAACACACACACACACACACACACACACACACACACACGGCACATACACAACCACTCAAGTATCTGAAAAGAAAGGACAATTTCATTTGAAACATAATACAGAAATGGGACACAGTCCTACTCAGGAACAGTCAGCTGCAAATACAGAGAGTTCTTAGCTACAAAGGGCCTTAGCCATTTCGTCAGAAGTTACAGACCAAGTTTTCCCATCCAGTCTCTGTCCTAAGATAGGAACCAATGAAGACAAGTGTATGGGAAAGTGCTTTGTACATCATAAATCATGATATCCACAGTTAAATACTGTGTTAATGTCCTCATAGCATTGTTATTTTTAAATCACTATTATTTTGTGTATTATATAATACACAAGTAGGTTTCTTGGATACAACCAAGTATAAGTTATATCACAACTTAAACTACTTTCACCTTGGCTATACTTCACTTTCATTTGGCCAGGACTCTGAATCTATTTGGACTACAGTCTGGTCCACATGACCAAATTCTTCCGCCTCAAAAAGCCAAGAAACCCTTGGATGTCCACTATAGGTTTTAATGGCACACTGTACAAGCTAGTAGAGAAGGATTCAGGCATTTTATACACATAAAGCATATTCCTTCACCATTTACAAATGACATGTATGCATGGAGCACCTTGAGTGAGATATTCTTAAAAAGCACTTGGAGATCCCCAGACAGAGGGTGCAGCACAAATTATAAGACTCAAGAAAACAATGGACTGTGCATCCTTCAACATAACTCCCCACATGAGATGTGTTTAATGTGCAAGTGTAGCCTGGAGGTTCAACTTCTGAAAACAGAAATTTAGAAATCAGACTCTGCTGACCCCAAACACATGTCCTCGCCTAGAAAGGTCTATTTAAGAGCCTCGTAAGATTGGTACAATAAGGAAAACTCTCAAGGTACTCATGGCCAACTCTCTACCCCACAGCTTTATTACATGGCTACACTGGTGGCAAACAGAGTGAGAGGCCTGAGGACAAAATGCAGGAGCCCTGGGTGGTTGTGACTCTTGTGCCCCAATGCAAAGGCAGTAGAGTCCCTGGCTACCCTGATGTCCACTGTCTTCCCAGCATCTTCACACTATCTAGTGGGCTTAACGAGGGAGCTTTCAGGGCCATGCCCGTTGCCCTACTTTGAATATTTTGTAATAACTGCAGCTCCAACTGAGAAGGTTTCCTTTCGTTTCACTGAAAACCAACCAGTAGGTATGCAAGTCTGCAGGCTTGATCAACTGCATCAGAACTACCTGACCATTTCGTTTAAAATGTAGATGCCTGGGCTCCACTCAGCATGGCCGAATCCGAATCTCTGGGGACAGGGCTTTGGAATATGCGTTGGAATAAGGACATCTCTACCCACCCAACCTCCACAAAGATTCTTATGCATGCTAGCATTTAAGAACCACTGCTATAAGCACTCAAAACATCCTGTTGAATTTAACACAGTCTTATACCCAGCTAAGGAATACAGTCATGGCCCTGGCCCCAAAATATACCTCTCTGAATATTTGTAGCAAAAAGAGATCTTAGGGAACAGCAAATCCAACCTCTTCATTCTTTAAATAAGGAAAGCAGAGGTCCAGGAAGAGTAACTAACTTGCCATGGCATCTTATTGCCACCTTACGGCAGAGTCCTTTGGGAGTTGGGATCCTGGTCCAGTTCCTAGACTACTGCTTGTTCTGCCGTAACACCTTCCCCACCCCTCCCTGCACCATACCCACACTCAGTTACACACTCTCCAGAGCTGTTTAGTTTAAAATGTAGCATGCCCGTACTCCAATAAAAATTAATTTTTAAAAATGTAGAATACCCCACCATGGTGATCTGGAAACTGTTGTTTCTGTCTGTCCAATATCCAACCCCTTCTCAAGGAAACACCTTTGGTAGACCTACCCCCTTCTCCCACTGCATGTCACTCAAGGTGGCCCCCTCTTCCCTGGCCAAAGAGCAAGCATGTGATTCAACCTAGACTGAGCTCTGAGTGAAGTGACATGGGGAAAATGTATAAAGTTTCTTCCTTGATCTGGAAGGCAATTGTCTAACAAGATTGTCCATATATAATTCCTGGCACCCAGGTTCCTATTATTTTTTGTTGTTGTTGTTCTTTAATCTGTAGATTTTTTTCTTTTCCATCACAGTTTATTACAAGATATTGAATATAATTCCCTATGCTATACAGTAAATCCTTGTTGTTTATTTTATATATGGTAGTGTACACCTGTTAATCCCATACCCCCAATTTATCCCTTCCCACTTCCCCTTTGGTAACTATAAATTTGTTTTCTATGTCTGTGAGTCTGTTTCTGTTTTGCAAATAAGTTCATTTGTAATGTCTTTTAGATTCCACATATAAGTGATATCATATGATATTTGTCTCTCTGTCTGACTTCATTTAGTATGATAATCTCTAGGTCCATTCACGTCGCTGCAAATGGCATTATTTCTTTCTATTTTATAACTGAGTAGTATTCCATTGTATATATGTACCACAACTTCTCTATCCTTTCATCTCTTGATGGACACTTAGGTTGCTTCCACATCTTGGCTATTGTAAACAGTGCTGCTATGAACACTGGGGTGCGTGTATCTTTTCAAATTAGAGCTTTTGTCTTTCTAGATATATGCTCAGGTGTGGGACTGCTGGATCATATGGCAACTTTATTCCTAGTTTCTTTAAGGAAACTTCATACTGTTTTCCATAGTGGCTGCACCAATTTACATTCCCACCAAAGGGTTCCCTTTTCTCCATACTCTCTCCAGCATTTATTATTTGTAGACTTTGTAATGATGGTCATCCTGACCTCAGGTTGCTATTATTTTCGAGACCAGCTTTTCCTTTGATTCTCAGAGTTACCCCATTCTTCTATTGCATTCCTTTTAAGTTGGTCTGTCACTAATATGCCAAGAACCCTACTTGACCCCTGCTTACTTAACCCAAAACCATAATGGGCAAGCATTTGATTCAATTCTGTGGAAAGGGAAGTTGGTGTTAAATATCTCTTTGCTGGAAACAGAAAGGATATGAGACTTTGCAGTTGGATGAGTGGGAATGCAATACTGAAAACCCCTGTCTCCATCAATAACCACCACTCTACTCTTTCAAAAAAGCCTAGTCTTTTGCCTTGATCCTCAAACACTCCATCTAAACTAAAGGGCTTAAGATACTATCTGTACAGCTGAAAACAGAAATAGTCATGAACCCACAACTGCAAAGTGATCTAAATGACCCTGCTAAGTAGCGCGCTCAATCTCAAGATCCAGTGCCCAGAAGTTATTGGGCTCACCGCATCTACACAAGCAGACAGATTCTCCTCCTTGTCAGTCTGGGTTTTATCTTTAATGTCCTCTCCCCAGGGCAGCACTGTGGTCCCTGACATGCAGCACATTTGCATGCAATTTCCACATAATAGGAGCAAGGCTTGTTATTTTAAAGCTGTAAGTGCCATTAAGAGGTCTTCCTGCCAAAACCCATATGGCTCTTTTGTTACAAAGCTATACAAATATTTGTGTTTTCCTTTTGACTTGGCAGCAAGGCAAACTTTCAGATTCTTTAGTGCTCTTGCATTGAAATGTCTTCTTGTCTCCTTTTGCAGGTTATTTACTATTTACTGTGATTCCCTAAAATGAGTTCTAAGTTTCTGAAGGAGAGTTCCAAAACTGTTGTTTAAGAGGCCCATCATTGGGTAGTTGCTCCAGAGAAGTACTGTTCAACCCAGACAGCAACTCAGCATTAGGAGGAAAGATTTTTCAATGTATTTTAATTAACCCACAATACAATGGACTTTTTGGTGTGTTTTGAATTTTGACATCTGTATAGATTCACGTAACTGGCACCACAATCAGGAGACAAAACATTTCCATCACCTTCAAGAAACACCCTCATACAGTCACACCTATCACCCGCCCTGGCCGCTGGTAACCACTGCTCTGGGTTCATCTCTTTAGTTTTGTCTTTTTGAGTACCATATAAATGGATTCACACAGTATATGACATTTTGAATCAGGCTCCTTTTACTCAGCATAATCACCTGACTGTCATCCAAGTTGTGTGTACCAGTAGTTCCATTTTATTGCCAAGTGGTATTCCACTGTATGGATATATCACAATTTGTTTATCCAGTCACCTGTTGAAGGACTTTGGGTTACTTCCATTTGGAGAATATTATGAATAGAGCTGCTATAAATATTTGTGTCCAGGTTTCTGTGTGAACCTAAAGTTTCAATTCTGTAGAATAAATACACAGGAGTAAGATTACAGTCATACGATAATCATCTGTTTAACTTTATAAGCAACTGACAAACTGTTTTCCAGAGTAGCTGTATGTCCCATTTTGCATTCCTACCAACAGTGTATGAGAGCTCCAGATGTGCATCCTCATCAGCACTTAGTATTAGCAGGACTTTTTATTTTAGCCTTTTTAATCATTATGTAGTGCTATCTCACCCTGGTTTTAATTTGCATCTCCTAAAGGCTAATGATGTTGAATATCTTTTAATGTGCTTATTTGGCATCTATACATTCTCTGTGGATCAAATTTTTTGCCCATTTTTAATTGGACTGACATTCTAATTCTTCCAATGTGTTTTAAAAATTATACTTTCTTCTATGAATTGCTTTAGCGCTTTGGTCAAAAATCAACTGGCCATATTTATTAGGGTCTCCTTCTGGACTCTCTATCATGTCTCATTGATCTATATGTCTGTCCCTTTGCCAATGCCACACTGCTTTACGCTAATTAGAAAATGTGATTCCTCCAGCTTCATTCTTCTTTTTCAAAATTGTTTTGCTTATTTTAGTTCCTTTGCCTTTCAATATAAATTTTAGAATTGATCTGCTTATATCTACCAAAATCCTATGGGAACATTTATTGGAATTGTATTAAATCTAGATATTAATTTGAAAATAAATGACACCTTTGCTGTGTTGAGTTTTCCAATCCATGGACATGGTATGTCCCTCCAATTTAGGTATTTTTTCACCAATGTTTTGTAGTTTTTAGCATATAGATCCTTATGTGCTTTATTAAATTTGTAGCTAGGTATTTTATGTTCTGAGCATTGTAAATAGTACTGCTTTTTGTCATTTCGGTTTCCAACTGAACATTTATAGTATAAGAAAATACGACTGATTTTTGAGCATTGACTTTGCATCCTATGATCTTCCTTTATTAGTTCTGGGACTTTTTTGTGGCTTCCTTGGGATTTTCTATGTAGACAATCATGTCACCTGTGAATAGGAATAGCCTCATTTCTTCATTTCCACTCTCTATATGCCTTTTAATTCCTTTTCATGTCTTATCACATTGGCTAGGACTTCCAGGACAATGTTGATTAGTAGTAGTGAGGGTGGACAACTGTGTCTTGTTCCTGATCTTGAGGGGGGAAGCATTCAGTTTTTCACCATTAACTATAGTTTTAGCTGTAGGTTATATTGTAGATGCCCTTTATTAGATTGAAGAAATTTACTAGATTGAAGATTATCAATTTTATTCATCTTTTCAAAGAACCAGCTTTTGGATGTTGATTTTTAAAATTGTTTTACTGTTTTCAATATCACTGATTTCAGCTCTTATCTTTATGATTTCCTGTCTTTTACTTGATTTATATTTATTTTGCTCCCTTTTTTCCCAGATTCTTAAGGTGAAAGCATAGATTATTGATTTGAAAACTGTCTTATTTTTTAATATAACCATTCGATGTTATAATATCCCCCTTCTGTAATGCTTTATCTGCATCCCACAAATTTTTCTGTGTTGTGTTTATTTTCATTTAGTTCACAATGCTTTAAATTTTCCTTGAAACTTTCTCTTTGACCCACAGATTATTTAGAAGCATATTGTTTAAATTCCAAATATTTACAGATTTTCCTCTTACCATTCTGTTACCAATTTTTAGTCTAATTCCTTGATGGTCAGGGAATACACAATTCTTTTACATTTTGTTATTTTTGTTTGTTTTAATGGCCCAGGATATGGTCTACCTTGGTGAATGTTCCATGCACTTGAAAAGAATACATATTCTGCTGATGGTAAGAGTGTTCTATAAATGTCAATAACACATGGTTGATGGATAGTGTTGTACAGTATTTCCATACCCTTGTGGATTTTCTGTCTAATCTATCTGGTTTTGTCTGTTCTATCAGTTTCTGGGAGAAAATTGTTGATTTCTCCAACTAGAATTTTGAATTTCTCTATTTCCCCTTCTTGTTCTGTCCATTTTTGCTTCACATACTTTGAAGTTCTGTTATAGGAGCATATACACTTAGGATTATTATGTCTTTTTAGTAAATTGGTCTAACATAATTTCAGTTTTCAAAGACTCTGCAGTACTGCTGAGTTCTCAAAGCCAATGTGTACGGTTTAGGGTCAGATCCATGCATGCTCAGCTCAGAAGCGAACCCAGTAGCTCATACACATAACTTGAGGGTCATTTTTCCTGACCCCACCCTCTTTTTGATCTCCCTGATACTTTCCAGCTTTCCTGGAGTTCTTTTTGGTATTCTGACCAGAAAGCTGGCACTTTATTTACTCCATTCTGCCACACACTTCCCACGTCTGCCCCTGTTTCGGGGGATAAGGAGAGTCAAGCAGTGGGAAGACAGAGAAGAAAAACAAAGCAATGGTGTTTCTCTCTACTCTCTTGGAACTACTTCTCCAAGTGAGAGGAATGTTTCCTTCCCCCTAAGTTTTAGGTTCCTGCTGGCCACCTTACTACTATTGCTACTGCTACCCCTGAACTTCTTGGGAGCTATGGCATGAGAGAATGGAAAAAAAGGAGGAAAAAAAGAAAAATGGGGAAATTCCTCACACAAACTCTCTGTGTGTTAGGCTCCTTGAGCCAGAAGACGAGGACTTATCCTGGAGTTCTGTCTGTGCTGATGTTCACTTCCAGGTTTTAGACTGCAATGAGTTCAAGCTGGAAGATACTAGATATACCCAAAAGGTAAACCCATTACCAGTTTGGTGGTACTTTAAGTTCTGGTCTTCCCCAATCTGTCTGCTACTATTTACTTTTTCGAGTCCTCAAACAGTCGTTCCATACTCCTGTCCAGATTTTATAAGCTACCTTCCGTGGAAGACAGGGTGTATAAAATGTGCTTACTTCATCCTACTTAAAATCAGAAACAAGAGGAAAGCTTTTTCAACCTTCAGATTCCCTGGCTTCACACCAGACCTACAGGCTCTTAAAGGGGAACTGGGAAGTGGGGAACAAAATGTAGATTTTTGGAAAGCTCCAAAGGAAATGTTGATGCACAACTGCTGTGGAGAGCCATTTCTCAGAATATGGTCAACCAGCTACAGATAACCTGCAGCTGCTCAGATTCTACTCCAGATAACTCTGATAATGGCTAAAGTTTAAGAACTCTGGGTCCTTAATCAAAGATTGCAAACTCAAATGCCGCCACAGGCCACACAGGTTAAGCAACCAGTTGGACCTATGACACCAGAGAATTATGGGGACCGTGGTGAACTAGAAAGTCCATGTCTGCTAGGGGTAGCCTCCAGTAAGCTCCAAACAACTACTCCTATGCGGGAATGCAGGCCCAGTAGCACCAGAACTGCAATTATTCAATAAAACAATAACAATCTGGATTTTTATACAAAATCTACCAATTTTTAAATGGTAGCAAAATAATTCAAAAATGTAACTGCAGGGCATCCATTTGGTCTAGAGAGAAATTGGTAGCATTTCTATAAAGTAATTTGGTTGTGCATTATATAGTATATGTGTGTGTGCGTGTGCGTGTGCGCGCGCGTGTGTGTGTGTGTGTGTGTGTGTGTGTGTGTGTGTATTCCTTTGAAAAATTTGATGTCGGTCCTTGAATACCTGCAGATCCCCTACATGTAGCCAAACTATTCATTGTTTGGAAACTTTGTGGCGCAGCAACATGTGTAAAGTATAACACCCTTTGGAAAGAGATATTTACCAATTTATAGACTGTTGCCCATGAACTGGGCTCCCTGGGGTATTACTAAGAATTCCTTTTTCTTTAAGGCATATCATTTAATGGAACTTGCCAAGCTTCCTTTTCCCCCATTAAGAATATTTTTTAGCAAAGCCTCCTCTTTCAACAAGAACCTGGAGGAAATGGAGCAAGGGGAGGAAATTAGTAAAAGAAAGAAAAATCTCAGAAATTATTGAATTTATGTTGCCAAGAATTTTTAATTTGCAAGTTACTGAAGGGTATGTGACATGTTTCATTTGATTTTAATTTCAAAGTGATGTGACCTGACAGAGAAAATGAAGTGAAATGTATGCTACAAACATTTTTGTATACAAACCAGTTCTCAGTTATTGTCACTACTAGAAAATCAGGAGTTAGTTATGCATAAATATGACACCATATTTAATTTTAGTGAAGAACTTCATTAATAAAGATGAATTTACACTTAGTTCCAAGCTGGTTCACTTAACTGGTGAAAGCATATTGCTATCCAAACTGAAGTTAAACACCTGAATGTCAGGAAATATATCTGAGTACACAGTGTGGAGTAAAAAGACTGGGCCTTGGAGTCAAATAAAAGAGAATCTAAATTCCAGCCCCTTAACCTACTAGAATATGACCTTGAGCCTTGGTTTCTTCATCTGTAAAATGCAGTTAATAATGAAAGTTTTTAACTCGGGTTTCAAGGAACAAAGTCTCAATTCAAGTTAACTTCAAATAATAGGGTAGGATTCTATGAGATGAAGTAGTCTATATACATTGCAGAATGAGAACACAGATATTTTGATCATGAGGCCAAGCTTTAAAAGAAATCCAAGAAACACTGAATAACCAGGCTTCACAAACATACATTTTTCAAAAGCCAAGGAGGAGACATGGCTTGTCACCACCCTGACCCAGCTATTCCTTCTCACTGGCAGCATCATCTTCCATTCTATATGTTTTTTGTTTTTTTGTTTTAATTTATCTTCTAGGTTCTGTTTTCTCATTACTCTGGGTCTGGCTTACCTCTAACTTCCACTCACTCATGACTGTCATAGCCCCACCAGATTCCTCTACCTTATGACTTAAAAGCTTCTGCTCCTGCTTAAGGGAGATTCCTACCTGGTTTAGTCACATTCACACGACTAAATTCAAGATGACTAAAAAAAAGAATCTGATCGTGTTTTAATTTCCTGTTTATGAAGACCTTTTTCTCTATTTCAAGGGACACTGACCAATCTGTGAATAGGCCACATTTGAGCTGATCAGCCACCCTTGGCCTAATCTGTTATGGCTCAAATTCATTTAAAAGTCAAAGTAATATCACTCTTCGGCAAATTTGTGATGCTCACTCACCCCGGTTAGGTTGCAACATCACAGAGAAATCAAAAATTCTAACACTAGGTTTCAGACCTTTGGCTATCTAGCACATGGATTACTACAAACACTCTCTCACAGAGTAGGCGTAAATGTATCCCAGCTATGCAAATTCTAACCCATACCTGTGTTGGTCTGAACAGATTTCAAATCCACTTTGCTATCTGCGGTATTAAACCAGGACTGTTTCCTTGAGGGACTCCTAAGAACTGGTGAGTAATATATTTTACAGGGGATGGTTCCAAACATCTGCAGACTTGTTCAGTTAAGTAAATAAAGAGTAAAATCCCCATCGTTCTACCTTTCCCCTTCTTTTGGCTCTGAGCCCTCAAAAAGCAGAAGGTTAAAAGAAACCAAAATAACATTTTTCCCAACCTCTTCATTTTATTTATGTATTTGATTTTTACAAGGTTCAGTGAGCAAAACATGGCCTTTAAACGAAAGATTACCATCACATGAGTGCTATATCTGACTTGGAACTTGATTCAAACCAAATCTGTTCGTCGACCAACAGGTCAAATGTGCCCAGTCCAAGTACTGGGGAATGTTTAAGAGCACACATAAACACACAGCCATCAAACTGACTTGAATTGGACAAAATAAACAAAATCTGGCCTAAATGGGAGTTTTTTCAGTACTGTCTCTCAGCTTTCAAAAAGCCCTGAAAGAAAAATTCACATCTTGAATGTCTCAAAAGAATCCTCCAGTGGGTTAATGGATTTGTTTGCTAATCAAAGCTAAATCAGAAGGAACTTAAATTACCTTTGCTCTCGGCAATCTTTTAAAGAGGAGATTTTCATATTGGTTTGGGACTGTCCTATATAATTCTCTGAAACTGGGGAACATCAATTTATAAATGTAAAGGTTCATGAGCTACTGGAACTCAGAGATTGTCATCTGCTCCTCTTCCCTCATTTCACTGAGAGGAAGCCAGCACAGAGGAGGGAAGAAGCAACTTGCTCAAAGTGCACGACTAGGGAATAGTAGCATTCAGATTAGAACCCATGCCTCTGGGGGCAAGTTTTTTCTTTGGAGAGGGGTGTTAATTCTGCAGCAGCAAGTACAATTTTGAAAGCATACTCTCTTTGACCTAGAAAGGACACTTTTAGGAGCCAATAGTATAGAAATACTAGTAAAATGTGCAACATATAATATACCAGGATATCCACTGCACCATTGTTTGTAGAATGAAAAACTGAAAGCAACCTACATGGCCAACAATGGGTGAATTGTTGAGTATAAGATTCCATTATCACGCAATGGAATAAAACAGCTGTTAAAAACTGTACAGTATATTTAAATGTTCTGCCATGGATATTCGTGAAAAACTGTAAAGTGAAAAGGCAATTTTCAGATCAAAGAGCAAGTATGACCTCATTTTTTTGTTTGTTTAAAAAACAAATTAAAACTGTATGTGCATATGTGCGTTTGTGTGTGTGTGTATGTGTGTGCGTGTGTGTACAATGTCTGGAAAGCCACACACCACAGTTTAAAGTGGTTATGTATAGAGAGAGGAATTTTAAAAAACAAAAAGCAACACAACACAAAGGCTCCAACAAGAATAACAGAATAATCTGAGAATATGTTAGTAACCTGAGGCAGACTACATTCAGGAAAGACTCCTGGGCTGCAAACAGCTAGCACATGAGCAGTGGGAACTCCTAGGGGTGGACTGGATGGAAGGGGGTGGGACGTGGGGGGCGCAGCTTTGGCACTGCATTGATCTTCAGTAGCCACCACCACCCCTGTATTCTTTGATGTGAAAAATGACGTTCTCTCCATCTTG
Source organism: Aethalodelphis obliquidens (assembly GCF_003676395.1). Classification (NCBI taxonomy): domain Eukaryota; kingdom Metazoa; phylum Chordata; class Mammalia; order Artiodactyla; family Delphinidae; genus Aethalodelphis; species Aethalodelphis obliquidens. Next base: position 50,570,361 of record NW_020837951.1, read on the forward strand.
TATAAAGTGCTTTTCAAACCTAAGTTTCATTCTCCCCAGCACTCACCTTCCAACCAGCTGCCTCCTTTACCTATTCCTAGAGGGAAATTCTGGAAAACCACAGCACAGAATCCTAGAAAATCCACCCTTTGAGATGGAACAGACTCAGACTCTTGATAGTGCATTTTGCCCCTGTATCTGTTCTTCTTCTAGAAGAAGACTGTAAATATATTATCAGGGGTTTCTCTGAGCACACATTCCATTGCCACAGGCTTGAGAACTGTGGACAAGTTGCCTGTTATGGAAAGCTTAACCTAAGCTAAGTAAAGCAAGAGCTTTAATAGCTATATTAAATCCCTGTGTCCTTTTTTAAAACGCTTTTGAGACAGAGACGAAATTTATTATTATGTGAGTATTCCTAGCCTCACTCTGAACCCTGGAGGTCTCTGCTCCCCAGTAAAGATAATATTGTCTCTGCCTGCTTAGTGTCTCCTCTTTGCCTAGCCTCTAAAGAGATTTTTTCTTATCTTGCCAACTTAATTGCTGGGTCCCTGTGACACAGAATAAGAAGAATGGGAAGAAAGAGGAAGGACTAGAAAGACAGAATCCAAGAGGTAAAAAAAGAGTGGAGGGCACTGGGGAGTCATGGAAAAGAGAAAGTGGAGAAGAAGGCTCCAGGGGGTCTCCAACAGTAAGGAAATGGAAGAACAGGGTTATGAGAATCTTAGGCAAGATCTGTACATTGGATCCCCTTTACCATGTTCTGAGAACTGCAAGCAAAATTTAGAACCACTGTTCATTTGCTTTTGGTTGTTTCTTTGAATGTCACACTGCTCTGAGACTTAGTCACATGAGGCCAGAATTTATTCAGGATATAATACATTCCAGGGGAACAGGCAGGTATGATATTCATAGAACTGTATTTAAAAGAACCATGGTGAGAACCAATAAGGAAATAGTGGATTGAAACAATACTATAGAGCAAATACACTTAACAGACATATATAGAACATTCCATCCAACATCAGCAGAATACACGTTCTACTCAACTGCACATGGAACATTTTCCAGGAGAGATCATATGTTAGGCCACAAAACAAGCCTAAACAAATTTAAGAAGACAGAAATTACATCAAGTATCTTTTCTGACCACAATGGTATGAAATTAGAAATCAGTAACAGGAGGAAAGCTGAAAAATTCACAAATCCATGGAAATTAAACAACACACTTCTGACAAACACTAAATCCAAGAAGAAAGAAAAAGGAAATAAAAAAATTATCTTGAGACAAATGAAAATGGAAGCAGAAAAAGCATTTTTAAGAGGAAAGTTTATAAATGCATACACTAAGAAAAAAGAAAGTTCTCAAATAAACAACCTAATATTATACTCCAAGGAATTAGGGGAAAAAAAGCAGCCCAAAGCTAGCAGAAGGAGGGAAATGATAAAGATTAGAGCAGAAATAAATGAAATAGAGAAAAGGAAAACAATAGAAAAGATTAACAAAACGAAGAGTTGATTCTCTGAAAAGATCAACAAAATTGATAAACCTTTAGCTAGACTCACCAAGAAAAAAGAGAGAGGAATCAAATAAATAAAATTATAAACGAAAGAGGAGACATTATCAGCTGATACCACAGAAATACAAAGGATCATAAGAGACTACTAGAAACAATTATTTGCCGGCAAATTGGACAAATTAGAAGAAGTGGATAAACTCCTAGAAGCATACAAACTACTGAGACTAAATCATGAAGAAACTGAAAACCTGAACAGACCAATGAGTAAGGAGATTAAATCAGTAATCGAAAACCTCCTAACAAAGAAAAGCCCAGGACCAGATGGTTTCACTGGTGAATTCCAGCAAACATTTAAAGAATTAATGTCAATCCTTTTCACATTCTTTCAAAAAGTTGAAGAGAAGGGAACACTTCCAAACTCATTTTATAAGAACAGCATTACTCTGACAGCAAAGCCAGATAAGGACACTACAAGAAAAGAAAACCACAAGCCAATATCCCTGATGAATATAGATGCAAAAATTCTCAACAAAATAGTAGCAAACCAAATTCAACAGCACATTAAAAGGATCATGCACTTGATCAAGTGGGATTCATCCCTGGGACACAAGGATAGTTCAACATATGCAAATCAATGTGATACATCCATTAATACAATGAAAGACAAAAATAATACGAACATCTCAGTTAGATGCAGAAAAAGCATTTGACAAAATTCAGCATCCATTCATAACAAAAACTCTTAACAGGGTTTCCCTGGTGGCACAGTGGTTGAGAGTCCGCCTGCTGATGCAGGGGACACAGGTTCGTGCCCCGGTCCGGGAAGATCACACATGCCGCGGAGCGGCTGGGCCCGTGAGCCATGGCCACTGAGCCTGCGCGTCCGGAGCCTGTGCTCCGCAATGGGAAGAGGCCACAACAGTGAGAGGCCCATGTACCGCAAAAAAAAACCTCAACAAATTGGGTACAGAAGAAACGCACCTCAACGTAATAAAGGTCACATATGCAAAGCCCACAATTAACAGTGTCCATTCTCGCCACTCTAATTCAGCAGAGTAGTTGAAGTCTTAACCAGAGCAGTTGGGCAAAAAAAAAGAAATAAAAGGCATCCAAATTAGAAAGGAAGAAGTAAAATTGTCTCTGTTTGCAGATGACATTATCTTAAATATAGGAAACTCTAAAGATTCCACCAAAAGACTGTATGAACTAATCAATGAATTCAATAAATTTGCAGGATACAAAATCAACACACAAAAATCAATTGTGTTACTAAACGCTAACAATAATCTGAAAAAAAAATAAAGAAAACAATCCCATTTACAATAGCATCAAAAAGAAAAAACATCCTTATTTGTCAAACCTTAAAAAAAGAAATCATTGAAAGAGAGAGTAGACTGGTGGTTCCAGGGGTGCGTGGAGGGTTGAGGAAATGGGTGAAGATAATCAAAGGGTACAAACATCCAGTTATAAGATAAATAAGTTCCAAGGATGTAACATACAGCATGGTGACTATAGTTAACAACACTGTGTTGTAGACTTATAAGTTGCTAAGAGAACAGATCATACAAGTTCTCAGCATAAAAAAAGGTAACTACGTGTGGTGATGGATGTGTTAACTAACTTATTGTGATAATTATTTCTCAATATATCTATCAAATCGTCACATTGTGCACCTTAAACTTACACAATGTTATATGTCAATTATATCTCTATAAAGCTGGAGGGGAAAAAAAAAGAGCCATGGAGTAAACTTCATTGCAAAAACTATTTACTGAGAAAATTTAAATATCTGATGCTTATGTGCATATTATGATTGATTATCCTAATTTCAAAAGACAAAGGACTTGAATTTAAGGAAAGAATTAAGTGAGAAAATAATATTCTTATTAGAAAAGAACAATCATCTAGAAGTTTTCAAACTTTCTGGCTGTCTTTATTTCTGACCATAAAAGAGACAAGATATGGAGAACTCAAGTATATACACATACAGGTATGGGAAAGGAAATCTGAGATTTCCCTTAAAATGAGAAAGTTGAAGCCATTTTTACACCTGGAAACAAGGGTTAAAAGTCCTCAAATTAGAAATAACATCCAAGGAAATTTGATTCCTGAGAAGTTGATGGACGAATTTAACGTCATTGGGTCTTGAGAAAATCAGGATTAAATAAGGAAATAAGAATATGTGAAGGTCAGTGAGGAAAGTATATATATAAATGCTCTCCTAATTTTGCTCTAAATTATTTACCTCATATTAATGATACGCTAGAAGAGATTAAAAACAATGAAAATATCTGTAAGTAGAATTTATTTTAATAGAGTAAACATTCTGGAAAGGAAAAGCATGAAATATATTAATTTGATTATCCATGAGACATGGAGCAGTGCAAGCCCAGCTCAGGGCTATTGCTCATGCACATCCAGTGCAAGCACAAGAAATGGAATATGAAACAAAACTGTAACAGCCACTCTAATCTGGGCTGGAAAATTCAACTTGTAGAATGATGACAAATATCTCAAGGTTAAATTTCAAAACTGTAGAGAAGACAAATGGAAACTGTATATTTCCAAAAGTATTCATTTTTGAGAGCTATTTCAATAATGTATGCTTATTTTGCAGAGTATTTCTACATTTCAAATGATATATCTCAAGATAACAACAGAAGGTTTTCAATTGGGTTTTCCCTTTCAAAAAAGCCGAAGGGTGTTAAGAGAATAAAGCACATAATAACCAACCTCAGGTACCCAGATACTGCTCCTCCCCCCAGCAATAACAACACTGAATCCTATTCTAGATCACTGGCATTCTTCCCTGTGTAACAGGATCATGACGTTCAAGTCCATCCCTGGCTGTTGTTCAAAGGATGAGTGTGGAAGATAGGATAAAAAGAAACTGTCTTCAATTGCAACAACATAGATTATCTCTCAGAAAGAATTCAGAACTGTGATGGCCATTAAACTCTGGGATGGAGGTCTGAGAAAAACTGTGGCCTGTTCTTCTCCAGATGCTAGGACAAATAGGATGAGCGCTCTTTAATCCAAGACTGTGTAATTCCTAGGAACCAATGAAAAACTGTATTTGGGGGAAATTTTTTACCACATTTCATTCCAAATATATTTTATACTATTTCATTCCAAAATATACTTGTTTCATTTAACTTCCAAAAACACTGACCATGAACATTGTCAAGCAGTGAGTTTTGTCTTTTGTGGGATATAAGAGCAACAAATACTTCTTGAAGGGAGAGTATTAACTGGCAATTTGGATGAACTCTTTGAGGTAAGATTGTGTTTTAAGAAACTTGTGTTAGCAGGAAGTGCAGTTAAGCGTCACTCTACTGCTTTAGAATCTGAATTGATTGGTTTTACTGGTTGATTGATTGGCTTTGTTGGTTGGTTTTGTTAGCTGGTTAGATGGTTGGTTGATTATTTTTAACAATTGATTGTATTTACTCTTGCAGAAATTAAGAAAATGGTAACTCCCCACAGCAGGCATGCATTTAGTTTAATTAGAGTTCTGTCTCATTTCAGAGGCAGAGCATTAATATTTTCTTGAGACCCTTAAGGTGACAATGGAAACTAATGTATACTAAAAGCCTATCATGTGCTAGGAACTATTCTAAATGTTTTTTTTTTAACATCTTTATTGGAGTATAATTGCTTTACATTGTTGTGTTAGTTGCTGTTGTATAAGAAAGTGAATCAGCTATATGTATACATATATCCCCATATCCCCTCCCTCTTACATCTCCCTCCCACCCTCCCTTTCCCACCCCTCTAGTGGTCACAAAGCACCAAGTTGATCTCCCTGTGCTATGCGGCCGCTTCCCACTAGCTATCGGTTTTACATTTGGTAGTGTATATATGTCCGAGCCACTCTCTCACTTTGTCCCAGCTTACCTTTCCCCCTCCCCGTGTTCTCAAGTCCATTCTCTAGTAGATCTGCATCTTTATTCCCGTCCTGCCCCTAGGTTCTCCAGAACCTTTTTTTTTTCTTTTAGATTCCAAATATATGTGTTAGCATACAGTATTTGTTTTTCTCTTTCTGACTTACTTCACTCTCTATGACAGACTCTGGGTCGATCCACCTCACTACAAATAACTCAATTTCATTTCTTTTTATGGCTGAGTAATATTCCATTGTATATATGTGCCACATCTTCTTTATCCATTCATCTGTCGATGGACACTTAGGTTGCTTCCATGTCCTGGCTATTGTAAATAGAGCTGCAATGAGCACTGTGGTACATGACTCTTTTTGAATTACGGTTTTCTCAGGGTATATGCCCAGTAGTGGGATTGCTGGGTCATATAGTAGTTCTATTTTTAGTTTCTTAAGGAACCTCCATACTGTTCTCCACAGTGGCTGTATCAATCTACATTCCCACCAACAGTGCAAGAGGGTTCCCTTTTCTCCACACTCTCTCCAGCATTTATTGTTTGCAGATTTTTTGATGATGGCCATCCTGACAGGTGTCAGGTGATACCTCATTGTAGCTCTGATTTGCACTTCTCTAATGATTAGTGATGTTGAGCATTCTTTCATGTGTTTGTTGGCACTCTGTATATCTTCTTTGGAGAAATGTCTATTTAGGTCTTCTGTCCATTTTTGGATTGGGTTGTTTGGTTGTTTTTTTTATATTGAGCTGCATGAGCTGCTTGTAAATTTTGGAGATTAATCCTTTCTCAGTTGCTTCATTTGCAAACATTTTCTCCCATTCTGAGTGTTGTCTTTTCGTCTTGATTATGGTTTCCTTTGCTGACCTAAAGCTTTTAAGTTTCATTAGGTCCCATTTGTTTATTTTTGTTTTTATTTCCATTTCTCTAGGAGGTGGGTCAAAAAAGATCTTGCTGTGCTTTATGTCATAGAGTGTCTGCCTACGTTTTCCTCTGAGAGTTTCATAGTGTTTGGCCTTACATTTAGGTCTTTAATCCTAATTTTAATCCTAATCCTTTAATTTTGAGCTCATTTTTGTGTATGGTGTTAGGGAGTCTTCTAATTTCATTCCTTTACATGTAGCTGTCCAGTTTTCCTAGCACCGCTTGTTGAAGAGGCTGTCTTTTCTCCATTGTATATTCTTGCCTCCTTTATCAAAGATAAGGTGACCAGGCTTCCCTGGTGGCGCAGTGGTTGGGAGTCCGCCTGCTGATGCGGGGACACGGGTTCGGGCTCCGGTCCGGGAAGACCCCACATGCCGCGGAGCGGCTGGGCCCATGAGCCATGGCTGCTGAGCCTGCACGTCGGAGCCTGTGCTCCACAGCAGGAGAGGCCACAACAGTGAGAGGCCCGTGTACTGCAAAAAAAAAAAAAAAAAAAAAAAAAAGATAAGGTGACCATATGAAACTGTGACCATAATCACAGTTTCAATTTCAGTGCTTGTGATTGGACTGTTTATATTTTCTATTTCCTCCTGGTTCAGTCTCAGAAGATTGTGCTTTTCTAAGAAATTGTCCATTTCTTCCAGGTTGTCCATTTAATTGGCATATAGTTGGCTTGTAGTAATCTTTCATGATCCTTTGTATATCTGCAGTGTCAGTTGTTACTTCTTTTTCATTTCTAATTCTGTTGATTTGAGTCTTCTACCATTTTTTCTTGATGAGTCCAGCTAATGGTTTATCAATTTTGTTTATCTTCTCAAAGAACCAGCTTTTAGTTTTATTGATCTTTGTTATAGTTTCCTTCATTTCTTTTACATTTATTTCTGATCTGATTTTTATGATTTCTTTCTTCTGCTAACTTTGGGGTTTTTTTGTTCTTCTTTCTCTAATTGCTTTAGGTAGTTTATTTGAGATTTTTCTTGTTCCTTGAGGTAGGACTGTATTGCTATGAACTTCCCTCTTAGAACTGCTTTTGCTGCATCCCACAGGTTTTGGGCCGTCGTGTTTTCATTGTCATTTGTTTCTAGGTATTTTTTGATTTCCTCTTGATTTCTTCAGTGATCTCTTGGTTATTTAGTAGCGTACTGTTTAGCCTCCATGTGTTTGTACTTTTTACAGTTTTTTTCCTGCAATTGATATCTAGTCTCATAGTACTGTGGTCGGAAAAGATACTTGATACAATTTCAATTTTCTTAAATTTACCAAGGCTTGATTTGTGAACCCAGATATGATCTATCCTGGAGAATCTTCCATGAGCACTTGAGAAGAAAGTGTATTCTGTTGTCTTTGGATGGAATGTCCTATAACTATCAATTAAGTCCATCTTGTTTATGTGTCATTTAAAGCTTGTGTTTCCTTTATCTATTTTCATTTTGGATGATCTGTCCATTGGTGAAAGTGGGGTGTTAAAGTCCCCTACTATGATTGTGTTACTGTTGATTTCCCCTTTTATGGCTGTTAGCATTTGCCTTATGTATTGAGGTGCTCCTATGTTGGGTGCGTAAATATTTACAATTGTTATATCTTCTTCTTGGATTGATCCCTTGATCCTTTGTAGTGTCCTTCTTTGTGTCTTGTAATAGTCTTTATTTTAAAGTCTATTTTGTCTGATATGAGAATTGCTACTCTAGCTTTCTTTTGATTTCAATTTGCATGGAATATCTTTTTCCATCCCCTCATTTTCAGTCTGTATGTGTCCCTAGGTCTGAAATGGGTCTACAGTAGACTGCATATATATGGGTCTTGTTTTTGTATCCATTCAGCCAGTCTACGTCTTTTGGTTGGAGCATTTTATCTATTTACATTTAAGGTAGTTATCGATATGTATGTTCCTATTACCATTTTCTTAATTGTTTTGGGTTTGTTATTGTAGGTCTTTTCCTTCTCTTGTGTTTCCTGCCTGGAGAAGTTCCTTTAGCATTTGTTGTAAAGCTGGTTTGGTGGTGCTGAATTCTCTTAGCTTTTGCTTGTGTGTAAAGGTTTTAATTTCTCCATCGAATCTACATGAGATCTCTGCTGGGTAGAGTAATCTTGGTTGTAGGTTTTTCCCTTTCATCACTTTAAATATGTCCTGCCGTTCCCTTCTGGCTTGCAGAGTTTCTGTTGAAAGATCAGCTGTTAACCTTAGGGGGATTCCCTTGTGTGTTATTTGTTGCTTTTCCCTTGCTGCTTTTAATATTTTTTTCTTTGTATTTAATTTTTGATAGTTTGATTAATATATGTCTTGGCATGTTTCTCCTTGGATTTATCCTGTATGGGACTCTCTGTGCTTCCTGGACTTCATTGACTATTTCCTTTCCCATATTAGGAACGTTTTCAACTGTAATCTCTTCAAATATTTTCTCAGTCCTTTTTTTTTCCTCTTCTTCTTCTGGGACCCCTATAATTCCAATGTTGGTATGTTTAGTGTTGTCCCTGAGGTCTCTGAGACTATCCTCAATTCTTTTCATTCTTATATCTTTATTCTCCTCTGTGGTAGTTATTTCTACTGTTTTATCTTCCAGGTCCCTTAACTGTTCTTCTGCCTCAGTTATTCTGCTATTGATCCCTTCTAGAGAATTTTTAATTTCATTTATTGTGTTGTTCATCATTGTTTGTTTGCTATTTAGTTCTTCTAGGTCCTTGTTAAACGTTTCTTGTATCTTCTCCATTCTATTTACAAGATTTTGGATCATCTTTACTATCATTACTCTGAATTTTTTTTCAGGTAGACCGCCTATTTCCTCTTCGTTTGTTTGGTCTGGTGGGTTTTTACCTTTCTCCTTCATCTGCTGCATATTTCTCTGGCCTCTCATTTTGCTTAACTTACTGTGTTTGGGGTCTCCTTTTTGCAGGCTGCAGGTTCGTAGTTCCCATTGTTTTTGGTGTCTGCCCCCAGTAGCTAAGGTTGGTTCAGTGGCTTGTGTAGGCTTCCTGGTTAAGGGGACTGGTGCCTGTGTTGTGGTGGATGAGGCTGGATCTTGTCTTTCTGGTGGGCAGGACCACGCCTGTTGGTGTGTTTTGGGGTGTCTGTGACCTTATTATGATTTTAGGCAGCCTCTCTGCTAATGGTTGTGGTTGTGTTCCTGTCTTGCTAGTCATTTGGCATGGGGTGTCCAGCACTGTAGCTTGCTGGTCATTGAGTGGAGTTCGGTCTTAGCACTGAGATGGAGATCTCTGGGAGAACTCTCGCCAATTGATATTATGTGGGGCCGGGAGGTCTCTGGTGGTCCAATATCCTGAACTTGGCTCTCCTACCTCAGAGGCTCAGGCCTGACAGCCGGCCGTAGCACCAAGATCCTGTCAGCCCCACGGCTGGAGTGCCTTCAGAGTTGGAGAAGCTGCCCTGCAGTGGTTGTCCTTCTGCGCTGCACATTAGAATCACCTGCTTCTTCCTTGTTTTGCTGCAAAGGCAGTGTTCCGCAGAGAAAAACAGTAGCCTTGAAAATATTCACAGCCCTGAGATGGCTTTCTTTTTTCCTTGGTGCTTAGTCGGGTTTCTCTTGCTCACAGGGGGGCTATGTGCAGAGGCCTCGTACCTGGCTCTTCCAACCCTAAATGTTTTAGATTATCATTTCATATAATACTTGCAGCAAGACTGGTATAATCCTTACAACAGAACAATTACTGAAGCAGACCCTAGAGTGTTTTATCCATATACCTTGAACCACTGGATAAACCTAAACCGAGACAATGTTCATCTTCATTTTGCAGATGAGGAAAGCAAAGGACAGAACAGTTAGAAGATTTGTCCAAGACTACCCAGCTAGTAAGCAATGGAGTTGGCATTTGAACCCAGCCCTGCACCATGGATTCCACCTCCCCAGTTATGTGACAATGAGTCTATGCAGGAAATCTGAATTGTGGGGATCGTTCTCCAAAACACACATACTCAGAGAAATTCCACCAGTTGCATTGGACTTCTGTGCACGTAAGGTTGCAGAATGTGAAAGACAGAGACAGCAGCCTACAGGGGAAATATGGTCTCCGGCAGCTGCTTTGAATTAACATTAAGAGCCAACATTAAGCAGTGAGAAGCACAGAGCAGAGTGTCCTCTAACAGACACTCCTGGAAATCCTGATTCCATGCAGAATCACAAACTCCAGATCTATATTTCCATACTCCTGACAGGTTGTTAGCTTGCAGCCGAAACACAGGATGTGATCCTGGCTCAGGAGAAACAGGAATTAGCACGCCTGCCTGAAAGCCAGGGGCAAAGCAAAGAATACGCACAGGTACTTTTGAAATAGGAGCTGAAATCACAAAGTTTGAAAGCATTTGCTCATTAATATAAATTTGGGATAAAGAAATCATCTATGGGTGGTCAAAAGTAAATCAAACACCCACCAAACCTCTAACTACATCTGCACATATGAAATTGCCACCCATACCCCACGCAAGACAACTGTGCTAGATCCATCTCCCTTTTGACTTTTAAAACTTGCAGATCATTAATACTCTGTCTGAAACATAGAAAAACTGTTTAGTCCCAATTGTTTAAGTGACAATCTTGGGCAAATAACATCTTCGTGGTCAAATCAGAACATTAATAAATATTGTCAAATTGAGTTTCATCTGTATGTGAGGTCCAGTGCATTTATTTTTACCAAACTCTACAGATGACTGTACTACAAAGCATAATCAAGTGTATAATTTTTAGCCAAATTTGGGGAGCTCTTTAACAGAATACTGTAAAAGGAAAGCCCCAATGTTCTATCTCATAAAGAGAACTCCAAGTCATTGCTCAATAGTGCGGTTGTCCAACATGAAACAATCTGGGGTCTGAAAACCGTATCAGAGTTCCCTGAGGGTTTCCACAGAAAACAACAGTAATTAGAATTCTGGAGCAGAGCTGCTGTCTTTGACAATCTCTGCCCTCAGAGTTCAAGCTGAGCCAACACTACAAGAGGCTTCAGAGTAGACCCAAGACTGGCTTTCAGCCAGCCTTCAATAAATTACAGAGACTCCTGAGGAATCAGTTGCAAAACAACCCAGAGTCTGAGGCCAAGGCAAACTTTTCCGAACTGTTTATCAATTTCTACTCCCCTTATCAAAGTTCTCCAGCAATAGGCAAGTGGCATACACATGATATTTAGACATGGACTTATTCATACACAAGTCAAAAGCTCCGCATTCTGATCCTCCCTGCATTGGCCAGAGACCCCCAGCATCCGTGCCCACAGCAGGTGGCCGTATGATGCTCAATAGGATCAAACAGGGATCTTCTGCTCCAGAGGGGATTTGGACACCCTCCCTAGCCCTGCTGTGTCAAGGAACTCTGTTTTCACATCCTGGCTCTTAGAGCACAGTCTGGAGTTCTTGGACACAAGATATGGTTATCAAGCAACACAGCAGAGGCCCCTTCTGTCATCTTAACCTCTGTAACAAGATCTTGCTTACAGAATGACCGATATTAGGGGGAGATGATTAAAATATTTGACCAGAGCAAGAGCCTTCCCTGAAATCATGTTACATGGGTCAGGCCAGCTCCACCCTTTAACCCCTTCTTGGGGAATTCGCAGACTGAAGACCAAAGTCTTCCACTCCCACTGGGAATTCTGCTCTTAGGGCAATAAGACCACCTGTGCTACATTTGCCTCTCTAGCTCCAGTTTCTAGCACCAGTGTCTGGCATTTTTAACAACTCTTTGATGAATGAATGTTTTGGCAAGTCAGGTGACGGTAAGGAGCCTATCCTGCATTAGCCATCTGCTCGGTTTATTTCCACTGAACCATCACTCATTGAGATCTTATGACAGGCCAGGCCACACTAGGATGCAAAGATGATTAAGGCACAGTCCTGTCCCAGAAGACCAAGTAGTCTAGGGGAAGGCCTTATAGTTGAATCGTTTTGATAGAGTTTAAATATGGAAATACGGCCACCAAATGCAGATTCTGAATCCTGCTGGCTGCTTTCAAGAGGGCATTTAAGCATTCTGACATTCTAGGAAAGTTACCAAAGGGAGGGGTATTTGGATGAAGGGAAAAGACAGGATAGATTAAAAAATGTTCATTCACTTTGACTCCATAATCCCTCCTCTGGAACTAGTCCCAGAGCAATTGGTCCAAAAAAAAGCTTAAATGTACAAAGATGTTTTTCACCATATTATTATAATAGGGAACAACTGTAAACCATTTAAAGGTCCATCACTAGAAGAAAAGCTAGTAAATTACAGCACAACATAACGTTAGATGTAAAAAGTAGAACACAAATTTGTATAAGGTACTGTGATTGGAACCATTTACACATAAACAAAGACCAGAAAGGAACTAAAAGTGATTACACAGATGTGTAAGGAACCTGAAAATTGCAAGCTGCTTTTACATATTCTCTTACTGGACACTCCCAACAACCCTGGGAAATAAGTAGTATGATTATGAAGCCACTTTTTTTTTTTAATGCCTAAGGAATGGAGATCCGGAGGATAAGTGACTTGTCCAAGGTCAGAAGAGAAAACTTAAACACTAGAAAGACATCTACTCTCAAAGTCCTTCTTTCCATTATATTACTCTGTTTCTGGAAAATGCAAATCATTGTTGGGCTAGTATAGGTGAAATATGTGCTAGTTTTTAATTACCAATATACATCTTTAAATAATTTAAAGTGCTTTCAGTAGTAAATTTAATTTTTAAAATATATCTAGAGTAGCATAGCGGGGTTTCACACATCAAATAACAGCGATAAACAACTTTGTTGAGAACCAGGAGGTGTTTCTTTTTTTATCTAAAACTGAAAATCAGGAAAATGAGAATCCTAGTCTTCTTTCAATACAATTCATCTTGATCCCAGTTGCAGAAAGCCACTTTGGGCATCCCTTGTCATTTTTTGTGTCCTGGTTTTACTGCAGTGAAAGTTAAAACTCTGCTTTAATTTATAAGTCAATAAAAGTTGCTAAGGTGTTATCTTACTGTTTGACCAAGGAATACAATTGCTTCAAGATGGTTTCCCTCCCACATGCCAAGCAGACAATCTTTTAACCTGAATGTGCAGCACTGAACTGAACTGTATTAAAAACATTTCTGGAATTTAGGTATCTTAACTGCAAAATAGGACAATGCATAGGATAGGCTTTGATTCAACCCCAGCATTCTCTGAGAGTATGCTCTTGATTTTCTCTCTCCATTATGTATATTAAGGAGTGTAATATCAAATATACATTTGCAAAATTCCAAGCCCACTTCCCTCTAAGATACACACACCATTGAAAGCTTCCACAACTCCTTTTACCAGCAAAGTACCTTGGAATCTGCATTACTCCACACTTCACCTCTCTCCCTTTCATGGTGGATTGGATTGTCATGACATCATTAACCATATGGGACACTGTCACCATGAGCCTTGCCTGTCATCTTTGGAAAACAATGTAGCTATTTGGATGTTTCTACCATGTCATCAAGGGAGTTGCCTCTCTTGCCTTCCTCTTGCTCTTTTTTTCTCTCACTGCTGTAGAAGTTCTGATACTCTGGATTGTTCCTAAGCTTGTCCTTTTGCCTGCCAAGGGCAGAAAACAGGATGCGGTGACCTTGACTACAAAGAGCATACAGGAAAATCCTCAAAAAACAGATCTCTCATTAAAATTTAATCATTTATTTGGAATAAGAAACTTCATTTTTTTAATGAACAGCAAATGAAATGAGATTTATATCAAATTTGCCTTGCTAGAAATATGTTTAGTCACATAATAACATTAATTTCAGATAGAGAGGGAAGAAGGTCAATTTTGGACATCAGAAGACATGTCTGAGTAGGGAGGGCAACGTGAAATCAGAGTGTCAGATTTTGGAAGGAATCTTTAAAACCAAATATTTCAACCTCCCTCCTGTAAAATCTATGACAATGGAGCTGACTAGCTTCTGTGGGTTTCAGGGCTTCCATTTCAAGCATGTCCATTTAATTCCTTTGCAGAGCAGAATTAATAATTAAAGTTTCTCTTATATTGAGTTAAATTTTGTCTCTCCCTAAAACTTCTACCAGCATCTCCCCTCTGATTAAATACAGAATAAACCCATTGCTTTTCCACTTAGTGGCTTAGGTTAAGATTTCTCCCAAGTGGTTCCCAAGGAACCCTAGTTCCTAAGAGATGTTAATAGGTTCACCTGGGTTGGGGGTTCTTTTCTCAAATAAGTTTGGGAAAGACTGCATTCTTTACCCCTCTACCGGAGAATCACAGCAACCTGTTAAAGGCTGTGAAAAGTTTTTTTAAAAACAAACAAAACACTCTATTCTATCTTTATTTCCTCCCTTTTCAAACTTATTTTGCCTGTGGAACCCCTCTGCCTTGCTTTGGAACACTAATTAACACTTCTCACGAGCCGTGTTGTTGAGAAACACTGTGGGAATTACAAAGCTGAGTCTTGTCTTTGCTAAACATCTCCGGTTTTGTCAAGAGCTCCACACGGGAAAAACTTCAGACACTTCACGCTCCTTGTTCATCATGAGGTCAGCGGTGCCTGAAGGGCAGATCTGGGGAGGGAGGAGTGAGGAGTTCTGAAATGATGTTAGGAGAGAAATGTCCACAAACTGCATCTCCTTCTAATTTTGTCAAGGGACATGGCGGCAGTGATATGTGGATGAGTTTGAAAATAAAACTCAGCCTCCTCAAATTCAGCCCCATCTTCCCCATCTGGGTTAATTCTGTCTCCCCAATGCTGTCCTGTTTCCCTATCCACTTCCTGCTCCTCCCATGGCAAGGAGAGAAGAAAGAGAAGAAGGAGGTAGGATTATGTATCTGCACACCACACTTTGCCCGCTCCAAGTGTAGTGTAGAATTATTAATTATTCATGGAATGCTAACGGATCTCCAAGGACCTCAGCCCCGGAAGAAAAGGGAGAGAGAGAGAAATGGCCTGCCTGAAACTGTTACCATTCCCATATTATTCCTGATTCAAATCGTGACTGTGCAAAGCTTTGCAGTCCGGTTCCTTAGAGCCTTCTCCCTTCAAAGAGGCTTTGCCACCCTAAGAGCTTTGCGACTCTTAAATTCAAATTATTGTGCATGTTTTTAAAATACTTTTACCTTTGCAGAATGTTTTTATCCTATTACTGATTGTCCTATTAGTATGCTAATTTATTTTATTTCCTTTAATTATCTCATCTACATGTTTACTTTTTTTACTCTCCTAAATGGGGAAGAGGGAGCAACAGGGCATACAGGGAATCTTGAGGATCAGTGTGCTACCAAGGTGGGGAGTGGGGGAATTTTGCCCCACCCTCATTATCTCCTTCAATCCCTCCCAATAATTTAACTAAATGTGAACGAAAACTGAGTCCTTACTGTGCAAATGGAGTTTCAAGACAATTCCTCTAGACCCCTTCTGAAAAGATGATGATGATTAAAACCCTCCTATACAGACATATTGGAACCAATTGATGTTATTAAATACCTTGTCAAGTCATCAAATCATTATTTTATTCTTGTTGGGGATTTTTCCTCATACTTGTTCTGTTAAAAGTTAGGAGAATTACAGTAAGTTTTCTCACTTCTATGGAGTTTCTAAAAAAAATTATTGCATACTTAAGAATATTTATATATTTTGATGCTGATATTTAATACATAAATATTTATGAAAGCTATTTTAAAACTTATTGATCTTCATTACTTGAACGTTTTCTTACCTTGCTTTTTGCTCTTCTTTCTTTTTTTTCTCCTAACTTTTTATATATCTTTGCCTCACAATTTACTTTTAACCATTTAAACTCCATTCCGAGAGTCTTTGCCCTTTAAAAAGATATATTAATTCGTTTACATTTATAATCCATACATGCACACAAATCAGGGACTTCCTTCTGTCATCTTGCTCTGTACTTTCTGTACTTTATACTGGTTGCTAACTCTGTCTACTGCTATAGTGCCTCGATTTTACTGTTTTATATTTTCTTCAGTGATTTGGCAGGAGTATATCCCGTTCTTAATTCTATTTGTGGTTTATTCATTCAACACATATTTGTTGAGTACTTACAGTATGAAGGTACTGGACAAACTGCTTTAAACTTCAAAAAAATTATAATCAGTGTGCAATGTTTTAAAATAAGGTTAGGAGTAATTTCCTTTACACACTTATACTTTAAAAGTTTGGTGTTTTGATAATTTAATCAATAGCCTTTAATTGCTCATTTTCATTCTTAATATGGATAATGTAAACGAAGTTAAAACTCATCACTTAAAAAAAAAAAAAAACTCATCACTTGACTCTCATACTTGTTCTGAACCTCAATACAGATGTTTAAGTCTTTTCCCAGATGTATCTGAAATGTTAAGATCTGAGGGACAAAAAAACAAATGTAGAACTGTCTAACTTTCTAAGATTCAAAGAATTCTTTACATGCTGTTTCAAGTGCCTTTTGAAATCGGAAAGCCCATTAATCACATAGTACAACACAGTCATTTAAAATCATCTCCAAGCCCTCCATGACTAAGAACTTGGGAAATTATATCCTATCCTTAATTTTTTTTTAACATCTTTATTGGGGTATAATTGCTTTACAATGGTGTGTTAGTTTCTGCTTTATAACAAAGTGAATCAGTTATACATATACATATGTTCCCATATCTCTTCCCTCTTGCATCTCCCTCCCTCCCACCCTCTCTATCCCACCCCTCCAGGCGGTCACAAAGCACCGAGCTGATCTCCCTGTGCTATGCGGCTGCTTCCCACTAGCTATCTACCTTACGTTTGGTAGTGTATATATGTCCATGCCTCTCTCTCGCTTTGTTACAGCTTACCCTTCCCCCTCCCCATATCCTCAAGTCCGTTCTCTAGTAGGTCTGTGTCTTTATTCCTGTCTTACCCCTAGGTTCTTCATGACATTTTTTTCCTTAAATTCCATATATATGTGTTAGCATACGGTATTTGTCTTTCTCTTTCTGACTTACTTCACTCTGTATGACAGACTCTAGGTCTATCCACCTCATTACAAATAGCTCAATTTCGTTTCTTTTTATGGCTAAGTAATATTCCATTGTATATATGTGCCACATCTTCTTTATCCATTCATCTGATGATGGGCACTTAGGTTGTTTCCATCTCTGGGCTATTGTAAATAGAGCTGCAATGAACATTTTGGTACATGACTCTTTTTGAATTATGGTTTTCTCAGGGTATATGCCCAGTAGTGGGATTGCTGGGTCATATGGTAGTTCTATTTGTAGTTTTTTAAACTACATATAGTTTATGTAGTTCATACTGTTCTCCATAGTGGCTGTACCAATTCACATTCCCACCAGCAGTGCAGGAGTGTTCCCTTTTCTCCACACCCTCTCCAGCATTTATTGTTTCTAGAGTTTTTGATGATGGCCATTCTGACTGGTGTGAGATGATATCTCATTGTAGTTTGGATTTGCATTTCCCTAATTAATGATGTTGAGCATTCTTTCATGTGTTTGTTGGCAGTCTGTATATCTTCTTTGGAGAAATGTCTATTTAGGTCTTCTGCCC